>NC_089225.1:26604685-26915102 GCF_963924675.1 Phocoena phocoena | reverse complement strand
TTATATTTTTTTATTCTCCATAAAGAAAGAAAGACAGTCTATAGAAAAGAGATTTATCAGATACTTCTGGTCAAATTAGAAGATAAGCCAACTTAATGGGTTTAATTTAATACACCTATTTTGGTTTAACAAGGTATTAGCATTTAGAGGACCAATTTGGGTTTCCCACATCTTGTAAACACCTGAGCATAGAGAAAGGAAAGAAATCTTGGTGTATATCTAGAGTTTTATGATTTAAACTTTGTTATCAAATACTACTGGTTATAACTCAGTTTATAATAGTGATAACACATCACTTATTTTCATTAATTTATTTTTTCTTTTTTGTTATACATTTTAATTATATGAGCATTAAGTAGCCCACATGTGTTTTAATTGTTGAAGTAATTATGTACCATTAATCTCAGTGGTAATTGTGTTTTCAAAGTCCAGTAATTACCCCTAGGTCTTCAGAAATGAATTATCCTGAAATAAGATTGTAGAGACATTTCAGTGTGTATTTTGGTATACTATTGTTTAAAGGGAGAGAAATTTCACATTATTCAAAGAATAATCTAATTGGAGAAGGAAATGATATTAATATTTATTGAGAAACTAATAACACCAGACCCTCTCTAGTTGGTTTATAGATGCTCTTTAAAATTTTTCTTTATAACAGTTATTTGAAATAGACCTTATCCTGTTTAAAAAAAGACTCAGAAGCTCTATCTATAGAAAGTAGCACACTTAGGATGTAAGGCTATGTCTGTCCCCAAAGCAGGTACTTTTTCAGCTATATGATGCTGGCTTTTGGCATTAATTGTCTTATGCTGGCTTTTGACAACTGTTAATTGTCAATAAAATTGTCTTTTATTTTTGCTGATAAGGCAAAAATAATCACGTATTTTCTTTGCTGTATAGTCCAAGCTTTTTGCATATTTGTTACTAATTACACATTTTCTTTCCAATGTACAAACATTTGTAGGTGTGTGTTGCAGAATGAGTTCCTTTACGTGCTGTTTTTGCAAATAGTTTTCGCTTACAGCCTGCCTAACACAACCATTTCTTCTCCGTCTCTGTTTAATGTGTACTTGGAATTTGTCAATGGCATTTGAGCATGTGTGTTTGTGAAAATAAATATCATATAGCTAAAATTTTCAATCACTTCATTTGTTCTAGACTGCACTAAACTGTGATATAATGGCACATTAAACTGTTTTCTTGCTGGTTTAACCATAAAATGCTTTAGATTTATTTCAAGGCACAGCTTGTGCTAGACCAAAGCTATCTCTAGTGTAATGGAGTCCAGCCTTTCATTTTATTTTTATAATCCCTCCATAGTTCTACAAGATAATAAAAAGCTAAGTAATATTATAAGGAAAAAATTGGACATTTTAGTAAGACCATCGTTGATGGTAAAAATCTATCCAAAAGTGGTAGCACTGTTGGTTTTGAAGGCTTTTAATATTTTATTCTGTATAGTTTAGATATGTTTATGATGCAAAAATAAAGGGATCTTGATAAATTAAAAGGATCTACACCAGACATTTTTATTCACATCCCACATCTCATTTAAAAAAAAAAGAAATGAAAAAGTATACCATGAACTGAAAAGGTTTAATGATTTAAACTGACAATTCTATTTTCAGGACATGATTACTTCCTGAGATGCATTTTATCTTATATCACAGCCCCTTTTAAAGTTGTTTGCTTCGAATAGTAGACCGGACAACATTTCTCTTAAAATATCTTGGTATTTATCTGCTAGTTTGGAAAGGAGTTCCTGATTTTATAGTTAAATTATTTTATCTTCAGAATTACTGGTTAAGAGTGGCTCCTCTGGGCTATCCAGGAAGGTAAACACACACACACACACACACGCACACGCACACACGCACATTTAGAAGGTATATGGCTAGCATGCCTTCAACTTCTAGCCCCTACAAAGTAGGGTGTCTAACTTAAAATCTTTCTCCTCCAAATAAACTGACCAACTCTTCCCCCAGTCTCACCTCATCTCTGCACATGCTCAGTATTGTGGAATGCTCCCAAGCACTTCCCCACTGCCTGTTTTCTGTCAACTTGAGTTATTTTGCTTTGGGTGTGGGTACCTCCTACAAGAATCCTTTGTGACAGGTGTATTCAATTGAAGAGTCACCAATTTAGAATTCATTGTAGCATAAACAGTATAGGAAACATATTTTAGAATAAGTACCTTAAAAGTCATTAGATTATCAGTTTACAAGAGAATTGTACTCAAGGCAAAGAATTGTAGTGGGAAACTGGAGTAGAGGTTTATCCTAGGGGACTTTCCAGAGAGAGGAGAGGCCTTGATGGAACCAGAAAGGCTTTGAGCCAAGGGATGAATTAGGGGTTGGGAATCTAAGTGCCCATTGCAGGGAATAGCAGAGGTTGTGGGTGGAAACGAGAGAAGACACACACATCAATGAAATTTCACTAATTTTGTAATTTGGTCGAAAGTTTTTTTAACTTTAAAAAAAATGTGATTTAAAAAAGCATCTTAGGGCTTCCATGGTGGCGCAGTGGTTGAGAGTCCACCTGCCGATGTAGGGGGCACGGGTTCATGCCCTGGTCCAGGAAGATCCCACATGCCGCGGAGTGGCTGGGCCCGTGAGCCACGGCCACTGAGCCTGTGCATCCGGAGCCTGTAATGGGAGAGGCCACAACAGTGAGAGGCCCGCGTATTGCAAAAAAAAAAAAAAAAAAAAAAAAGCATCTTAATTGACCATCTTAACCATTTTTAGGTGTACAGTTCGGTGGTAAGTAGATTCACATTGTTGTGAAACAGGTCTCCAGAACTTTTCCATATTGCAATGGAAACTCTGTACCCATTAACTCCCCTTTCCCTCCTCCTCCCCGCCCACACCAGCCCTTGGTAACCAGCATTTTACTTTCTGTTTCTATGAATTTGACTACTGTAGGTATCTTACGTAGGTGGACTCAGGTCGTATTTGTCTTTTTGTGACTGGCTTATTTCACTTAGCATGTCCTCAAAGTTCATCCATGTTGTAGAATTTTGCCTTAATTTTAACATTACCTGTGCCTAAATCATCTGACTTGCTTTATATCTTGTTGCACTCTCCAGAGCAGTTGTGTGCATTTGTCTGTGTGTGCCTGAGTGTGTGAACGCTGAACCTTTAGCTTTTGGTGGTTTGGATTATAAAACTTTCCATTATTAAAATATACATATATTATAACACTAAAATTTGTAAACACTTGACAGACTTTCTTCCTCTAAATTCTGAACTATTCCTTGTAGATATAATAGGAATGGGTTGTGTGCTCTTTGCATAAATTAGTATTGTCAATTTTTTGCATCATTGGTCCTTTGCCTCACATGGCTCTCCTATTACCAAATCTGATCCCATTCTGTTCTCTAAGAAACATTAAGGAAAGACACTCTCATCTCACCTTTCTTTTATCTAATCACTTGGCTAATCCATCCCAAATGTATCCTCATCTGTAGGCACAAAAATTTTCTGTAATGATTTAACCTGTTCAAAAAGCCTAACCTCATAATATTCTTAAATTTTACTTGAAAGCATTTTTATTGATCTATATTTGTCTATATGTCTGATATAAAAAGGAAAACAATATTTTTAGGTAAAGATTTATCAGAGTCAACAGCATTGATAACAATAGTTTTATTTCTGTCTCATTCTTTTAAACTCCCTACTGATTTTTCTTATGCTGGTCCTCTTAGGTCTCCTGTTATTACTTTGTCTCCTGTTTCTTCCACCACTTGAATATTGGTATTTCATTTATTTGGCCATGAGCAAAACCTCTTGTATTACTCCAAGCACTGTCCCATTCAATACCTCTGTTTGTAACCCCTGGGTCTGTGGTTATGATTTTTTCTCTCCTTACAAGTGTTTGCCATATTTACCAGTCTGTTATCATTTTCTATGTTCATTTGTATTCAGCTTACTACCTATTTCTAATTTCCATATAATTCTTAAGTTAAAAATGTCTTTTCTCCAGACTGTCTGACATTAGAAATTCACTTGACTGCAATTTATAAAAGTGATTATATACTGTTGACAGATTATGATCAAGGTTTCAGATATTGCTTTAGGTCAGAATCCTCAAAGTAATTTTTCTGAAAATGCTTCATTAAATGTTTGCTAAATTTCCTTTGCTTAGCAATTGGATTTTACTTAAAAGATTTCACAATTCTTTAACACGTGTGGTATATTTCATCTTTCAACCTTCCCAAAACAAAGTTTGCAGGAAACAAAAAATAAGCAAACTTCAAATACTGTGTTCATAAGAGTTCAGAGCCTATGTACCTGCTTCTTCCCTCTCTCCTTCCCTTTCTTTCTTTCTCTTTCTCTTTCTCTCTTTCTTTCTTTCTTTCTTTCCCTTTCTCTCTTTCTCTCTTTCTCTCTCTCTCTCTTTCTCCTCTCTTTCTCTCTCTCTCTCCCTCTCTCTCTCTTTCTCTCTCTCCTTCCCTCCCTCCCCCTCCTACTCCCTCCCTCCCTCCCTCCCTTCTGTCCTTCTTCCTTCCTTTCTTCCTGTTGTTCTGGGTCTTAGTTGCAGCATGTGGGATCTCCGCTGTGGCCTGTTTAGTTGTGGCATGCAGACTTCTTAGTTGTGGCATGTGAACTCTTAGTTGTGGCATGCATGTGGGATCTAGTTCCCTGACCAGGGATCACAGCACCAGGGCCCCCTGCATTGGGAGTGTGGAATCTTACCCACTGGACCACCAGGGAAGTCCTTATGTACCTGCTTTCTTGTTGAGCATTAGTTAGTTCTAATTTCCTCTCAGGTAAAATTGGCACATCTCTTGGCAAGTGTCACTATCAATTTTTATACACTGTCTACTCATACTAGAAACAATATAGCCAAACCACAACACCGTATAAGCAGCACAGCAAAACAACACCACACAACGTTACCCACAATGACAACACACAGAGCAGCATCAACACTTGTGGGTCCTATTAAGTCCTTTGTTTTCCTTCAGGTTACTTTAAGTTAATTCTTGAATGCAAAGACCCTATCGTTGCCTCAACTGGTCAATACCACTGAGGCATGGGATATGAAATCAATGAAGATAGGAATATAACCTTACTTCTTAGATAAAGGCCATTTAAAAAAGCTTACTGTGGTAACTTCTGAGATGAGTCTATGAGGAAATCTCACCTTTCATGCCAGAACATATTTTAATTCTTAGATTTCTCTTTGGGGAAAAAGAGGAATAAATGTAGTTCATATTTAACATTGTTTTATTAAATCAGAAACTTTATAATAGTGACTTTAATACATATTTTCCGTACCATTTCATTATCGTGAACCATCCTTTTGGTAAAATTTTTGCTAGCAAATCAAGTGGTGAAATATTTAAAATGTAAAGCAAATTGCTATAGTATAGTCATATTTGGCTTTACAGAGCTCAGAATAGTTATAAAGCCCGTTGCCCTACATAGATTGTAGGACACAAATGTTTGGAATGTAATGAATGACAAAGGAAAGGGAAAAACTGCTGAACTTAGTGTCTCTGAATGTCAATATAAAGACATGATATACCAAGCATATGAATTAAAGGCTAGAGACTCCTTGGAGGGTTGAAGCATTGTAATTATCTATAGCCTAGTGTTAAAGAAGATGGCTATTTTTCAGACCCATTTTTTTGTGTGAATAGATTATTTTTATTTATTTATTTATTTTTTGCGGTATGCGGGCCTCTCACTGTTGTGGCCTCTCCCGTTGCGGAGCACAGGCTCTGGACGCGCAGGCCCAGCAGCCATGGTTCACGTGCCCAGCCACTCCGCGGCATGTGGAATCCTCCCAGACCGGGGCACGAACCCATGTCCCCTGCATGCATTGGCAGGCGGACTTTCAACCACTGCGCCACCAGGGAAACCCGTGAATAGATTATTTTTAAAGAAATATTTCATGTTTTAGGGAAAGCTATTTTAAACTGCTTGCTATTTGGTTGAACTTGAAAATGCACTTATTTGCTCTCTCTCCCTTGAAGATATTTTACTTAGTTACCATTTTAAGGTTAACCCATCCACCCACCCAGGTAGATGTTTTGATGTGAAAAATAGTAGATAATCAATATCTGCATGTATTGGAAAAGTAAACCTACAAGCCAAGAAATGAGCTGGGCAAAGTTATTTGGGTAGCTTAAAGTGTATTAGATAGGGTAAAATTGTTTTCAAACAATTCTCCCATGGAAGTAGATGAGCTAGAGATTACAGATTGTCCTGATAGTAGAAATGTTTTCCATTATCGGGAGCATTATTAGTGAGATAACTGAGGTTTCAGTGGAGAGGGGAAAATAAAAGTTGGTAGGGAGTACTTCAGCCTGCAAAATAAAAAGCCTCATTTGCATATGGTGCTTGTTGGAGACACGGAGTAGACATGCATTCCATGACAATTATCATGGTTTCATGACACGTGTACATTTATTATAACACCTGGTACATTTTAGGGGAGCCGTGTTAGCATTTGAGCAGAAACATTACAGTAACCAATTAACAGTCATTCCTGATGAGTTGATATGTACTCTGGGAGCCCAAAAGCTAATCTTTTTACATTCCAATGTGTAATCACTGCCTTCTCCCGTTTTGATAAGCATCAGTGAAATCTGGAGAGCAAGTCTTTCTGTTTATCTGTGAAACTTCGGTGACTTTAGTATAAACAACAAATGTCTTATTTTCAAAACTCAATGGTGTTTGCTTGGCAGTGAGGTTTTGTGCAGTCTATTGTGTTTAAGCTTGACTTGACGTTTAGAAAATCCTTAACAGAAGTGACTTTTGTTTGTTTATGTAGTGTACTACTCTTGATGTTCCCATTTATTTTTATATGGTCTTTCTAAAGGTCTAAGCATTAGTCAGAACCAGCTCGGGACTAGAAAGCCTGAAGACTCTTAGTTGAAGATAACCCAGGTTTGTCCTGACATATTTGGGGCATCATTCATAGACATCAAATTAATTTCCACATTTTTAGTACACGACAGAATATTCTATGTGGGTATAAGTATAAAAATGCTTATTAAGTAAGTCATGTTATGTAGAGAATACACATTTCTATGTTTCTATTATAAGAAGGTCAACAGCACTTTACAAAGTGTGGTTTAGTTACATCCAAGAAGTTGCCTTTGTAATTCATCAGTGACATAGTTTGCCATGTTCATCTAATGCAGGAGAAATGATCAAGTCTGTCCATAGTATATCCGTGTGAATTTATGTTACCTTCAAAAACTGTTTATGTACATCTTGCATAAACAGTGTGTCTAAATTAGTGCCTAGAAATAATAAATTTTTAAACTTTGCAATTTCTAATTGTTGAAGTTGTGGAAAGTAATTGAGGATTCCTAGGCAAAATATCTTGAACACAGTTGCACAAAGCCAAAGGAATTTGGTGACAAAGTACAATGTTTCCTGTTTCTGAAATAGAAACATTAAAGAGAAAGGAGCAGAACCTACTGTAAAAGCTGATTTATTTTTCCCATGAGATTAAGAATACACTTAAGCAAACAACAAGTCTTAGAGGAAGAAAATGACTTAATTCAATACCATTTCAAATTCTCATTAATTCTAATTGTCCAATGAAGGCAATCCATTTAAGGTTCATACAGAAGAGATTATGAGGATAATGTGTGTATTATATGTGGAAATAAAAACAGAGCATGCAGTGAATAGTTGAGTTTATAATTGTTAAAACAACAACAAAATGACTTATTTTTTTAGTTTAGTTTTGTTTTTGGCAGGGAAAGAAGGACACATAGAGACCAAAACTTGGCAAGAGTTACACACCAAGTGAGACCACAGTTGAAATGTAAAAGCTTTCCAAAGTTTGTCTTATGCTAGGCTACTCTCTAACCCTCCACCATCCAGGTTTTAATTTATCATTTTGTATATAACCATATTAATGCAGTCTTTAAGGACTTGTATTGTTCTGAGCTCTGAATGTACCATGGAATATCTTGACGCTGTCCATCAACTTCTCTCGGATTTCTGCTTTCTCGCAAGAAAACAGAGGCTGGAGATCCTCTACTTAAATATTTGAAGTGTTTGGTGGCTTTCCTGGAGGAAAATGAGTGAGCCAGAGTCTCTTTAGTTGATGATGTCATTTTACTATGCTTTTGAATGTGATAAATGCACCTGTCTCTGGAGAATGAAACTGGCAGCTTCAGGGAGTACAAATATGACCGTAACTGCCTCAATTTCAATGAGTTATTATTCTCTGAATCTGTTCTGCTTGTATTGGGATAAGTTGGACCAGCTATATTTAAAAACAGGAAGAGTAAGTAAAATGGCATCCATGGAAGGAAAAAATTGACGTATCTATAGATAGGTCCAAAATAGTTTGGTTTCTGGTTAATATTCAGAATGCCACTGATTAGCCTCATAATAAATAACCTACATTATTTTATGACTACACCATAAAAAGAATCTCTTGGGACTGATCTGGGTTTTCTGGAAACTCACACCAACATGTATCTCAGATGTATTGCTTGCAAACTTAGTTCCCCAAGATGTTGCCCTGGGAATTGCAGAATTACATTTCAACACACTGGTTCATTTTACTTATGGCTACTTTCACACATACACAGAAACCTTTACCTAAGTTCCTTCTTGTCTCTAGGGCTTCTATTTCAAAATGTCCCTTACTTATTACTTCTTTAGGCAGGGTGTACTTTGTTCTTCCCATTATAATCTAAAATTGCATCAGTCAACAGGGCATTGAAGTAAATGAATCTGAGTTCCAAAATAAAATATTTTAGTTTTAGAATTTTTCATTTTTCCGCCATAGCTTTTGAGTATATATAAATTGGGAGCATTTCTAATATTTCACTTATGAACTCAGTAATCAGTACCAATGACTAGGCCTTTGGGTACATACATACATAGAGGTAATGAAATAAACAGTGACTTGTGATCTAGCCATTCTTTGTACTCTGGGAGATTTTCTTCTAGCAAAGATGATGGGCAGTAACTGATTTCTTTAGAGTCCTTTCCATTCAGCTAAACATCATTTGAGTAGAAGGTCGATTTTTTCTCCTTTGGGTATGCTATTAGTACTAAGAAAATTGTGAGTTTCTATACTCAGTAGTATGGACGGAAACTTCTTTTATCTGGGAACTGAAGGATATACTGTGAGATCCTGGAAATCGTTATGACTAAGACTGAGAAGTAAGAGCCTTTTCAGTTCCTTCCTACCTTGGTTTTGCTACCTATAAAATGAGTATAACAATAATACAATGATTTATGGAGCTTTACTAAGAAACTGCTTATGCACTGCCAGCAGAATATGCAAATCATGCTTTAGAAGCACTTAATTCTTCGAAGTTACAAAACTACAGTTAAATGCATAGATGTAGTAAATTACTAAGTGGTGCCTTTACGATTTGCAAAAGGTGATATACTTTAACATGTCCCATGTTTTCATAGGAAGACAATCATAGAATCTCATAGCTGAAAGGGACCAGAAGGAATCTATATAAATGTCTGTCGGGTGCTTGGATCCCCTCCATGGCATCCAGTCATGAGAAGTCCTCCTGACATGGAGACCTTTACTCCCCAGAGCAGCCCAATCCACTTTTAGAGTGTTCTATTTTTTTCTTAAACGATTAAATTATAAGGTATTTATTAAAAAACTGACTGTATTCTAGGAACTGGGCTAAATAAAGAGTAGTAATGAAGAATACAGATATAGCTCTTGACTTTGTGGAATATTTGTTCTACTAGTATAGGTCACACCTATCATTGGCGATAATTCCCCTGGTCATGCATCCAATAAAATAAGTCCTCATTCTTTCTTGAGTGTCCCCATTAAAAATTTGAATGATATTCCTTCTCCCAAAGAATCTGGGATAAACCTAAAAATGTCTTGATTCATTCCATAAAATCTGGGTTATGCTGCAACTTTTGAAGTTGAGAACAATCTATTTAAAAAAACCCAAACTTTGGATAGCCACCAATGATCAGTAGTATCCCAGTTGCAGGAGTTCAAGGAGACACCTATAATTTAAATTTGCCATCCAAATCATACATTTTGAATTGGATGTATAATTTAATAGGTGAGTGATTAAATTCTGTAGTATTAGAAAAATTGTTTCCTAATTATTTACTTTAACAAACGTTTGCCACTATTCGAATGCAATTCATTAAATAATTTAGTTTTGATTTTATGTCTTGAGGCACTCAAGCAGAGATAGATACATCTTAAATCTCTTACAGTGGTATCTGATTTTTCTTTTTTAAATGGTTATATGTCCAGTGATTTTTTATCTACTTTGAAAAACCATCGTTAACTCTCATGTGAAAGTGTATGCAAAATTATTATGAAACTCTTAAGTGCCATAAAATTATTATATTATTATTAACCAGTCCTTAATACTCCAACTTTACCTTGCGCTTATATCGAAGCTTATTTCTTTATTTAGTCACATTTTGTCTCCACATAAAATAGAATGTTAGGTCCTTAGACAGGAGCATATGTTAAATATTGCCTTTGTATCTGTAACACCTAGCATGGTTCTGGATAGCTGCTGTGCTTTTAGTAAATGGTTGTTGAATAAATACAGGAGGGCTTTTGAGCGATAAACAACTCAACCAAGAATTCCAGGCACAAATTTGGACAAACATCATTGGTTACCCTATAGTTTACTTTGGCAAAAGATGCAACAGAAGATGAGAAGTTGCCAAAGAAAGTTTCACCTCCTTCATTGCTTTCATTATAAATCCAGGCCAAGCCTATAATGGAGAACTGATTTCCTAGTGACTTTTCCAAATTTAACCCTTAAGATTTTTTTTTTTTTTTGCGGTACGCAGGCCTCTCACTGTTGCGGCCGTTGCGGAGCACAGGCTCCGGATGCGCGGGCTCCGGGATCCTCCTGGACCGGGGCATGAACCCATGTCCCCTGCATTGGCAGGTGGACTCCCAGCCACTGTGCCACCAGGGACGCCCCAACCCTTAAGAGCTTTTAACCAAGGTGAACCTTTTATGGTCCAGGATAGTCTTTTCAGTTTAACAGGAAAAATTGGCAGAGTCTGAAAGAGTTCATATTCATGTTTTACACATACCTAATATATTCTTAGAGCAGAGTCTAGACAGAGTCTCTTGTAACGTGAAAAAACAAGTGATTACTATGTCTTTTTATATTATTTGCCATGTAAAATTGAGGAGTAAGCAGTGACTTCACCACAGAATATTTTTACTTGTTCAAATCTGAAAATCCGGATTAGAGTTTGAATGTTTTAAGAAATCATTATGAAACCTAAAAGTAATTAGAAACATGAAAACAAATATGGTAACTGGGTATCTTGAAGATGGTTAAATAGCAAATATTTTTCATATCTATTTGTTTCCATTGTTTGAAAACAAATAGAAACCTTAGCTCATGATGAAAGTGGTTATTTTTAGGCCAGCGTTTTCTTCCCTAAACATTTTTGTGCACAAATATTGAAATCCCCATTGTATGGTAATGTCTTCAAAATGGAAGCAAAAATGTATATCAATTTGTGAAGCTCTAAAGTGATAGAAACTTGGTCGTCTTATAAATTGACTTTATTTAGACCTCTGATGGTATTGGATACTTAAGAGATCAGAGGTTTTTTCCAATCAAATATGCCTTTTTAAAATGTTTCCTTTATAATTGGATTTACGATTGAATTATACTAAAATAATTTATTCTTTTTCTTATTTGTGGAGTATTTCATGGTCTTGTTTACCTAAAAATGATAGGTATTACTGGACAGGTTGATTAAAGTGAATTAACTTAAGCTTTCTGACTATAATTGTGAATCATAATACTATGACCTTAATGGTAAGCAAATTTCTTTCAAAGTGCTTTTATATCTCACTTTTTATTAATCATTGAGATATATGAGAAGGGGATTTGGTACTTCTGTTTCCTAGATGAGAAAACTAAAGCAATGAAAAGTTGGGAATTTATATCTGTAATAAGATAGTCATTTTTTTCCGGTACGCGGGCCTCTCACTGTTGTGGCCTCTCCCGTTGCAGAGCACAGGCTCCGGACGCGCAGGCTCAGCAGCCATGGCTCACGGGCCCAGCCGCTCCGCGGCATGTGGGATCTTCCCGGACCGGTGCACAAACCCGTGTCCCCTGCATCGGCAGGCGGACTCTCAACCACTGTGTCACCAGGGAAGCCACTGTTTTTTTAAATTATTTTAAAAGTTATTCCTCTTTGACTTATTAGGTATGTATTTGGGCAAACCTCTAATTTCCATATCTGCCCATTTTTTTGTAGTTTCTCGAGAATTTAGGAAGATATTGGTGGGTTCACTTTGCTAGTTCTTTTCTATTGAAATGTGTTTCAGTGAGTTGACAAAGAACACTAGCTTTAACATATTTCAGTACTCTTTTCTGCTCAGCATGTTATTAGTGGAAAGGACACTTGTAGCCAGAAGACCTAAATTTGAATCCCTGTAAGGAAGGTCACTCCTTAGACCTTAGGTAAGTTATAACCTCTTTATGAAATAAGAAAAGCAACTCATGACTTCTAGAAGTGGTGTAAGAATTAGGTACAACAAAGAAGTATAAAGTGCCAGGCAGAGTGCAAAAAGCTGGTGGAGCTTATTAAAGTTAGTTATATTTTCAATTATAGTTGGTCTTAATGAACAGGTATCTCCGGAAGCAGAGCAGGAAAAAAATGAGAGAAGAGTCAACAGTGAATTAAGATTTCATTTACTGATTAAGTATAATAAACGGTGCACCTATTAATTTATCATTATGTAACTAATATCTTGGGTTGTGTTTATCCTCGGATTGTTATATTTTGCCATTTTATATACATATATGCATAAAGCATAAAATAGTGCAGGAATGTGAAGAAGTGTGGAAAGCCATTAACTTTATTACTAAAAGTTTGGGATAAATGAACTATATAGGTAGAAATATGAATAAGATAGGATGTTCATTCCAATAAAATGATAATAAAATCTTTATTGCATCTGACATCATTACTTGCTGTATTTTGCTGATGTTGGATATAAAGCAAAAAGGTATAGCAAATTCTTTCTCTGTAGCTCTTAAAAGCCATGATTGATCATCTCTTTACCCCTTTCCACTTATAATGTCGTGTTCCTTAGGCTTCAGATGAAAGGACAGAAAATAAAAATGTAATGGAAAAATGTACCCTAATTTCATTTGAATTGTGTCTCCTGGGGTGGGGTAAATAAGTCAAGCCCTGTAGAATACACCATAGATATAAGCAGCCCAGAGACACTAAACCAGAAAACATCAAAAATGTCCTCATTCATTCTCGCTGTGCTATTGCTTGGACTCACAGCATCCAACATTACATGTACCCTACCTAAAACTCATGACCTCAATGAATCCTTAATTTACAATATAAATAATTATTCAGGTGGTTATAATAGCAGACCTAGGCAATAGAGCCAATCATAGCAGTTTCAGGATGATAAGCTTTGCTCAGTACAGAAACTCTTTTAGACAGTCTGACCATTATTTTATTGAATGTAAATGAATTGTTTAAAGTGTTCATCTTATTCTTTCATATTTTATTAATAAATTATATATATAATAAACAGTACATCTTTATTGGTATTTTAAAAACACATGTATAATTATAAAGTGTAAGGCCCTTTTCTTAGTTATTTACAAAATGAATTTTTTTTAACCTCCTGCTGTAGTATAAATTATTAGAGTGTACTACTACTCATTGCTCTCTGCTTGATGAAACTTACAGGAATATCATCTGAAACTGTCTTTCCCTTCAATTTATATCTTCTCTCATGTCCTTTTTCTGACACACAGCATTAGCAGCTTCTAGTTGTGATGTCCCACCTTTCTTTCAAATATATTGTGAATATCCCTTTGACACATACCAAAACCACTAGGACCATGAGAGGAGAATTAACATGAATAAAATGATGCTTAAGAGGCGTAAGGGTCCACCAGAGGAGCCACAGCACCTTAATTCAAACCCCAAGAACTTCCACTCAGTATGCCCCAATCCAACTCTTAACCCCTCCTCACTTATTCTGATGGCCTCACTTATAATGGCCTGATTTGTTATTTCTTTGGAATTAAGACTGTCCTAAATAAAATCCTTCAATGTGCTTATTCTCCAATGAATATTTGCTCTATATCTTGATGCATTCTTGTATTTTGCCTTCTTGGTCAAAGAGAGAAACGGATTTCATTTTCCGAGTTTAACCCCCTAACCCATATTCTTCGTTCCAACATTTTCCATTATTGCCTTAGGAAACATTCTATATTATCCCCTTATGTTCATCATTTTCAGTTTTGATTATCTACTAGATTCTTCTTCAGAAACTATTAACCCACTCAAGACTCTCATGTATCAAACAAAATCTTCCCTCAGTCGTCTGTCTAGATGGATAATTTCTCCTTTTTTCCCTGAATTCAGCTAATGACAGCGTACATTTCCAACTTGATTTTATTCATCATCAATTCACTACATACATTTAATTGTTAAATCTAGGTTCTTCCCATTGTATTCTATAGAAGCTACACAGGTTATTAACTTCTTTTATACTTTTTCATCCTTTAGGCTCTCACATTTTAACCTGGCAATAATCACCTTTTTTAATCCTCTCCTTATTGATATGTCTGCTGTAATACATTCATTCTCCTCTGGTTTCCCTGATTAATCTTTCTCTGTTTCCTACATGGATTTATTCCCTTCATCATGTTTTCCTAAAGTTAGATGCCCTCTGGGTTTTGCCCAATTTCTGTTTTTTGTCTACATTCTTTCCTTGGTAATTTATTCATCCCCACTCCCGAGGCCATGTAGGTAATTCCTTCAAATCTAGATCAACATTTCTAACTGAACGTTGAACGTTTCCACCTGGATGTCTGTAACCTTAGCTTAACTGCAACTTGTTTAGAGATTAATGACTTTCAAAATTTGAACTCTTCTTTCTACTATTTCTGTCACATTACAGGACCTGGTTTTACTAAAAGTTGTAACAATCATCAAATATTCAGGCTCACTTAAAAACCTTCTTTATCGTCTCTCCACCTCATATATCTGGTTATGTTCAGCCAAGATTTTTAAGTTTTCCACATCCCTTCTTCAAGCCCAATTACCTTTTCTACTACCACCATCTTTATCATCTCATATGATGGTAGTGCAGTAGCTTCCTAATTGGTCTTATTGTTTATATTGACTATTTCTCTAACGTTTCCAGATGATGTTAGGAAAAATATCCTGTATTCCTAAAGATGGAACTTCCTTACTTAGCGATATGCAATATAAAGTTCTCAGGATTCCCAGTTGTCTGCAGAATGGCACCTAATCTCCTTGCCTTAAATTCAAGGTACTAGAATATTTGAAGTTCATTTTCCTTATGGCCTAAATCCTTAGCACTCTGATACATTTAGCCTAGTTTACAGACACTTGAACAAAAGGGAGATCAGATCCTCTTGTGGAAGGACCCCAGTATACTACCAAAAATGTGTACTGTTGATCTTTCTTCCAGCCTTCTCCGATAGGACCTATGGCCTTTTATCAGAGTAACTATGCATTTGGGAAAAGGAAATAATCAGAACGCTCCAGGACTACTAGACAGTGGCTCTAAACTGACACTAATTCCAGGACACCCAAAATGTTACTGTGGCCTTCAAGTCAGAGGAGAGTCTTAAGGAGGTCAGGTGATCAATGGAGTTTTAACTAAGCTCTGTCTCACAGTGAGCCCAGTGGGTCCCCAAACCTGTCCTGTGGTTATTTCCCCAATTCCAGAATGCATAATTGGAACAGTTATACTCAGCAGGTGCCAGAATTCGCACAACCTTCTGTTAAACACTCACTATGTATTGACTTGACGCCAGTGGTTATACGATTTCTTCTACCTGGAATGCCCTTGCAGGTGTCTATAAAGATCCAGTCCACACTTTGTCTGTCTTGCCTTGCCCACTGTATGGAATTACGTTGAGATTATCAGACATAGGATCTGGTGTGCAAAAGCAGGCATCAGATTTAGTGAGTAAACTGCAAAACAACCATAAACATGCAGCAGAAAGTCAGTAGCAGGGAGTAACAGAGGTAGTTGGAGCCATACTGAGGGAGTGAGAAAAGCATAGTCATTAGCCTCCCTGAGTTTACTTGTAAAAGCACACAAATACTAAAGATGGAAAAGAAATCCCCGTTTGGGTCAGTTACAAAACCTTTCTCCAAAATCACTTGAATATTATCTGGGTTTCTCAAAAGAGAGCCACCTCTCAGCCTCTATTGTTCATGACACATTGTGTTCCCAAACCCTTCCCTGAAACCTCTTAGTCAGTTTAGATCTGATCAGTTTCTCAGTTGCTATAATATATCATGTTTTCCTCTTTTATATAACTGACCACTTTTGAATTTGACCTAATGTTAAAAGTATTTCTGTGTGTAACACGAATCTCCTTAATTAAGTTATAGACTCCTGGAGATTGGAAGCTTTGTTTTATTTATATTTGTTTCCCCATCTCCACTCTATATAATCCTTGTTAGTAGACAGGCACAAATAAACATTTATTAAGTGAATTTATAAATAACACAAGTTGAAACTTACAGTGGGTAGATTTTCAAGAATTCACTTACACTTTTCACTTTTTGCCTAATATCTATAGACAAGACAAGTACATTCAGAGTATATAAGAAGGGGATTGTCATTGTACTATAGAATGTAGTTATTATCAATTTAATTACAGATTCGAAGGATAAAGCAAGATTTGTGAAAGGTAAAGAATATCGACAATCTGTGATTTCAATTTCAGACTAAGCTATGAAATATTTAAACAAAGATGTTTACGTCTTCTGAAAGAATTTAGTGTACATGTATTCTGGGGAGTGAAAATGGCCGGATTATTACCAAAAAAAAAAAGTGAAATCGATCATGCAGAAGGGTAATAAACAGGGATATTCACAAAGACACATGTATAAATTGCCAAGATTCACATCTTTGCTGCCTTCCTGCCGTGAGGCATAAGTTGTCCTATAAACTTGTTATATAACTTTGTTATGTAAACTTTTAAGTTAACTTTGAACACAGATAAACCAACATATTGAGATAAAACTGGCCCAGACCTATCTCTATAAATGCTAATGTATTTGAGAAAATATTTGGTATTTATGGAAGTCGGTTCCAGTTCTGGTATATGTAATTTTAATGTTAGTGGATACTGTATTTTGTGGAATTCCATTTCAGGAACATAATGACACATTAGGGTATCTAAATCTATGCCATAACAAATAATGCTATGGATATCACCCAGTAAGAATTGCATTTAACAAGTATTGTCTGGTTTATGGTGTTAGGAATATTTAGAAATAAAACATAATTTCCCTCATTTCCAAAAGCTTATAATCATTGACCAAGTTCTACCCTACTTTTAACCCACAAACTAGACCAGTTAATTCAGTTTGAGTAATGGGTTTTGAATTGCAAATGCCCACCTTTTTCTGGAGTTCTTAGTGTAGCAAACTTATTCATAAATTGGAAGAAAAAGAAATAGGGATCTGCATATTCCAAAAACACTATAATGAGTTCCTTGGAACTCAGGAGTTAATGATTATAAGGAAAGTATAGCTTATGTTTCCTGACTCATATTAACATATACTGATTATGCTTGATTATTAATATCTGATCTTCAACTAGTTAATGAGTTTTCTATGAAAACTCCTAACCAAAATTTACTTTATTTTTAAAGAATGTATAGTTTCTTTAATGTCCACAATTTATTAAACCATGTTGATGGCATCGTCTGAAAATTTTTCTTCCTTTACGTCCCTTAAAGAATCCATCAGTGTGCTAAAACATAAACAGACTTTCATCTAGATTTAGGGCTGAATTCTCTGTAATTCACCGATCCAAGCTAGCTCCGTGAGCCAGAGAAAGGATCAGTTGAATTATTTCATGAATTCCCTTTGGAAAAGTTGAGTAAAATGCAATGTCTACAGGATGTATATTTCTGCATGAGGATTGTAGAAACCCCACAAGCCTAGTAAATTGGAAAAGCAATCTAGTGGCTTAGCTATCTCAGTACTAATGCAGAGATAAGATTGCTTTTAAAAAGTATCACACCCTCTTCCCAAGTGCACTTTTGTTTATTTCCTATTCAGGTTGCCTTGGAGAAAAGAGAATGAAGTTAGTGTTCCTTTGACATAAGTGCACCATAATGTTGGACATATTAAATATCTTAAAGTGGATGGAATAGTTAGGTAGCTAATTTACTATATGGTGAATGGTTAGGGATAATGCATCTTCTACTATTTTTCTTAAGCATCTTTTTGCCTTTTTGCATGTCTCAGGTGTCAAAAGAATAAAAACACTAAGACTCAAGGCAGTTAAGAAGGCAGGATGGTTTAGCCAGGAAGAAGTTGGCCTGAGCCCAAAGTTACCATTATGGCTCAAGGTTTTGACCTTGGAAAATTAATTTAAATCCCTTAGCTTCTGTTTTCTTACTTGTAAAATAAGGAAATTGGACTAAATTATCTTGTTTTCACCTTGAACTTTCCATGTATTGATGATGTACTAAATTATCAATAACAATAAAACAATCACTGATATTGCATTTTTCAAATTAATTTATTGTAAAGTTCTTAGGCAGCTGAGAACAGTTGTGCCCCAAGTTCCATTCACTTTATTGTCCTCAAGGTCACTAAAAGTTATCATTAATTTTGCACCTACAGTGTTCAGTGCATTGTGCTGGCAATGATAATACTATTTCCCATTTGGAACAAATTTACTTTATGATACCAAGGCAGTCCATACTAAAATTACAAGAGGTATCTACTATCCAAATTAATGCTGACTTCTGACCACAAAACATTTAAAAAATAATGATATGTCTAATTGGACAAAGTAATATTACTGGTAGTGATATCTGGTAACAAGAAGAGGCACAGTCTAACCTGACATATAATGACACCTCATTTTATCAGCTTCACTTTCATTTGGCTTCAATATGTTCTCTCAGTTCTGATAATGAGCATTTGGTCAGTATTCTTATTCACCAACCATCTAAATGAGAAGAATGTTGTCAGATGTACTGCTGATGGAAATCAATCATAGCCTGTCGATAGAACTAATATTTGTCTCTGACAGTAGTTATTTAACAACTTTCTGTGAAAAAAAAAATCACCATTATTGAAAGAAGTACATAACTTTCAATGAAAGGGCCATGATAGTGATGGAGAATATTTTTAAATCATCATGTAAAAGTAAGTGCCCGGACTTCAAATGTTAATTCCTAAATTATTTTCATACATATTATCAAAACAATTCAAAATTTTAGTTTAGCAAAATAGTATTCACTTTTTTCTCAAGTTTTTTTTTTTTTTTTTAAGATCAATAATAGATAAGAATTTAGGGCTAAAATTAGGAGTAAGAATACTGACAAAAAATATTCAGGTCTGTAGGCTTGGGACAAAATAAGCTAGCTCTACTTATTCTTGATATTTTATCCCCTATGGCCTTGAAATGATTCGTAGAGCTGTGTTACAAAATATGAGAACTAAACAGCATAATGATTTTTGATATTTTGATCTTATGCTGAAGACAGTTTTCTGTTTGTCAGGCTCTTGACTTACTTAGGTCTTGAAGATATTGAGTAGAGATTGCCGGAATCCATTAGTGCATAAACTTGATCTAAAGTTAAGATTGACGTTAGCTAAGTTCCTTCTTACTTGAATTACTATTGTATCTGTGCATTAATTTTGGATGTTGTAGCCATGATATAATAGGCCAAAGTATCTTGAATTTAGAAGTTTAAGGTAAATTTATACTACAAGTGAATATACTTACATAGGGCTGTTGGAGACTTGGCTCACAAATTCACTAGGAAATTTGTTGTTGAATATGTATCAAGAATTCATCTTATGTGAAAAAGAGAAATGGATGTGAATTTTCTGGGGTGATAGTACTTCAGTCAGTAATTATTTTGGCACTTTGTGGCTGACCTATTTTAGCTTGCTGAGGAAAGAAAATTATCTGCCTCATTTTCCTAATAAGTCCTTTTGAATGGTGTTAAGAAGATGTCAATGGACCTTTCCAATAATAGCTTCAACCCTAATATAGGTTTCTGGAGAAGTAAATTACCACCCTAAGGTGAGGTATCTCCTACTAGTTCATATCTATTGAACCTTGGAGACCTAAGAGTTCACATCTAGTGCTCCCCTTTAAAAGACTTTAAAAGCTAAGTGCACGGTAGAAGATATTAGATTAGAAAAGGAAGCACTAGAATTCCAAACAGCAATGGACTCAGGAAAGATAGGACTTGTTGCTCATCAAAGCTCTAACTTCTGAGTTCAGTTACCTTTGCCAACATGGAAGGCCACACATTTCCAGATTCCTGGTTAACTTAGGTTGCAGGCCATGGGCAGAGAGCATCCTTTAGGAGCAGTTATATTCATTCCCTCATCTGCTTGCAAAAAGGATAGTTCTTAATTCTTCCCTGATTTTTTACCTCTATTTTGTAGAGTCTTGCTTATTAGCAACAAAAGGAAGCCAACACACTTCAATATTCTGGGCAAAAGCAGCTGTGTTGCCGCGCATGCGGCCATGTCTAAATAAGGATCATGTTTCCTCACTGCCCAGAGCCCAACTGTTAGGTTTTGATTATGGGAGTTTCCCGTCTGTGGGTACCTGTTTGCATATTAGTTCTGGTAAAAAGCAAAGCTGCTGCAACGAAAAGGTTAAAAGCTTTAAAAGCCCAAACGAAATAATGTTTATTTCTCTCTCCTGCAACCATCCAGAGGTAGGATGGCTGTCTTGAGGAGATAGGTTCAATGGGCAAGGTTACCCCAGGTTCTTTTTCTCCTGTACCTCATCATTTCCAAGAGTTTCTGGATCAGCTGTGCATCTGCATTCTAGCCCATGGGTAAATGAGGGAGGAAGTAAAGGAAATGGTTGTTCTTTTAAGGAACTGATGTGGAAGTTATATACGTCACATTTATTCACATTTCATTCATGAGAACTTAGTTGTTGCCACATCTAGTTGCCAAAGAGACTGGGACATGTAGTGCCTCTCTGCAAATAGTCATAAATACCTTATTAAAAAAAAAAACTTTTGGATTTCTTTCACCCAAAATTTTCCCAGTATGTTACTACAGTGATCCATGCAATACTGAAATCTTATTTTCTTTAATGCATTATCTCCTTAAAATGTGGACTGTTAGTCCAGGAATCACTTTTCTTTCTGTGTACACACTTCTGCTCTTTTCTGAGTGGTTTTGTGGCAGTGTTTTTGATTGCTTTTTGGGTTTGTTTCTTTCTTCAAGCCAGTTCAGGCATTTTGTTGGGAGCAGAAGCCCTCTCTATTCCACAGAAATCAGTGAGTCTATGAATCTTACCCCAAATATTCCCTTTTTACTGTGGGTATTTAAACTATGTGTTTTTGTTGTTGTTGAGCATCAGCAGAGAGTAGAATATCTGAGAAATAAGCATATTTATACTCAATCTTCTGGGAAAAGGAATAGAAGGAAATAGAGAAGGGAGCAGTATCACAAGAAGAAAATGGTGTGCGCAGAACAGTATTCCACTTAAATGGTACACTTTTACCCATCTGTTAATGGAAAAAGACTAAAGAGGTGCTATCCAACCTAGCAGACTTGAGTTGAGAAGGGTGAGGACAGACTTCCCTTATTTTACAAACATCTAGGTTGTACGGATATTTTTCATCAGCATGCACTATCTTTGTCATTTTTAGAATATCAGTAATTTAAAAAAGATAAATGAGAAGCAAGGAGCCTGGTTTTAACATATGGAAAAAAAGAAGACACAGATTCTAAGTGGTATCCTACACCATCTTTTCCCCAAAACTGATAGCTGCATTTCTTTTGCATTGTTTATTGAATGTTTGTCCCTCCTTTTTTTTTTATAATTTTATTTATTTTATCTATTTATTTTCGTCTGCATTGGGTCTTCGTTGCTGTGTGCAGGCTTTCTCTAGTTGCGGTGAGCGGGGCTACTCTTCATTGCAGTGCGCGGGCTTCTCATTGCGGTGGCTTCTCTTGTTGCGGAGCACGGGCTCCAGTCGGGCGGGCTTTAGTAGTTGTGACATGCAGGCTCTGTAGTTGTGGCGCGCAGGCTCAGTAGTTGTGACGCACGGTCTTAGTTGCTCCGCGGCATGTGGGATCTTCCCGGACCAGGGCTCGAACCCGTGTCCCCTGCATTGGCAGGCGGATTCTTAACCACTGTGCCGAGAGAGAAGTCCCCCTCCTTCTTGTTTGTAAAAGGTTTGTCCCCTTTTTTACATATGGGTTATCAGCACAGTGTTGTGGAAGCAGGAGATAGAACCAACATGCTTTGAGGAGTCAACTAGGATAGGTTTGTAGCCTAGAAATTCTGCTTGCTTGCTATGGCACCTGGAACCAATTATGTAACTTCTCAGACTTAGGTTCCTCATCTAGGAAATGGAGGTACTGTTGAGTGCTTATTTGTGCTCATCTAATATTTGCAACACCCTTGGAAAAAACTGAACCTTCCCAAGTAAAGTACAGAACTGAAAATTGAATCCACGTTTGTCTGATTCCAAATCTCATGTTCTTAACCAATATTGACCTCTGAAGATTTTCTGGGCTTTTGAAACGTATAAGGATGTATTCCCCTCTAATTGAAGGGGTTTCTAGTAGGTCCTTACACACAGCTGTTAATAAATACACCCAGTAAAATCATTCTGATATTGCTTGGATTTTGTGAAGATGTAACAGAGTCTCTGTGAAGCTTCACTCAGTGTCTTGCATGGAGAATGTACCTCTTTGGGAGAGATTCCCTGTTTGTCAAGCCCCAGCAATCATAACACTTCTATATTTCACTAACGGTGAAGTTCCCTCTTTTAAATTCTGCCTGGAAAATGAGTGATTTCCCAAAAGATAATTGCCAAACTGGCATTATTATGATTTCTTCTGTGCTTCCAGTGGGTAGCTCCCGGCAAATAGCTGAGTGTTGGTGCTTTAATACCTGTATGTTCTTACAGGCACAGCTAACTACCTTCATTTTTACCTCATATAATCCTGGCAGTGGACACATAAACCTATTTGTGGTAGTCCCAAGTGAGCCACAAGAATTAATATTAATGGAAAATGTGAAAACATTGAGATTATGCCGGCTTGCTGGTCATCACCAATAATGATGATTATGATAAACATTAATTTAGATAAAGATGTGGATTAGGCTATAAAACTCCAGAATGTGCAGTGGTCACAAACCAACAGAAAATGGAATGGCTTCACTTAAAAACCCTGCAGAAATAAGAAAATTAACACTGGTTTACTTACCCTTTAAGTCACTTTAGTGTCCTGCTGTAGAAAGTGTTTTCGAAAGTGCCCATGATTTGAAATACGGAACTGCCTTTTCAAAAATGGTTATAGTCTGTATAAACATATGGAAAACATATAAAATAGTGTTCTATACCCAGCAAGAAATTCATAAATATTGCTTATTATAAAGCAGTATAGGAGTTTTTAATAAGGGATTTTAACCGTTATTCAAATTTTTATAAACCATGAAGGCAATTTTTCAAAATACACAAATAATACAGATAATGGCAAGTTTATCCCTTTTGATTTCAGAAATTCTAGGCAAGATGACATTTTAAAAATTCTTCTCTTTTATGAAGAATTTAACCCAATATGTAGTATTTTCATGTTTATTCATTTATTGAACCAGAGATTGATTGAATGCCTAGGGTGTGCTTGCTACTCTCCTTTGGCCTGGACTGTCTTACATATTCAGGCCCAGGGACAGAGCCTCAGAAACAGTACTTGGTACATGGTAAGCGCTCAGTGAGTATCTGCTTAGATTTTTATTTTTGTTTACTTACTTTTACACATGATGGTGGCTAACGTTTTTGACAATACTTGGTTTAAATGTCACCACAACTTTGGAGCATGTTTTGACTTCCTCTTATCGACCTGATCGCTACAGCTTCTGTGCCCCACCAGCTCCTTATTTGTACTTAAAAATAAATAATATTTGCTTGTTGACACACATTTCCTCTAATAAGCTGTAAGCTTTCTTGGAGTGTGCGTCTGCAGGTGTAGGTATCTGTGCATCAGGCGTTCTGTCTATTCGCAGTCTTTAATACAGAACATGACAACTGATATTGAATGGGCGTATTCCCCTTTGGGACTCTGTGTCTTGACTCTGGGACAGTCCCTACCAACAGATGGTGCTGTGAGGTTGTAAAGTCCTCAAGAATAAAGCTCTCGGAGCAGTTTCGCAGACGAAAGTATGCGTTGGAATAGCCTGAGGGATTTGATACAACACAGATTCCTGGGTCCTGCCCCCTAAAGGTTCAGATTCAGTAGTTTTGGTTGGGGCCCAAGAATTTGCATTTCTAACAAGTGTTAGAAATGCTGCAGGTGATGCAACTCTGTGGACCACATTGTGTTACCACTTCTTCAGACTCTGATTGGTTGAGAAGTAAAAGGCTATTTATTCAGTAGTCATTTTTTTAACTAAAATAAATCTAACTAGGTGTTGGTAGGAATATGTATCTGTTTGGTGCTTGGAAAGATTATAGGCTATAGGAAAATATTATCCTTTAGGGAAATTGTAAATACATAATTAAGGCATTTTGAAATCCCCTTAACTTGTAGTGTTCTTGCTATTATTTATATCATTTGTCTTAAACTAAGTATACCTTTGTTTTCATATATAAATGGTATAACGTAATAATAAAATCTTACTCCCCAATCCTCCATTCCGTTATTGAAGAAAACCACTGTTAAGTTTCTTAGTCTTAACAGAAGCATTCTATGCAAATAGATGTTGATGCATTTCTTTAATACAAACAGGATCGGCAATTTTCTTACCATGCTAAACATATCTTGGATAATTTTCAATATCAGTATTTGAAACCCTTGTGCATAAATTCATTTTAATCAGTTTTGCCTGTGAGTTCTATTATGCAGTGAATGTAAAATACGCTGCTAGATGTAAGACATAACTGGGTAGTGGAGAAAAGCATATAGGAAAATGAATGCAATGTGGTTTCAGTTCTGATGAGAGAAATTATTCCTCTTTCTCTCCTTGCCTCCCTTGCTCGCTTCCCTTTTTCCTTACAGTATAAACATGCCAAGCGCCTAGTCCATGCCAGGCACTGTATTAGGCACTGTGAATACAAACAAATGAGGATCCTGCCTTCAAGTAGGTCTGTAGAATGGGGTAGAGACAGAGAAATGTAGATGATTACAATGTATAATGTAGCCAGGTGCAAGACATTTTAGAATGGTTACCTCAGTTTCAGAGGTAATGAAAGTCTACCCAGAAGAAAAATTACTTGGGATTGCACTTAGAGGTCAAGCATGAAGGCCAATACTGTTCTCCATGGAAACCCAGAGAGGAGAGTAACAGACGCCCCTCTGGGTATTGGTGAAAATTTCAAAGGGTATTTGTACTGCACCTTAAAGAGTGAGTGGAATTTAACCAGATTAAGAAGGCAGACATGAACTGCAAGCAGAAAAAAATAATGAAAAAGGAGATATAGTACTGTCATCATAAGGAGTTCTGTGATTCTGGAGTGTATTTTCGGAAGGGGAAAGACCAGAAACTTAGGCAGAGGCTAGGTTATAAAGAATCTTAATCATCGCAATGAAAAGTTTGAGTTTTATCCTCAGTACACACTAGCCATTTCAAGCAGGGAAGTGATATGGTCTTTTCTTGGTGGTTTGTTTGTGTTCGGTTGGGTTTGGTTTTTAAAAGTTATTTCTTCCAGCTTCATAGAAAATAGACTGGAATTGGAAGCACTTGCAAGAATGGAGATGGGTTTTGTAGAGAAATGTTTCAATAATAGAAGTAAAATATTTAGAGGACATGAACTAGACTGCAAACTCTACAAATGTATGGGTGGTGTCTGTCTTATTTCCCTCTCAATGCCTAGTACCTAGCTCATTTACTGTCACTTAGTGGCAGTTGACTAAAAGGACAGTGAGTTGCTGGTTGAGTTTTGAGAAAAAAAGATGTAATATTTGATAGTAAAAGCAGGTTTGGAAGGGAAGAGAACGTATTTGCTGTTGGCCTTGTGAACTGTGGTGTTGCTATGTGTCAGCTACCTCAAGGTATCCTTAGAATGGATTATTCCTCTTTTATGTGGCTGGGTTTCACAGCTTCTCCTCTCTTTTGGACTGCCTTCTGTAACATAAACAGAATATTCTGTCTATGTCCTCAATATGATTTCTCACCAACATGGCTCAGTGTGAATGTCACTCTTACCGTTCTTCTTTATTCAACCAGGGAGACATGGCTCAGTTCAAAATAATGGTGTTCACTCATGTTTGTTGTATATCTAAAGTTCTCTTTGGGCCATTCTTTCTCCTGTCTGAAACTGAGTTTCACATCTGGAGATTTGCTAATCAAGAAGAGGACCACTTTCCTTTCAGAAACATAGCCTTTGAAACCCTAGCTAGTTTCACAAAAGAAATCGTTTTGAAACATAAGCTCTTTTAAGCTAAACATAATAACCTACTCCAAAATGAGCATGGCAGGCTAATTTAAAAATAGCTGCATGAAGGTTTCCTCAAGGATACCGTCCTATTCATCTGGATTTTTACTTGTTGCTTGAGAACAAAGCTTGGGATAATTTGTCAAATATGCACGTAGAGTTGTATACTTAAAAGAGAACTAATGAAGATACCCTGGAGACATTATTTTGAGTACTCTCTTTCCCCCCACATCTTCCCTTTGGTACTCACATCTTAACACTTTCTCATATAGCCCAGATACGCTCAAGATTATATTAAAAAACTTTTGCTTGGTAACTTGAACAATTATGCAACAGCACTGAACTTCTTAAAACTCAAATAGATTTTAGAAAACTCCCTCTTCTTCATCCCTCATCCCGCCTCAGCTTGGGTGTTATCAGTTATTGGCAGCACTCTAGATCAGAAGGGAGGGAGTCATTGTCTTGGGGAATCATTCCACATTGAGCTCATAGTCATCATCTTTTTAAATTAAATTTATTTTATTTTATTTTTGCGGTACACGGGCCCCTCACTGTTGTGGCCTCTCCCGTTGCGGAGCACAGGCTCCGGATGCGCAGGCCCAGTGGCCGTGGCTCACGGGCCTAGCCACTCCGTGGCATGTGGGATCTTCCCGGACCGGGGCACGAACCCGTGTCCCCTGCATAGGCAGGCGGACTCTCAACCACTGCGCCACCAGGGAAGCCCGGTCATCATCTTTTAAAGTGCATTCCCTGGTGCTAGAGTGGCGTTAGATGAGATAAGCCTGGCACTTCCCAGGGGAAATCACCACCTCTTCCCCCACTCCTACCACTTCTCCCCATTGCTCTTTGTATATATTTGCTTTAATCAGGTCTGCTTTCAGTGTTTCTTATTTGACACAGTTTCTGAATCCCTTCATCATCCAATGATTCTTATCTGCTTTAATATGTTAGCATTCTTTTTGTGGTACCATGGAAACAGGGGCCTTCTCCTCTTTTCCAAATACTGTCCCCTCTCTACCACCCCAAACAGACTTTCTTCTGTTGGTTAAACACACGTGAGGAATCCCAGAACATTTTCTCTCCATGATCCCACACATTTGTTTCAAGCCAGTTAATTGCATGCATTTTCTCAAGAAGAATATTTGTTAAATACAAAGGGAATTTCTAAACTGCTACAGTAATAATCACGTTACAATTATTATGTTCACTATATCACAAGGTAGTAAGTCTCCTATCATGAGGCATACTAAGGCAGGACTGTACAGGAAGATATTAGATAATTTGGAGGAAAGCTTTATGTAGCTAGTATTTAGACCAAGTAGATAACCTTTAATCTCTACTACGATTAAACTATTCCTTCAAATTAAATTTTGAGTCTATAAAGTGTTTTAAACATGTTACCAAGACTATCTTAGATTGATGGAAAATTGTTCCATTTTAATACTCACAATGTGAGAGTGCATTATTGTGTCACTCAGATTCTGAGTTGCTGGACCTTCGGGCTCCAAAAGTGTAAGTTAGGAATGAAGTAATTGTCATTTTTCACTAGAAATAATTCACGACACCAATATAGGACTTAAGTACAGTTTGGAGGAATAAAAAATGATCTCTGTCCTCTAGCCTAATTAGTTTCCTTGATAGCAGTGATACTGCAATTCTCAGAAAGAAACAAATGATAGGAACGTAGCTATCTTGATAATAAGTTTCTAATGAATTACTGATCTTCATATTAAAAAAAAGACTTAGAATTTTGTATCAAATATCACACTGTGATTAGACTCACAAAATTTCAAAATACATTGGAAGCCCAATTGGTGCCAACAGTGAAATAATGAACGAACTATATGAGAGGCAAAGACATCTTAATTTTAAGTACTTTTAAATTATAAGTGCACAAAATCTATAATCAAGAAATTGAGAAATATTTCTGTACAATAAATTGGATCTGGAAGATAATGGGGTGTTTGTCATTTTTCATTAAATGAGAGTATTAGGATATGTCAGTGCATAGATGAAATACAAAGTGTCTTCCCATGGTATCGTCATTTTTTTCACCAAAGTATTTTTTTTAAACATCTTTATTGGAGTATAATTGCTTTATAATGTTGTGTTAGTTTCTGCTATATAACAAGGTAAATCAGCTGTATGCATACGTGTATCCACATATCCCCTCCCTCTAGCATCTTCCTCCCACCCTCCCTATCCCACCCCTCTAGGTGGTCACAAAGCACCAAGCTGATCTCCCTGTGCCATGCAGCTGCTTCCCACTAGCTATCTGTTTTACATTTGGTAGTGTATATATGTCAGTGGTACTCTCTCACTTCGTCCCAGCTTACCCTTCCCCCTCCCTGTGTCCTCAAGTCCGTTCTCTATGTCTGCATCTTTATTCCTGTCCTGCCCCTAGATTCATCAGAACCTTTTTTTTTTTTTTAGATTCCATATATATGTGTTAGCATGTGGTATTTGTTTTTCTCTTTCTGACTTACTTCACTCCGTATGACAGACTCTAGGTCCATCCACCTCACTACAAATAACTCAATTTCATTTCTTTTTATGGCTGAGTAATATTCCATTGTATATATGTACCGCATCTTCTTTATCCATTCATCTATCAGTGGACACTTAGGTTGCTTCCATGTCCTGGCTATTGTAAATAGAGCTGCAGTGAACATTGTGGTACATGACTCTTTTTGAATTATGGTTTTCTCAGGTTGTATGCCCAGTAGTGGCATTGCTGGGATTATGCACTCTTATTTTAGCAGATAAACAAACCTATTTAAATTGGCTGCGATTCTTTTTAAGTATCAAGAGGATTGGAGAGAAAAATTGGAAGACAGTCTAGAAAAAAGGAGACAGGTGAGTTGTCTGATTTTATAAAGGACAAAATTAGTTAAGGAGGTGGAGAGGTTGAAGGAATAGCCAAAAGAAAACTATGTTGATGGGTCATTTGAAGGTTTTGGATAATACAGAGCCCTTCATTCTAATTCTAGGTTCACCTTCTCTATATTACCATGTTTTCTAAGAACCACTCTCTAAGGTATGGTGAGAAATTCCAAAATGGATTTGCATCTGACACTTTTTCTAGTAGAGGAGCTACAATCTGTTTACAAATGACAGTATTTCTACGTATTGTGAAATGAGAAGGATTAAGACATGATACCAAGAACATCTTCCAGGGGATGAAATGAGGAAGATTCACTTCCAGAGAATTTCAGGAAAGTTAAAAAGTACAGATTTTAAAAAATCCACTTGCTTTGTGCTTTTTCTTGTTACAGAAGTAATATATGGTTATTGAAAAACTTATAAAGCATAGATAAGTCAAAAGCAATAAAGCTGCTCATAGCCTCACCATTCAGAATAAGCTGGGGCAAGGGTTTGAGTCAGGGATGAATGAGAAGATTCAATTAAAGATAAAACAGATACAAAGTAGTTAAAGACAACATAAGTAGGATTGTTTTGTGTAAATTCAAACTCAGATTTGTACATTTAAAAGTAGTTTACATATGATTGGAAGGAAAATTGTTTTTGTGTAAAGAAACAGTGGCCTTTCTGTTTTGTTCTGAAGTTTTCAAACAGTAGCTATTGAGGCTGGCTATAAAATTAAAGGAAAATAAGGGAGTCAAAGTACATAGAAAAAGAGAAAGCTCCTCCCACCATGATGGGTACATCAGTAGGAGATTGGTTTTCAAGCTAAGACTGACCATGATGTATTTTAAGTTTCATTTCATTTTTGGTCAACTCTATATGTTTCATGCCATATTGTAGACTCTGTCCCTTTCTAAATGTTCCAAGTTAAGAGGATAACTTCAGGTGCTAAGGCATAGAAATACCAGAACTGACTAGATGAAACCATCAGATTGAGGAACGCCATAATGTGGGAACTTGGGCATGGTTCCTACTGGGATGTTATCTCTTACAAATACCCTCATGAATTTCTTGGTCTGCCTGTCATCTGCCCCACTTAGGGCTTCTTATATTGTTCTGGCAATATTCATATGATGGTATTGATGTTACTTACGGTTTTAAATTACTTTAAATGATCAATTTGATTTTGAGCTACTTTTTATTATTATCAGTATTCATTAATTTGGAATTATAAAATTCAACTTTGCATTTAAAACAAAGAAAGCTAATAAAAGATTCTTGCTAATGTTGAGGATATAACTGCAAAGAGAAAGGAAAAAATACCTCTCCAAGTCTGCTAGAAATAAATGTCCATAAATTCAATAAGAAAAAGCAAAGTTGTGAATTAATTAATGCAGAAACTGGGCAAATAATAAAAAATGTGCAAACCACGTACTTTCCAGTGTTTTATTCACTCTTTTGTTAGTACAAAAACAAACAAACAAAAAACTGCTCCTTGAGTTAAGAGAACAGCTACTGATGAAAAGCATTGTAATTGTGAAATTCCCCCATCCTAGAAACAGCCCTGATTTGAATAATAGGTGAATGATGCCCAATGTCTTTTCTTCTGCATCTTCTTCACTGAACCATTAGACTTAAAAATGAGAAAATGAATAGAAGTAATAAGAAGGAAAAGGTTAGAATTTAGGGGAATGTATTGCAAGTAGTTTTCTACCACACTGTAAAATCTTAACTAGAATATCCACATCAATGGAGAGACATGCAGTTGAAAAAAGAACTCAGCGTGAAGGTTTGGAAATACTCCAAACAACACAAATGTCAGGTCAGGCACCTAGGGATTGGCCTCTGATGATATCAGTGATTTGAGGTTAAAAAAATATGTATATTCCCTTGGGAATTTCTCCAAAGTAAATTTTAATAAGCATAATTATTGCCTCCTGTTAAATATATAATCTAATAGCACTCTGTTACTGTACACCTTGCCTCAATTGTAGGATTATGTAATACTCTGGGCCTACTCTGTGCCAGATTCTATTCTAAGGGCTTAATGTGAAATGTCTCATTTTATACTCACAAAAACCTCTTAAGTGTGGATTTTTGGAGTGTGGATACTGAGAGTTGGTGCCCAGCATCTTATAACTACCAGGTAATAGGATCAGGATTTGTACCTTTGTTGTTGTCTAATTCCATAGCTTGTGCTCGTAATTACCCTTCTCTATTTCTCCTTCTATGAAGCAGTTGATTTTATATAACACATTTTCCAGCAAATATGTGCAATTCCATCTTTCTCAAGTACATGATTTGAGAATGCATTAAACCATGGCCTACTGCTATAGTTGGTGACTGTATATCTTTCCAATTGCATGTAATTGTGTTTGTTTGTTTTTTTTAACCCATTCGTGCTTCTAAAAATACAAATACATCTGTTTCAGGAGTTTAGGCAGCCTCATTTTAAAGACTGGGTAGAAACTTCTGAGATCTTTGGACACGCAATCAAAAAAAAAAAAAAAGGTTAGCTCTTTGTTGCCACATGCAACCACATAAATACAGGATGCCTTATTCAGCAATACCGTGCGCACCATCACCAAGCAGTGTTTATATATGTACCTACGTAACTAAGGCACCGGTTGGTACCTAAACCAAATGATTTACTGAGTCACCATGGCGACATGGATTAACAATCAGGCAGAACAAGTCTGGGGTCACGTACCAAAGACATCCTACCCGGGGTCAAAGATCTTTATTGGAAATACAGAGTGGAAAGATTTCACTAAACTTTGTTATCTCAGCAGTACACTAACAATGAACAAAAGATAAAAAAACCCTCAAAGGTCAGCATGTCTTTGGGTAGCTAGGAAGCAAGTAAGCATTTTAGAAGCAAGATAAATGGCTCCAAAGCATAACCATATCTAATCCCCGTCTAATTCAGCATTATGCCTGAGTGCCTTTGCACATGCTGCTTGAAACAGAGCCCACTCCATTTTATCCACCTGTTTAATTTCCAGCCATTCTTCAGTTATAGTAACAAAATGGTAAGGATGACAAAGACTATAACAGAAGTGATAACAGACTCACGTTTCTGAACACTAACCCAGATGCGTGCAAAGCAACATCTCACTGAGATTTCATAACAACCTAAAAGGGGTGTAGCATTATCACTGTTTTATAGATGAGCAGATTGAGTTTAAAAGAGGTAAAATAATCTGCCTAAGGCTGTCTCATTGATATGTACCAGTTCTGGGTTTCAAATACACAAGTCTTGTGAGTGACTTTGCAAATTTTTCTTTCCTGTGTATTGAAGACACAAAAGCAAATATCCTCTTCTCTATGAAGTCTTCCTTGTTCCGTCCTCCAAGTCCCTATATCACTCTTACACCCAGCAGAGCTGGGATCTTCACACACTCCCCATTTTGTGCTCACAGCTTCTAATATACACTGTTTTTAGAAAATATATTAAACACTAGTATATACTTTTTCATTTCTATCTTTCTACTAAACAACAAGTGCCTTGAAGGCAGGAACCATCTCTTATTTTTACTATAATTACTATAACAAATAGGTAAATAATGGATGAAGGTTAATTAAATCAGAGCAATCAAGGAAGATTTTAAAGAGCAAGAACCTTTGAGAAGAACATGAAGGTAAAGGTACAGGGAAGGTGAGGTGGGAGAGGCAGCATAACAGCTAGATGGAAGCCTTGAACTGAAGCACAGTCTAGAGAATCTGTTGTGCTTGAAAAGTGCTGAATAGTCTGTGGTGATTGGAGTGAGAAGCAGTCTGGTGAAAGTGGGAATGCTAAGAGGTGGGACTGGATGTTGGGCCTTGGACCTCCTTATAAAGGAGCTTAAATGCCAGGCTAAACAATTGGGACATGGTTATGCTGACAAAGGGACTCATCAGATAATTTTGTGTTGGAAAAAGACACAGGTAATTTTTTTTCTTTTTAATTAATTAATTAATTTATTTTTGGCTGTGTTGGGTCTTTGTTTCTGTGCGAGGGTTTTCTCTAGTGGCAAGCGGGGGCCACTCTTCATCGCGGTGCGTGGGCCTCTCACTGTCACGGCCTCTCTTGTTGCGGAGCACAGGCTCCAGATGCGCAGGCTCAGTAGTTGTGGCTCATGGGCCTAGTTGCTCCACGGCATGTGGGATCCTCCCAGAGCAGGGCTCGAGCCCATGTCCCCTGCGTTGGCAGGCAGATTCTCAACCACTGCGCCACCAGGGAAGCCCCAGGTAGTTGTTTTAAAACACTATTGTTGCTTGCAATGTGGAAAGAATGGATTAAAGCAGGTTGGGAGACCAATTAGCAGGCTACTGTAGCAGTTTTGGGGTTTTTTGGAGTTTTTTTTTAACATCTTTATTGGAGTATAATTGCTCTACAATGGTGTGTTAGTTTCTGTTTTATAACAAAGTGAATCAGTTATACATATACATATGTTCCCATTATCTCTTCCCTCTTGCGTCTCCCTCCCTCCCACCCTGCCTATCCCACCCCTTTAGGTGGTCACAAAGCACCGAGCTGATCTCCCTGTGCTATTGAAGTTTTTTAAAATATAAATTGAGAGCTGGAATCAAAGCATCAGGAATGAGGATGTAAGGATTATATTGACCTGAAAGACATTGCAGGTGTGAAATCAATGGCATGTACAGGGAGAAGAATGCATTTAAAGTATCTGAGATAACCTAGTCCATGCCGAAAGATGATATTACTATCAAAAACGCTAGGTAAAGAATCAGTTTGAGAGCTAAACAGTACAGTTTTGGCTGTCTTTGGTTTGTGCTACTTATAAGACAACCATGAAAGTATACCCAAGAGAATATTGGGAATTCAAACTTAGACAATGAAAGAAGTCAGAACTGAAGAATTCTACTTGGGAGCCATTAGAAAATAAGGGATGTTGGAACTTTGTACATCAGTGAGAAATACTGAGAAGAGGCTGTTAAATTTGGTTCTTCAGACCTCAGTACTAATTTTCAAGAGAGAAATTTTCTACTTAGGAAAGTGGATCTGCTCCCTGACCTCATTCATCATTGCTATATGTCTAGCAAGTGATATCTAATCCTTCACACATAATAGGTGCTCAGTATATATTTACAGTGGCTGAACTAATTTGTTTTGAAGACACTGAATAAAAGTAACCGACAAAAATAATCGTTGGAAGGGGGGAAAATTGAAAGAACACAAAAGTATTAAAAAAATATATATGAGAAAAGATGGGATCCATGATACAGGTAGAACAGGTGACAGTGCCAAAGAGACAAGGCACTTGTAAGTGGGTGACATTATGCTTAGGATCTGGAGTTAGACAGCTTGGGTTTAAATGCTACTCCCCCATTTACTGTCTTTGTGACCTTGAGCAAATTATTCAAAGTCTCTGAGTATGAGTTTCCTCAGCAGTAAAATGAAGCTCATGTGGCTCCCACAGAGGGTTGTTGAGGTGAGAGTCATATCAAGAGTGAGCTCAACTACAAGTGACCCGAAACTTGACGACAGTGGCATAAGTGTAATGATGGTAAGTCAAAGTTTATCACATTTTGGCTTAATGTCCGGATCAGCATAGAGTAGAACTTACCTAGGTTTGGGGCCGGGGTTGGTAGGTCTCATGAGAGGTGAAGGGAGGCGTCAGTGAGATGTCTAACTACATTCATGTTCTATTGCTGCTGTAACAAGTGACCACAATTTTTAAAAATTAATTATTTTTGGCTGCGTTGGGTCTTCATTGCTGTGTGCCGGCTTTTTCTAGTTGCGGCGAGCAGGGGCTACTCTTCGTTGCGGTGCACAGGCTTCTCAGTGCAGTGGCTTCTCTTTGTTGCAGAGCATAGGCCCTAGGCACGCAGGCTTCATTAGTTGTGGCGTGTATGCTCAGTAGTTGTGGCTCGTGGGCTCTAGAGTGCAGGCTCAGTAGTTGTGGCGCATGGGCTTACTTGCTCCGTGGCACGTGGGATCTTCCTGGACCAGGGCTTGAACCCGTGTCCCCAGCATTGGCAGAAGGATTCTTAACCACTGCTCCACCAGAGAAGTCCTGACCACAAATTTACAGCACACGTATGTATTATGTCACTGTTCTCTAAGTTAAAAGCTCAACACAGGTCTCACTAGGCTAAAACCAAGTTGCCAGCAGGGCTGTGTTCCTCCCTGGATGGTCTGGGGAGAATTTGTTTCCTTGCTTTTTCCAGTTTTCTGAGGATGTCCACATCTGTTCAGTCTTGGCCCCTTTCTTCAAAGCCATCAGTGTCACGTCTCTTTGACTCTTCTGTTGTCACATCTCTGTAACTTCTCCCTGCATACCTAGATTCCTCCCCAGGAGACAAACAATCTTAGCAATTTCTCATATTCCTTTATAGAGTTAGTTAATGCATACACGGGTAATAAATACATTTAGTCTTTACTCAGATGGTAACAAGCTGACACACTGTTTTATAACCTTGTCTTATTACTTAGTAATGGAGCTTGGACATATTTCTCTATCAGTACCTAAAGAGCCACCTTATTCTTTTTCAATATGTGAAAGGCAATCTAGGACTTTTCACCTTTCCCATGCAAATTAATGTTTTCAGCAGGGTTACAAATAGGCAGGAGGAGGGAGTGAGGCTGGTTTAACAGAGCTATTCTAATGCAGTTAGTAGGAGGAGAAGCAAATAGGTTGTTCCACGCTCTTCTGCCTTAAAATGAGAGAATGAGAACAGAGTTTGGGGATGTTCTACCTCCTCCACAGTCACTGCTAAGTGTATTTTAATACTAGATCTTTGTATGATTAGCGATATTATATTTCAAAGTATACTGCAATACATAGAGGGTCTAATTTTTTATAATGTCTTTTTTTTTAACATCTTTACTGGAGTATAATTGCTTTACAATGGTGTGTTAGTTTCTGCTGTATAACAAAGTGAATCAGCTATACATATACATATGTTCCCATATCTCCTCCCTCTTGCATCTCCCTCCCTTCCACCATTCCTATCGCACCCCTCTAGGTGGTCACAAAGCACCGAGCTGATCGCCCTGTGCTATGCGGCTGCTTCCCTCTAGCTATCTATTTTACATTTGGTGGTGTATATATGTCCATGCCACTCTCTCACTTTGTCACAGCTTACCCTTCCCCCTTCCTGTGACCTCAAGTCCTTTTTCTACTAGGTCTGCATGTTTATTCCCGTCCTGCCCCTAGCTTCTTCATGACCGTCTTTTTTTTTTTAGATTCCATATATATGTGTTAGCATATGGTATTTGTTTTTCTCTTTCTGACTTACTTCACTCTGTATGACAGTCTCTAGGTCCATCCACCTCGCTACAAATAACTCAGTTTCGTTCCTTTTTATGGCTGAGTAATATTCCATTGTATATATGTGCCACATCTTCTTTATCCATTCACCTGTTGATGGACACTTCAGTTGCTTCCATGTCCTGGCTATTGTAAATAGAGCTGCAGTGAACATTGTGGTACATGACTCTTTTTGAAATATGGTTTTCTCAGGGTATATGCCCAGTAATAGGATTGCTGGGTCATATGGTAGTTCTATTTTTAGTTTTTTAAGGAACCTCCATACTGTTCTCCATAGTGGCTGTATCAAGTTACATTCCCACCAACAGTGCAAGAGGGGTCCCTTTTCTCCACACCCTCTCCAGCATTTATTGTTTCTAGATTTTCTGATGATGGCCATTCTGACTGGTGTGAGATGGTATCTCATTGTAGTTTTGATTTGCATTTCTCTAATGATTAATGATGTTGAGCGTTCTTTCATGTGTCTGTTGGCAATCTGTATATCTTCTTTGGAGAAATGTCTATTTAGGTCTTCTGCCCATTTTTGGATTGGGTTGTTTGTGTTTTTGATATTGACCTGCATGAGCTACTTGTAAATTTTGGTGATTAGATATAATGTCTTCTTATTTAGGAAAAAGGTCAAGTGAAAAACCAAAGCACCCCAATCTCTGATACCAGAGGTGTGGTAGAGATCTATTACTATAAAGATAAATAGTTCAGAAAATCATGGTTTTTGTTTGCTTAAAGTTTGTGAAGAGAAAACAACATATTTTAGCTGCAAAATTTATGTTGAAAACTTAGAGGTTTGAATAGAATCTTTAATATTCTTTCTAAATATGAAATTATAATAGGATGGGAAAGATGTCACTAAAAATCGTAGAATGCCTATTATATGTGAGAATCCACCCCAATTTTTTTTTTTTTTTTTTTTTTTGTGGTACGCGGGCCTCTCACTGCTGTGGCCTCTCCCGTTGCGGAGCACAGGCTCCGGACGCGCTGGCTCAGCGGCCGTGGCTCACGGACCCAGCCGCTCTGCGGCATGTGGGATCTTCCCAGACCGTGTCCCCTGCATCGGCAGGCGGAGTCTCAACCACTGCGCTACCAGGGAAGCCCCCACTCAAATTTTTGAATTACTGTATTTTTCAGTCTTGAATAAATTTTGAAGATGAGTGTTATTATGTTTATTTTACATAAAAAGCCTTTGATTATTATCTTTGACCATTTCTAAGTATTTATGCATACATTCTATTATATTTTTAAAAATACTATACTATATATTCATTTTAGCCGCAGAAGTACTGTGAAGTAACTCTACACTATAGACTGCAGGGAAAAACAAGTAGATCTTGTTTGAATTCTATCACTCGCAACATGTGTATTATTGAATATCCAAGACTGAGAATTAAAATTGAACTATCAGGATTGCTCTCAATCTGGGTTTGTGTATGTTTAACAAGTGCCCAGAAGAGATGAAATTTGACATGGTTATTTTCCCTAACAGCAAACATTTTGTGAATCTGAGGGACATGGGATTTGGTGGTGACTACTACATGTGTAAGGATTTTAGGTTAAACCTGTGTTTCCAAATTACTGTTTATAGGACATAGCTCAAATGTCATTTTATCTGATGGCCACAAGCAGAATTAGTCATCTGTCTCCTCCTTCCATAGCATGTTAAAATCGAAACATAAGTCTGCATATCTGTCTCAACAAAAGCTGAGTGCTTAGATGGCAAGGTCTACTTTCTTGATTACGTTTCTATCCAAATATGGCAAAATATCTGGGACCTTGATAGTAACTGTTTGTAGAAGGAATGGACATTATCTGGATTATAGTATTTCTCGCATAACCTAACCTACTCAATTCCTTTTAGTGTTTAAATCGTAGGTAGACCCTGTGTCTTATGCTTTGAAGTCAAAAAGCTTGCTTTTTGAGAGAAGTGTTTGATTTGAAGGATTGCCTTTTGGAAATTAAAAGTTCTCTATTGGATGTTTTGTGATGTTATATTTTTGAGCAGCTACATAGGATGTTCTGTATACATTTTAATTTTATGCCAACTACCATCGTCTTCTTTAATGTTTTTCTTTGTGTGAAATAAAAATTCAGAGAATGATTCACCACCTCTGGCATGTCATTTTAATATTTCAGAAGAGTGGTATTGGCAACGTAATATTTGAGCACAGGAGATTTTTAGCTTAGGAAATCAGGAGAAAGTACAAGGAATCCAGGTAATAACTATGTTTCAATGATCCCATAATAGTACAAGTTCATCATAATGGCTGTTGTTATAATATGTTTTGTCTCAGATTTTACGACATTAACTAAATTCATTGGTATACAAGTTAGAAATTCCAAATTGCTCTTCAATTAACTTAGAAGTCAAGCACTGCTTTGTAACAGAGTTCCCCTACAAAGTAATCAAGAGCACTTCAATAATGACGTTGTCTGGCTTCCTATGGGGCTCAAGTTACTAGTGCAGATAATTCTAAACATTTTTCTCGCCTAACTCAATTGTTATTGAAATTACACTCTTGGAAACTCAAAAATTAAAGCTAGCCAAATAAAGCCATCTTTGAATTTCCCTTTAAGAAAACCTAAATTAGAGGACACACTGTAACACACTTATAAATGCACCTCATAATAATGATAATCTTTAAACATGACCAACTTTGTATCTGTCAGTCAACACGAGGGTGTAATGTTTTGTGCTTCTTATACAAAATGACCAGCGTACTCCCAAAGTGTGTTAAATTTCCATAGGATCTTGGCTTCTTTCTCCCTTTCAGTTTGCATAGATAGAGTTGTGTGACTTTAGTCTTATTGCTTAATGCCTTTGAGTCTCCATTTCTCCATCGATAGAAAGAGAGGATTAAATGAAATAATATGTGTGCTAAATTGTTGATGGTCTATTAAGCAAAAAACAAGATTTAAATACTAGTTCATTATTTGAACAGCCTAGCTTAAGTTAGGGGCTATTTGTAAAATATACATTTTTGTCAGGATGCTTTTGAAATAGTAACATACTTTTTTTTTTTTTTTTTTTGCCTAACATAAGGCTTGACTAACTATTCTCTGCAGCCCAAATCTGGCCTGTGGCTTGCTTTTGTGTGACGCTCATGGTTTTACATTTTTGAATGCTTGAAAAACATCGAAAGATTTTGTAACACGTGAAATTTTATGAAATTCACATTTTGTTATTCATAAATAAAAGTTCAGTGGAAAAGGGCCGTGCTTATTTATTTTCATAATGTCTGTGATGTCTTTCATGATATAATGGCAGGGTTGGATTATTACAATAGAGTGTATGCTTTACAAAGCCTGAAATATCTATGCTCTGGCTCTTTAGAGGAAAGGTTTGCAGACCCCTGGTCTAATCCTATAACCGTCACCTGAGTTGGAAATAACAAATATTCTTTATAGCCTTTGATTGAAAAAATCAGAAATACCTAAAGAACTGGAAAATGGGAACAATGAAATTACTTTACGATTTGATTGAGAAAACCAGAAATAGCAAAAAGCAATGGTGTGATGGTGGACACAGTGTAATTCATGTCATCGATTGCTTCAGAAATATGCCCACTTTCAAAAGCAAATTAAAGTGACCAGAGGAAAAGCTGAATCATCTTGTCTGTGTTTCCTCTGTTTCTCTAAATGCTGGAAACACATCCAGTCTACTGCTTGACTATATCCTAACCTAAATAGTTGAGAGCAGCTTCCTGAGACACCACTGTCTCTCTGCACCAAGTTCATGATAATCATACACAGTTTGCATTTCATCTTAGGAATGCTGGCATCACATAATCATTGATCAGTTTTTCCTGTTTTGATCATAATTCATGCAGGCTTACAACTCCTCAAATTTGTTATTTGTATAATATAACTTGAATGCCACGCACATGTAGCTTACTGGACATATCTCTGTGTGCACACCTAAGTCTTATTTCCAAAACAGTTGCTTCCAGAAAAAGTTCGTTCCAGTATGTCTTTTTCTGTAATCCATGAGACTAACGGATGAAAGACACTATGTGTGAGTAGATGTGGATTCATCACTGGCCCATCTGCATTTAGTGTCTAAAATGAACCATATTTCCAAAGTCTGAATGATCTGAGGTTCATAACTCAGTTATAATAGGTTGCTAGAGTAATGAGTGATGATTTTTGTAGAATAAAATAGCTAAAAAGTATTTTTAGCGGTGATAACCAGAGAAGAGCTGTTAAAGCTTTGCACTTTACTAATCATATTCTTGTCATTTACTGTACAAGCTAGGGAGGGAATCTTTGAATTAAAGCTCACATGGTAATAATTGAAGACAAATGGACATATCAAATTATCACATCAAATACCTTCTGCTTTTTGTGCTCTTTGACACTAAACGTCTTTGGGATTCTCTGAGATACTAGAGTCTACAGAAATCATGCTCAGAACAGTAACCACATGGTTGTTGCATGGACTCCTTGAACAAACACACCAGGATTTTTTTTTTTCATCCTACGTATATGCACATATATGCATAGACATGTGTGGTCAATAGACACAGAAACAAATTTACACATCATCATGACCCATTAAAATTTAGTAAAAGACCACAGAGAAAATAGAATACTGTGAGTGGATTTCAGGACATAGGATGCAATTTTCTGAAAAAGCTTCCATTTCAGAGGGTTTTGCAGTGCGGAGTGGATGCCTTGTGCTGATGAGACACTGTATTAAGGACGGAATTCCACAAAGGGATTGTTAGGGAGTCTGGAAAGGTGTAGATACGTTGAATGAAGCTGGACTTATGTGTTTACACAAGCCCCATCCCCACTCTAGGTAAATGAAGTCCTGGAATATTTCCGTATATCAGAACATCTCTCATTCTCTATCAGTTTGATTCTTTATCATCGTGGCAATAATACCAGTCTCCATTCACATAATGTGATAATTCTCAAAATACTTGTGACTATACAATCTATTTTTAAATTCACTGAAAACCCATGAGATACATAGAATGGTAGTAAATATTTATACTTTAAAATTAAGACAAATTCAGATAGATCAAGTGATTTACCTCAAGTTGCACAGTTCATGTAGAATTGAAGTTCAAATAAATTTTCTTTGACTGATGTTCTTTGTATTATAAAACAATAATTAAGCAGTCAGTCTCATTTTCCCTTTTTAAAACCCTGATTCATATCAGTCCACACTAAGATGATCAAAAGTCAAGGAAATCTAGTTATTTCTTCCATTTTGTTTCCTCCTGTTATTATTAAGATATCAATTATTTTCATAGCTCCAAATAAATAATGATGCTACTTCCTGCTGACTATGCTTTATTTATCTAAAATTCCTATAAGCCATTAAGAAACAGAATTTTGATATATATTTTCTCAATTTATAGGTTTTCATTCATTACATTTCTCCCACATGTACTTCCAATATACTGATAAATCAGATCGCATTCAAATGAATCCATACTAAAAGAAGTTAATTTTCTGTAATTCTGTGATAAAGCAATCGTTAGGACAAGACAGAATGTGCTCTTACCTACCAGTTTGTGATTCTTACCTTTGGAAAAATCATTTTCTAGTTGCCCTTGAAAAGTAATGTTTTTATTCTTTTTCCTATTTTCTCCTCATTTTCTCAATTATAGATTATAGCAAGAGGATGGGTACAAGGAAAACTAGTGAAAAGAGTTTTTATTTCAAAAATGTGTGTCCTGGGCTTCCCTGGTGGCGCAGTGGTTGAGAGTCCACCTGCCGATGCACGGGACACGGGTTCGTGCCCCGGTCCGGGAAGATCCCACATGCCACGGAGTGGCTGGGCCTGTGAGCCATGGCCGCTGAGCCTGCGCAACTGAAGCCTGTGCTCCGCAAAGGGAGAGGCCACAACAGTGAGAGGCCCGTGTACCACACACACGAAAAAAAGTGTGTCCTCCTGACAGTTTAATTTCCTGGTCTCTGACACAGATACTTTGATCATGTATTTTCAGTGATTCTAATGAAATGTCAGGCTCATAAGTTACTCACATTCTCCCCTCTTCTATGACATGAGAAAAAAAAATGTTGTGTTTCCTTCAATTCATCTCTTAAATTGCAATCACTTTTGTTACAGTGCTGGTCAGATAAGTGTGTTAAGTGTTGTATGTGCTTCCCCAAATAAACTTAACTTCCAGAGGAGTTTCTAACCAGCATTCTCAGCAGTTTGCTTTGAAAAATTGTTGCTAGGACATAACTGGATGTGAAACTTGACCCTCCCCTGGACTTCTAGCAAACGATGTTTTATTTTATTGATAATTTCCATTTTCCTTACTTCAGCTATGTGGCTGTTTAACTTTGGTGTCTCATTACTTGTGCTTCCCTAATTATTGATACACTATTAGTTTAGTAGAGTGCTCACAAGGCAATTTTTATAATTGCATCATGCAACCTTATAATGTTCTTTAGAAAGAAACAACGGTCCATTTAATCGTTACAAGTTAAAACTACTATCAGTGGGAAAACTATTGGATTCATTTCAGGAAAAATAATAAATATTCTAGTTGTAAAAAAAAAGAGAAAAAGTTAAAGGACATAAACTTATAGAAATGTTTTTTCAGGTTTATACATTGGAGTTTATCTTGGATGCCTTCTGGAATTTTAGTGATATTCCATATTTCTTAAAATTCTAGCCATTAGATAAAAATTTGGAAAAATGTAGGTCAACATTCAGGTTACCACAATGAATGATCAAATGCTTCACATGACTTAAAATAATTAGACTAGTTCATGAAACATTCTTCCTAGTTCATGGAATGATGGTTTGAATAAAATTTTGAAGTGTTGTGCTTTGGGGATCAAAGCAGGTCAATGTATTCCATCTTCATTTACCATTTATAAAGGAGTATTATACTGAATTTGAAACAATCTTGAGTTTATATTGAGAGTTCCATTTTGTATGTGTTGTTTTTGTGAAATTATAACTTGATATATCTAGTAAGTAGATTTTATATAAGTAATAGGTGTGTACTTAGGCTATGCAGTTGTCAGTGTTGATAAAGTAATTAATGATTACAGATGTAGGAGTATATTTCAGAAATAATGAAATGGCTTCTCGTCTAAAGAAGGCGGTTTCTTAAAAATTGTTGATTTGGGTTTTGAAGTGATGAAAAAGACACTTTTGGAGGTTCATGAACCTTTTTTGACTACTGGGCATCGTTAAGAGTTTCCAGACGGCAATTTATTAAATTGTCCCTATGGAGCATGTAAAGTTGCTTTTCTGTGTAAAGGTATCAAACTTTTGCCTGTGGAAGAGTTGATTCAACAGGAAAGAGCCTTCCTTTCACTTGATTTCAATTAATTTGCCCTACTTTTTCACTAAAGCACCAAAAAAGCCTTAACCCTACATCTCAGTCCAATTTACTTACGTCTTCTTTACTACCATTTCAATTTCAGGAATCCTAGAAATGGCAGTTCCTTCGAGTAGCGAAAACTCACAGGAGAATCTAGAATCCTATCTCTCCGAGCTCCAACATATTTACAAAACTGTAATAGTCAGGATATTACCCCGTTATTTTCCTCAGTGGCAGCTTTTATTTTAGCCATGAGCCAATACCATATTGCAGAGTTTATAGATAATACATTTTGCTAGATTTTATGTGCATAAAGAGTTAGAAGGGAAGTAGTCAGTGACTACTGTGAAAATAGATTGCTTCTAGAGATGTGTGTGAGAAAACAAGGACCCAGTTGAGGAAGGACGGCAGGTAACAGAGAGGTCTGCTCATTCAAGCCTGCGTATTTGAAGTGTTACCAGCAGACACTGAGAGGGATGCACTAGAAAATAGAGCAGTCAGGTAATTATTAGAAGATGGACTAGCAAAAATGATTGGGAAGCACAGAGCCATGTTAGAGAGCCTCGGCAGGAATTGATGGCTGTATCAAAGTTAAAGACAACCCAGGCCTTGAAAAGAGAAGTCATAATGCTAGAAACCAATTTTAGAAACTAAAGGGAAAGTGTTGGTGTTCAAAAAAGGTACACCAAACTACCAGGAGACAAAAAAAAAAAAATTAAAAAAAAAATTGAAAGTGTAGTCTTTCTGTGAGAAGGTCATAGATTTTCTTTCTCAGCCTCATGCCCTGAAGTATACTGGTTTTAGGACCAAAAAGAAAATGCCCTATTTGAACTCCGAAGGGAATTAAAATGCTGTACAGCATTCTCTCTTCTGTTTTTAGTTTGCAGCCTCTGGGCAACTGCCAACCACCAGTAAAAAGCTCCCTATCTCACGGTGTATAATTCTGGTATGAAATAGGCAGCAAGTACAAATGAGACCTTGACCAGAACTTGTATATCTATACAAATTTGTTTCCCTGTTCTGTGTGCGTTGAGTTGGAAAGACAGTGGCTTATTTAGACCTTAGGAGTGATGATTTGTGTTGTCTGAGAGTTTGGAATTAATATGCTCATAGCAAGAGAGATTTAGGTACTCCTGAAACACTGCTGAGTGCTTCTCGCATTGGGTTATTTACTTACTTCTCCCATTGGGTTATTTACTTAACAGTCTTTAAAAAAATAAAAATGGGCCATCAAAAACCTTTATAATGTTTTGATATTTGAATGTATGAGAGAATGATGTGAATCTTCCGATAGAAATGGAAACCTAAAAATAATTTTAAAATAGTTTTAAAATAAGTTTGAATGTAGTTAATGCCCCTCATTGGTCGGCACAATTTTATTTTCCATTTCATAGTCTCTGGTTGGAGTTTATTCCTCATTTGAACTTTCACTGACCAGCTCCATTTCACAGTAATATGTATAGGACAAATGTGTTCTGTGCATACAGAGAGTCTGTTTTTGAAGGACTGCCCTGCAATTCTCTTTTAATCCTCTGATTCAGAAAGTGGTTGAAAATACATATCTACGTTTTGGGACCTAATGAAGTTGTGTTAAATTTCTTCTGGGTGTGTATATGTGTGTGTGTGAGAGAGAGAGGGGGAGAATGACTAACCTCTCTTGATGAAACATTCCTTGCTTCTGTCAACTTCAGATATAATATGTAAATTGAGAGAATTTAACTAAAAAGAAAATATTTGTACAAGCTCTTAGAGCATAAACCTGGGTAGAAGACAAACGTTAGATCTGTTTACATGGCAAATGTTAAGTGAAAATCAGGATGTCATTTACAATCATGGAGTAACTTGATCACAAGAGGCAGGCAAGCAGTTAGGTACCAAAACCCTCAAAGCTGAGCCATTGAAACAAAGAGAGACAGGACAGTGGCCCCCATGGACCTCATCCTGAGCAGAGACTTCAAGTGGTTAAGACAGTCATGTAACAATAGTCATTTGTGACAATATCACTTAATGGTATCCTCATCTGAGTTAGGAGATTCTGATATTTGGTTGTGAAAATTTGGATTTCAGGTGAGAAGAGAGTTAAGAGGCAGACTTCATGCAGTTTATTAAACTTGTGAATAGTGTTTACCCATAATTGGCTTATCGAGTAAATATATAAATGTATGCTTACCTAAATGCACCTGTGTGCCAAAACAGAGATTGCTTCCTTTCAGCATTTAGTTTTCATGAAAAGATGCAAATGGTTGGAACATTACTACATATAATTATAAGGAAAAAAAAAATAAGGAAAAAAAAAACATGAAGGAAGCTGTTGCTTGCTTTCTCTATAAAACATGCTCTATTTCATACACAGAATTATGAAAGTATCAATGATTTCCAAGAAAATAATCCTAATATTGAAATTTCCCCAGGTTTTGTTTTCAGTGAAAACGTTAGCCAGTTATTATCAAGTTTTGGAGACTTATTTCTCTTTAACCTATGTTTGCCACCTTAGACATATGCCTTTGGATGAGTTAACTCTTTGACTCTGTGTTTTTTGTGGGGGGATGGAGATCAATTGACTGAGACACTGAGCTAGTAGATGAACTTCGTATGCCTGATCTCTGTGTACGCCACACCTTTACAATGTTTTTCAACTGTAGGCTTTCAGCTTCTCTTCTAAAATAAAACAGCCATTCTAAAAATGGATGCCATAAGTTATGAGGGGTCCTGGCAAAGGTAGCATGTTGTTCTAGAGAAAATCCATTAATAGGAGAGAATGATTCAGTGCCCTATTGAGAGTAAAGAGGTGTATTCATCTTTGCATATGAATAACTCATCCTTTGTGTCAGAAGATAATACTGCTTTATCTATGCTCTGCTATTACTTAAAAGACCAAAACTGTTCATGCTGGGAAAAAGAAAAGGAAAATAAACTAGAGTGAGTTGTTAAAACAACTCTTCCATCTTCTAACTTGGACATGTTAATGAAATGTATCTTTCAAATCATATAGATAATTCTTGTGACTTAGACTGGGAAATGTTTGGTCAGGCATAAATCATTGATTAGTATGGATGGCTTTATTAACTATGCTTAAGAGTAATGCAGTTTATTTATTAAGTTCATAAATTATAATCTAAAAGGAAGGTGTTCAAAAAGCACCTGAGAAAATGAGTCCTGATCATGGCTACATTTTGAACTCTTCAAACTCTAATTGATTTCTCTATAGATGCTCTTATTTAAATGTAAACCCAGTGATATTGGTATAATCACCTCTTAGACCTATGAATGTTTAGTTTGCAACCGTACAACTAGGTGATCTCTCTAAAGATATTTACATGATCACAAGGGAAATAATACAGATATTTCAGACCCTATGAATTCATTCCTCTCGAACTAGTCCAATAAGCAGCTGTGTTTATCTATTAGCCAATATACCCTATTGGAGAATGACTAAGGATAAAATTGGCAAAACAAACCATGACTTTTCTAGTCTGTTACACTCCAGTAAGGGGCTAGCACTTTTAATTTCTGTTTTCAACAGAAGAAGCATAATTAAGTATAGTGGAACGTCAGTATAAGATCTATAATGCCTCTACCCCATGCACTTATGCTATGTTCCTACAAAATAGTTTGACATCTCTATACTCAAAACTTTTTATTCTCTTTGGGTTTGATTTTTCATTACAAACTTGAATCTGTGAGAATAGAAATGGTTCATAATTGTTTGACCATGCTGAATCATTTACATTGCGTAATCCATCCTCATGTAACGTGACCAGCTTGCTTTGCAAAACAGATCAAAATTTAATTTCTTTCAATTGTCTTTCTCTATTGACTTTGGTGTGCTCTTGGTTAAGCAGCAATCTTTTCTGAGAAATGGTTTATTGTTGCAACATTTTAAGCAAATCAATTACCTTCCTGTAATGCAATAGTATTACAATATGCAGGCAACCATAGCTTCCATTCTACATGACACAGTCGATTTTATGAAGCTGTAAACGTTCATATCAGTGCTATTTAGTCTGTAGTAATACAATTTGAAAAGGAGATATTGGCCAAGTTATGTTAGTATGTTATTTGAAAAAGCTCCATAAGTCAGTAGCTCTTTGGAAAACAGACATACAAGTTTCAGGTTTAGACGTTAAAGAGTCAAAACTATGTGGGAAAATACAGAAGTGGTGACAAAACGAGTACTGAGTCTTTGTTGCACTAGGAAATGACTTGTTTAAATAGATAGCTTTGCTACTCCCTCCCCAATGTGTGTTAATTATTCATGGATTAAGTCTCCCAGGTGTGCCCCTGTATTCTATAGCTACATCCATCCAATAAGGCTTTACCACCTTCTCACTCATGTTTCTTTGTTTTTTCTGGCATGTCTTGGTAGAATGCTTAACTAAAATTTTTACAGATAAATTAGGATGTTTCTTTTCTTAAAAGCTTCCAACAGCTTCCCATTGAATTTAGGACAAAACACAAACATCCTGAGGCTGCACACAACCCATATGGTCCTGCCTGCCCCTCCGAACTTTTCTGTTGTCCCTCCCCCATCTCCTCGCTGTGCTCCAGTGGGCTTCCTCTGTTCCTCACATGCACGATGTTCACTCCCACCTCATGTATTTTGTATTTGCCATTCTCTAGGCTTGGAATACTCTTCTTCACAGCTACCTCCCACCCATAATTTGGACATCAATTCAAATGATACCTCCTAAGAGAGATCACTTCCTCATCACCCTATCTGATACTTGTCCCCTCCCTAACTCTTAAACATCTCTATATTGTTAGTCACTTGTTTTCGTCAAGGCACTTGACATTATCTGAAAGCATTGGCTTTTCTCCTTGTTTATTATCTGATGAGAGTAGAGACATTGCCTTGTTCGCTGCTGTATCTTTAGCACCCAGAACAGTGCACGTAGGAGGTATTCAATAAACATTTGTTGACAGAGAAATGAATGAAGAAGGTATAAATATTCCAAGTGAGCATTTGAAGAGACCATTTTACAGGGGTCAGAGATAGAGTCACTCACCAGGTGGAAAGAATAATTCTTTCCTGTTCTGTCACCTTGCTGTAATAAATGCACTTTGGTGATATTGACCTTTTTATGCAAACCTCATTCTTTATTCTGCACGCTGTCACACTCCAGAGAGGAGAAATAATCCAACCTGTAACTTTATTAATGAATCAACCTTATTTGGAAACCAGTCATAGCCTTACCTATACTTGAAGCACCACTGCATTACTTATATAATAGTGCTTTCTGCTAGAAAATCAATATTCCTGGACTATTATTACAAAGACCTTTGTTTCCTCTTATATAATTATAATTCCACGTAATCAGATTGCTATTATTAGAATGGCACTACTTATGAGATTTCACCTTAAAAGTTCAAAATAACTTTCTTTTATTCAGTCGTGGTTTAAATGGTGTTCAGGCAATATATCATTATTTTTCACAGTAAATTGCATGAGATCTTACACAGTAGCTTTGAAATTACTGCTTGTTGTCACCACTATATACAACCACATAAACAGTATGTGGTTTGTACAGTAGATCATTTTTCTTGTTTATATTCAGCAGACCCTCATGCTACACATTAACACGAGCTGTTAAAAAATGACAGTAGTATTTTATCTCTTGCTACCAAGATCTTTTGTGTAGAGAAGTTGTTTTTCCTAAGCAGTATATGTTGCTGAATAATAATAAAGGTTGATATGATAAACAGTGGTATATTTTTCAGGATTCATTTGCAATGTAAAATGGAATGTAAATAGAAAAATTACAGAAAGGGTCAAGTATAGGGAAAGTTAGATTCCATACCTAAATCCAAGTCAATTTTATTATCCACCAAGATCTTATCTCATAGGTTGTGCATGGTGAATCCTGTAGAAATATATGTGTATGTTTTACATACAAGAATCTAAAACAAGTTTCAATATCCCAAAACGTTTGACGGCTGTTTTCAATATTTTCCCCTCATTTTCTGCTGTTCTTTCTTTTTCGTTTTTTTCTCTTTCCATGAGAAAACAAACACCTCAGGGACGTGTACCATTTTTTCCACATCAACTATATACTAGGTTCAGAAAAGATACATGTCAGCTGACTAAAAATGAAATAACTTTCATGAAACAATTGTTTCTTTTCAGAAAGCACAAATATACTTGCTTATACTAATGATAAATACAGAGTTGGGAAGTTTCTTTGAGTCTTTGTATCTCCTCTGTGCTTAGGTTCTAACATCACAGTATTTAAAGTAAGAGACATGAAATCAATTGACACAAAGCCAGGCCACAAGCAAGCCTCAAGATCAATGTCATTAAACATGTTTCAGGTAAAAAAAAAAAAAAAAAAAAAAAAGTCTGATACAGTTCTACAGACATATTGAGGGAGGGCCTTCTGGATCATTTAAAATGTTCTATTATATCAGGATCTAAAATATTTTGTGCTTTAGACAAACACCTGGGGCTAAGACCTGTACACACTAAAAAATGAAATGGATTTATTATTTGTATTAAATGGTAGATATTCATATGTAGTTGTGCATAAAAGGTAACTAGCACTTGAATTCAGAAAACTATTATAAATTTTGCCTTATATGTATTAATTTTATTTTTCTCATAATAACTACAGTCCTGGGTCGCCTTCTAGCTTCCGGTAGTTCAACCAGTACTCATAGATAAACAACAGCTTGATTTCTGTTGACTTAATATTTCCAGAGATAGAATCATATTAGCTTTTATCACAATTCTAATTTAATCCTGACAACAAAGACTTACAGTAATCTGGCAAGTTTCCATATTACATTTACTCAGGTCAAGTCACCTATCTCTCATATAATGAAAAATTTGCATATACCGTATGTGTAAATGGATTTGTACATCTATTTATATAAAAATCTTTAAAGATCAGTTGGTGAGGCAAGACTCACTAGAGAAACTTTTTTATATCTATTTTAATTATATATTTAAAAATATACTCTCTACCTTCTACTGTGAAATTCCATTGATAGTCTGTGAATAGTGATATGCTTTTTAAGTAACACTTAACTTATCCAGAGATCTCCTAACCAATTACCCTATTGAAAATTTATCCCAAATTCCCCTGGGAAACCACGACAGATATTTATAAAATCTACTTAACACATTCTGGGAGAACCTCATAGGTTGTCACTCAAACCCATTAAATCACAGTTTACACCCAAAACTAACACACCTAGATTTCTTGGCTGTAAGTCAAAGTAGGCCAGAAAGAAGCCACTGGGCAAAAAAGGGAAGTAAGAGAAATCTAGGGCAGCAAGCAATAAAGTGATGAGTAAGAGAGTCAAATGCTGGAGGCCAATAGCACAGCTTTCTAAAGTGTATGCCTGTTTTAGAAGAGGGACCAGTAGCCCTTTAGACCTCATCTGGGCCTCTGAGTTCATCACAGTGACCACAGTGGAATACGTTGAGGAGACATATTATATACATTACATATAACTATGAAGAGAATTAGATCATAGCCCTGAGTCGGCAAGGCTGCTTTAACTTTTATTCAACATAGTCTATTGAAGCAGGCCAGGAAGGCTGTATTAAAATATTTAGAAGAATTTACAACAAAATTAGGAGCACGTTTTTTAAAGTTCGGTCCTTAAAAGATCTGCTTCAGTTACTTGGACAATTCAGTTTTATGGAACTAATGTTTATTGTAGGGCATAGTACATTGTTCACACTTCTTTTTATAAGTAGAAATACATCATTTATTCATTTTTGTATGAACAAAAAATTAATAGAGGGGCATATAGGTCTCTAATATTTGTTAACTAAATTACTAAGTTGAATCTTACAAAATTCCATTTTTGTAGGTGAAAGACAGTTGCATTTACTGGCAGATATATATGGTTCAATATAATAACTCTATAATGATGGTGAATAAATGAGAACTTACTAGTGTTTTTCTCCTGACTGCATGTAGAATTGGAGGATTTTTGTGGAAAAGGCCTACGTTTGTTTGCTTCATGATATGAAGGCCAGAAATGATGTTTTTCTGTATGTTATGTCTTTACGTGGAAGAAAGCACAAGTAGAAGCTAAAATAAATAACAAACCTGCCTTATTATATCCCTTGCAAAGCTGCTAGAAGATAAACATCTTGGTGTTTAAACAAAGAATACAGCCATCTCCGTAGGTAGTGAAGGGGTTATTAGTCTTGGTCTGGAAAGAAGCAAAGTGGTTCTGCTTAAGAAAAGCAAAAACAGAAAAAAATAACCTCCTATATGTGGTGTCTATTTGATGACCAGGTATAATCAATTATTGAGTGGCTATTTATAATGTATTTATATGATTCTCTCTGTAACTAATTACGAGTCCCAGTAACTGCAGAAAACAAAACGCTGAAGTCACAAGTATTTCGTTGGTTCTGGCTTCTAAAACCTTCCAGAAACTGTACACATGCACACTCGAACACAAATTTAGTTTCTCTAAACTATTAGTATACTCTTGACTCCCATTTCTTTTTATGTATTCAAAGAAAGGCAGAAAATGTAGATAATGGCAAATGTGTAAAAACAATACTGCTCCGAGCAGCTTGGACAAAGAATTAAGTGTGGTGGTGATCATTCACCAGACACTGATACTATTCCAGGTACTTTAAAAAATATACTCCTAGCGAGTTTATGCTAGTGAGGCCTCCGTTACAATTAAATCATCAAACAAGAGAACAAATAGAAGGCAGCATGAGTAATATTTTAATACATGCTGATTTCTTTAATTCTGTGTGAAAGGCTTCATATTCTACCCACTCTGGGGGGATAATGGGGTGGAAAAATTGGGTGTAAGGAGTATTTAATTGCTGTCTCTTTGATGTAGGATCAAAGAACAGGGTGGAAAACAGACAAACACAGTAGTTAGAGGAAAGCAAATCAATGTGTGAATATTAGAAAAGAAGTTAATTAAGAAGAGAAATGAATCGGTAGAAAGCAGCTTATAGTGAACAATCCTGGAAGGCTCAGAAAGACAAGAGAAGGAATGATAAAAGTAAAAGAATAAAGACAATAGTTTGCGAAAGAGAGACATGAGCCATACCAGACTGAAAAGCAAGGCTCCGGATGTCAGGATGAAACATAATCAAAGCAAGAATGAGGAGTTCAGAATTTGTCAGAGTGACAAAGGACTTTGTAGATTATAATAAAGATAGGGCAGGTCACTGCTGGATAAAAAGTTAAAGCATACGGAAGTTCTGGAGAATCTGAGCTGAAATTAGCTACCCTCTTAGTGCCATTGTCACGATAGAGTCACGAATATAAGTTGTGTTTAGCTGATAATCAGCTGTTATTGGATCAAGAACTTGAAAACTGCAGCGTAGATTAAATGGACATGTGGCTTTTTGCCTTTATTCTGTGAGACCTGGAAACTGCGGAATGTCATTGCCTCATTCCTGTCTTTCCTTTAAGTTGGATCTGACTATAACTTACCTCTTGCTAGGAGACAGCATTTCTTTAACCTAAAGAGATGGTAGGAAGAGCAGTTAAAAAAACAGAGCTTTAGAGCCAGACTCCTTGGTTTAGAAGACTAGCTTTGACACATACAAATTGTGTAGCTTTAGAATAGATACTTAAACTCTGTCTTACTAAATCTATAAAAATGTGAGCAATAATATTACTTACCTCATTGATTTGAAGGAAGAGTAAATGTTGTAGTATTAGCGTTGCCAGATTTAGCAAAGAAGTAAAATAAAACAAAGAAAACCCAGCTAACTTTGAATCGCAGCTAAACGACCAATATATATTTTTGTATAAGTAATAATTAGTATGAGGCGTTGTTATACTAAAATACTATTGTTTATCTGAAATTAAAATTTAACTAATTTTTCTTTATTTGCTAAACAATGATTTGTTTGATATTTTATTTCCTATATTTTATCTAACAACTCTGCTTAACATATGTAAAGTACTTGCAGAAATAGTCCTCTGGCGCTATTTAAGTGTTGTCTCATACGACCATTATTTCACATCATACGAAGTGAAGTAACTTCATACGGCATATCAGTCCATTTTTATGAAATTACTCTAGGCAGGATCAATCCAGTATAATTATCCTAACATGCCTTTGCTCTGACAAGAGCTCTGAGTTACCAATGAATTCATAAGTGTTTAGTACACCGTTTCCAACTTCCCAGTTTCTTGTAAAAATAACTTCACAGGAAGATAAATTTTAGTGTTAAGAGCCTCAGTAGTGGCTTCCTACTGGTGACAATGATAGTGATGATGAGAGCCTGTTAATGTTAAAAATCTTCTACACAATTTCTTGCACAAGTACAACAATAAAGAAGGAAAAATTATTTGAGATAGGAAAAACCCAAGAGCAGTCTATTCTAGTTGTCTCCTCACGTGTTATTCCCGGGTACTTTTTAATTCAATGCCAATCGTTCTTTAGATAAAAGTGAGAAAAATTAAAGTTTTGTTTTTTCTCTGCATCATTTTTCTTCTCTTCTGCTTTTGCTTTTTCACTGAAACTCAATGTTTTTGTCTCATTTGAACATCACCCCAAATCCACAGATATGACAGAAGTTAACTGATTCTGGGTCAAAGTGTTGTTAGTTCAGGGACTGTAATTTTATAAGGGATACTTAAATATGAAAAGTGTTGGGGGCGGTGGCGGTGTGATGAATTGGGAGATTGGGATTGACATATATACACTAATATGTATAAAATAGATAACTAATAATAACCTGCTGTATAAAACAACTAATTAATTAAATTAAATTTAACAAAAAGAATAGTGTTCCAGAGCCAAAGAAGGGAGTCACTATTGGTGAAAAGCAAGTAGGTATTTTAGGTCAGATGACCTGCCTGTGTCCTTTTGCATTGTACAAGATGCATTTACAAGTGTCATGGAAAAGTCTAGCTCTTTATTCTTCCTTTCAAAAGTAAAAGAATAATATCTGGCATCAAGTAGCACTGGTTTTATTTTTGAAAATTCCTTCAAATAATATTTCATTTTGTCTTTATAGTTGTGATCCCTGCCTTTTCTTTTCTCTAGGAAGAGCCAGTGGTATTAATTCACATTTATACGTGGAGAAATTATAGCATAGAGAAGTGGCTTGATGATGATTACCCAGGTAGAGCCAAGACTTTAAGAGCAAATGAATCCTAGCCCATTGGCAATAAGCATTCTCTCTGTGGATATACTTTATTGCAACAACAGGAGTAGTAATAGTTTATTAGTAGGCCACTCAGTTGCTAAAGTGAAAAAGGCAACATAACATGTCTACACAACAACATAACATAACATAACAGAGGATAATAACATGTATTTTATATATATGTATATATATATATCTTCTATGGCTTCCAAGGGCAGATTTCAGTGAATACAGTAAGTATTTATCAAGCACCTACTGCGCACAAGGCTCTGAGCTAGATTTGAGGAATGTAAAAAACACAGACCTTACCCTTGATGACGGTACAATATAGTGGGGGACAGAAAAGTTGAAAAAAGCTGTAATATTATTCAGGTGTCCTTAAATTGTGCTTTGGAGAGTCAGAGATCCCATTTAAAATACTTGACACTGCCATGAAAAATTTATACTGAAAAATAATTGATACTTAATCTCTTTTACCAGACATATCTTATTGCAGGTTTCACTGGAGACAATTACAAGTGGCAGTCACTGGTTTAGTTTTAGAACCTGTGCAGTGATAGCACACAGTGGGTGTTCAATTAGCATGTGCTAAATTTCTAAAAGTATCTATGAATCATAAGGCGGTAATGGACCTTACTCAGCTATTGTGGTAGCAGAGAGAACATGTAATTCATTTTTCTTGACACTAACAAAGTGTCCTTTTGCTTTCCTGAGCAGCCACTAAAATGTATAAAACTGCTCTAGATGATTATTCAGAGTTCTCTCAACCTGTTCACTCCTATTTTTAAGTATGCAATGATTTATGTTAAAAAAGGAAAAGAAATTTTTATAACTTGTCACCTTTTGGCTTTGGTTTTTATTTTGGTGTAGTTTGTCTAAAGGGCAAAATATGCCCATACATATGTTTATTATTGTAAATAAGTTATTGATTTCTTATGGGTGTTGGGCCCTATGCAAAGTGCTGGTTTGTGTTAACTCATTGACTTATTATAACTCTTGGTAATTGCTTATCATTAGGATTCTACAGATAAGGAAACTGAGGTTGAGTGACATTAACATAACTGGAAAGTAAGGATTTCAAATTGATCTCAAGCTGGCAGACTCTAACAGAAAACCCAAGATCTTAATTACTTTGCATTTTTTAAACTTTTTATTTTATACTGGAGTATAGCCGATTAACAACGCTGTGATAGTTTCAGGTGCACAGCAGAGGGACTCAGGCAGACATATACATGTATCCATTCTCCCTCAAACTCCCCTCCCATCCAGGCTGCCACACTGCCACGTAAAAAAACCCCAGTGCGCAATTCAAAATATTTATAGGTTCTGGGTCCCTGTACCGTATTAAAATGTACTAATCTCATTTGGAATTGTGCTTAATGTCATTATCATTTCTCTTTCGTGCCCTAAGCACTTTTAAATTCTAAGAAGATTTACGGTACTTGCATCATTATGTTTTCCAATAACAATTTTAGATTTGATTTCTACCATGACCTTATTGAGGAAGGAGTTGATTCTGTATTAAGAGAAGAAAACAAGCTGATGGTCAGGGACAGTGTCAGGGCCCTGGTGCCATAGGGGGGTTGTTCTCCAGGGTGGAGGAGATTGCTGAGGCCTGGACAAAGATACTGATTCCTGGCAGATCTGACCATCGTTTGGAACTCTGTCCGTGTCATTGGTGACAAGAGGTGCTCTGGCTGGCTGGAAACAGATATTAGTTGCTCAGAGTTAAGGTGAAAGCACCTACAGACTGCAAAAGGCAGCTTGCAGAAGGCAAAAGCCTTTGTCAAACACGGACTTGATTTAAAGCGATTTTTCATTGGTTCAGTCCCGGCTCTTGGCTCTACGTCATCTTAGCCTCCCACACATGGCCTCATACTGACATACGTCACATTTTCAGTATTTGAACCCTGGGCTTCTCCTATAGATCCTCTTCACCTTTCAAAGATCTCCTCGGGTCTGACTCTTTCCTAACTCACAATGGCTTTTCTAAATGTCAGCAGTTTCTCTGACTTACGAGACAAGTGAAAATATTTCTAGCCCAAGATAAGATAAGGTCCGAGACTTCCAATATGCATCTTTGTGAATGAATTATTCCATCCTACTTTTTTAAAGGGCCGGGGGAACATAATGTGTTGGCAGCATTCCCCTTCTTCTGCCATATCCTGGTTCTCATTTCATCTACTACTCAAATCTGATTTCTCTTCTGGATCTTACCCAAACTCCCAGCCTCTCAACTGAAGATGTTTACTTAGTGCACCTGAAACATCTATGGAAACAAAATATCTAGTCCAGCCTTACATTTATTTCTCTAGACACAAATGAGTTAGAACATTAGTTCTGAGACTTGAGAATATCACCTACAGGCATCAGCATTATCTGGAGATCTTGTTAAATCACAGATTGCTGTGTTTCGCTCGTGATTTAGCAGATATGCAGTGGGGCCTGAAACTACATTTCTAGCAAGTCCCCAGAAGATGCTTCTGTTGGTGGTCTATGAACCACACTTCGAGAAACTCTGATTTAGAGTAATGTATGTAGTGGTCTCATTTTCCTACTTATTAATCAGATGACAGAAACCCAATCCAAGGTGGCTAAAGCAAGAAAAAGAATTTAATGGATTATGTAAGTGAAATTTTAGGATTTATGGCTTAAGGCATGTCTGGACCTAGAACCTCAGAATATGTTGTTAGTCATTAGCTTCTTTCCATCACTTGGTTCCTAAGGTATGGCTTCCTTCTGAGGCCCTCTCTGTTCAGAGAGAAAAATCTGGCTACCAGCAGCTCTAGACTTACATTCTAATAGTTTTTTGTTTGTTTTTCTTTTTTTCTTTCTTTCTTTCTTTCTTTCTTTCTTTTTTAACCTCACAGTGAAGAGAGAATCTCTTTCTCAATACTCTTATCCCAAATCTTGAGGTTGACTTTTACTGTACAATCTTAGGTTATGTTGTAATTCTTAAATCCTGAGGCTGAAGAGATGAAATGATTTTACAGACCTTTTTTAACATGGCCACTGGTACCAAGTGAAAACCAGGGATTATTGTCAGAAGATGGAATTGATGTATGGTCTTGGGCAGGTAAAAATAACAAGTATTTACTCCATCCTAAAGATGCAAACTCTGAAGAAAAGGAGAGAATGTTTAGTTGAGTGCCTATAAAATTCAGCATGATGCAATACATATGTAACTACCAGTATACATTTGTTAGAAATGTATTATGATTAGTAAAATGGTGTAAAATGCATTATAAAATTAACTATAACTCAAATTGTTGTTCCTGGAATAGATTAAGGACATTGTCCTGAATGGAAGGAAACCAGACTTGGAAAACAGGTTAAAATTAAATACCTGACAGAGGAAGATATTAATGATTTCTTTATTCAGTTTATACCTATAAATATTAAAATTCTTATTTGGATTTAATACCCGATTTGATGCAAAAATACTGGGTTGACCAAAAGGTCCATTCAGGTTTTTCCATAAGATGTTATGGAAAAAACAGAACGAACTTTTTGGCCAACCCAATAAATAACAAACAGACATTAGAAGAACGGGGAAAAGATTCTATACATGCACACACATACACATACACACTCACATATATCATATATATTTGTTTATCAGATATATGTTCAGGAACAATAAACATCTCAATCTGAAAACAAATCTAAAATCATGGAATTGGCATAATCTATATTCTGAGTTTAGTCATTGGCAGTGTAGGAAAGCACTTCCAGGTAAACACTAAAATTTCACCAGTTTCCTCAGTCTTTTGCACTGCTGGCTCCTAGTTTCTGAAAATGCAAAAAGGTAAAGAAACAGAGAAAGGAGAGAGTGAGAGGGGTGGGAGGGAAGAAAGAAAAATAAAAGGACTGTAATTTATATATTTGAAAATATGGATAAAACTGTAAAGGATCCATGGTTGTTATTGATGTTGTTAGTCTGAGATTTCCGAAAGCCTGCTACTAAAATCCATGTGCACAGGACTAATGGAGCAGAGGGTAAAAGGACAGGGGATGTATAGTGTCAGATCCAAGAACATGAAACCGCCGTCTTCAAGATAACATTCCCATAACATTTCTACCCCTGACTCATTCTGAGCACAGAGGTTCTCATTTGTTTATTCTATGTTAGGGTCAGTTGTGTGCTTCGAGTAGGACCGGTGACAGGTGGGAAGAGAGAGTTGTTGAGCACGAAGTGTGCACTTAAGTATTAGCACTTCAAGTTCCCTCCTTCTTTTGCTGAATTAAAAAAAGAAAAAGTGGTCATTACCAAGGGAAGCAGATAAAGGGACAGGGGAGGAGAGCCTGCCAACAGCACATTGACCTGCTTTTTTTTTTCTTATAAAAGCATCCAGGCAACAATAGCAAAAAGGAAAGGAAAAAAAAAAAGAGAAAGAAAAAAGGGAGAAGACCTCAAAACCTCACTCTTTAAGGCTGTGTTCTTGTGAGGAGCTGCAGATACTTCGAGTTCACTTTTCTGGTGGCAGTTCATGATCTCTGTCATCAAGGAGAGCAAAAATCTTTTGAAAATATAGAGCAGAGGTAAATTTATCCTTTTAGGTCCTCTCCCCTTCCAGTTTACTGTTGCCTTGATAATTGAGTCAGTTGGTTAAGGATCAGAAAAGAATCTGTCCTGAGTCTATTCTGGAACCAAACCCAGGGCTTGAGTTTTCTTCAATAAAACTGGCCTGAAAAACACAACGTAGAATGAATAGAGAGTTAAAAAGACAAAAATAACTTTTAAAATCATCTCTCGTTCCTCTGTTGAAATTCATCAGTTCTAAATGACTTTAGTTCAGGACCTTGAGTTTTACAAGGAAATGGTGATTCTGCTTATTTCTGATAAGGATGCTCCAACAGATCCTTCCTGATTCTCCATGGAGTAGCCTTTCACAATTAACTAAGTGCCTTGCAGTGTTTTTCTTTGAAATTACTAGTATTGGCCTTTATCAGAATCTATTTGCCTTATTCTTATTTAGCAATTCCTATGTTGCTAAAGTCTCAGAATCTTCCAGACTGAAAGAGCCCTGAATGAGTTTATTGTCCAAATCCAAATGCACCCAGTTTCTTTTTTCTACTTCTACACTGGTCTCATTGTTTCAGCCCAAAATGGCAGCTGTACAGGACAAGTGGCAAGAAAAAAAAATGTGACAGCCTCTTTCTGAAAATCAAATGGAAAATACCTTCTGTTTCAGGATGAGATAAACATTACATACATATATTTTACTTCTTCTTTTGTCTGACTTTCCTACCAGAGGAAATTTAAGGCTCTTCTTGTCCCTGAAAGGTTTTTTTGTTTGTTTGTTTGATGTTTACTAAAGACCATCTGATGTGGAAATGTCAATCATTTAACAGCCTTCATGCCCTATTGCTGATCCTATTTCTTTGCTTAGGATGCTCTAGAAGATGAGGCTACTGGCAACTATAAATTGGCAAACTATTGGCAAGCTGAAAAATTATTTCTTTTCTACTCAATCTGTGTTTCAAGTATGCCTGTATCCATCTGCCCTGTATGTGGGTTCGCACGTGTGCACACACACATACACAGAAATTTCCAGTTATTTTCCAGGTGTGTAGAATACTTCTCAATTCGTCTTTTAGTGGGTTTCTCTTGATTTTCACAACTCAAGTAAATAAAAGTGAAATATGATTGAATCCTTCCATCAGGGAGAACTGCCTGTCACCACTAAAATGCTATCTTGACACTGGGCAGACTTTGTTGAGAATTCAGCAATCAATGAAAAGTTGTTTGGTTTTTGTTTGTTTGTTTTTGACAGTGATTCCGGTTACCAGTGGGCAAGCATTGCTTAAAAACTAAATTCAACAAATATTGTATCATATCCTTGACTGCTGCCCCACCAAGGGTAAGACATTTTCCCACTTGTTTTCTATCACGGCCATTCTGTTTGACACGGAGGAACTGTGGATCTGAGCACATCCTGGTTGATAGGTATCCATTTAAAACCAGTAACTATTAGTTAAGATTATAATATTAGTTAAGATTATAAGGTATATAATAAATATACCTTACTTTTAATATGACTGGCTTATTTAAATATTTTGAATGAATCCCTTTAATGTAAAAGAAATCGTCTTGACAGCACTGTTTTCTCATTAGTTTTCTCTCACTGCTGGCAAAGAATCCTTTAAATAGTAAACTTAAAAGCCCACTGCTTCATGACAGGAGAGTTAAAGCAAGCATAGTTCCTCTACATTCTCATCATCTTATTTGCAATGGAAATATCTGTCTCGCTCTCAGCTGACTGTGCCGAAGAAATGCTGGAGTCTTGACTCAATATTTGATCAAAGAGAGGCTTGCACTCTGTGTCTCTGTCTCTCCTCTCTCTCTCTCTGTCTTTTATTATATTACTACACATGATGAAATTGATAACTCTGAGAAGATTACACAATTATGGAATAACACCCAAACACTTTAAAAACAAAACAAACCAAAATCAAACTTTTAGCCTTTGCTTTAAGTTTCCTATTAAGTATCAGCAGCAACGTACTTTTGCTTGGGGAAAACTCCCAAAGTCAGTTATTTTCATTTTCTTTCAAATTTTCTGTGAGAAATAAATTAGCCAGCCTATTTCCAGAGAAAAATTTAAGAAATTATTAAGATTACTGATTATTTTAAGAAATTTAATTTTAAGAAATCATTGAGTATGTTTAGTATATAACTTATTAACTGGGGCTCGCCCTTGAGCTTGTCTGGGAACAGTTTCCTTCTTCATTTGAGGGCTCTCTGTACTCTCCTTTGCCCTTCATTCCTACACAATGTTAGCTTCAGACCTGTCTGGAATTCAAAGAACATTTTTCTTTGATCACCTTGCTTAATTTATAACTACATTCATTCATCTGATCATTTAATGTTTGTCTTTCCTACAATTTTGTAAGCATCACATGCCATATCTTGTTTTGCTTACCTCCTCATTTCAAGCAATGGCACGTAGTAGGAGCTTAGCAAATATTTCTTGAATGAACACATGGGTCATCAAACAGAATTTTTATCGATACCATAGTTTGCTACAAAAGAAATAGGTTTATGATTACTTTTTTTTTTAATTTATGAAAATTTTCCCACATCCTTTGCATAAAAATTTCCTTCTATTGCGATCGTTTACTTCACATCTTAGGAAGTAACATCTTGTGAATACAAATGAAACATCTTTGGTTAAAGCCTAATAGTCCTCTGGGATCATCATTCCATATATTTATTCACTTCTAGAGTGGTAAACATCGTAGAAGATGCTTTAAAAACTACTTTTATATAAATACACTGGAGTGATGTTATTGGTTTGGAAGTTGCTTATAAATAAATACACTGGTATATTTTTCACATTTTGACTCAGGTTAAAAAGGAAATAAAAATTAAATTTAACTGACTTTCAGAATATGTTTATAGAAGTGTTTCTATAATAACTGGTATGTAGAATATGTTGATTTCTACATACACAGTGATTTCAGCAAATGTGTCCCCTGCTTTGTGACAATTTACAATGAACACTTCTAAGATGAGGGGCAGAGCTGCAGTAAAGCTGAGTATTTCAACTAAGAGTTTGCCTTGGGAGGGAAACAAATTTTTGATTGGAACCTAGAGATATGAGATGAAAATCTAGAGATCTTTTCTCTGTACCATTCTGAGTGAGTGAGTGTGTATGTGTGTGTGAAGTTCTCTTGTTTTTTATAAGATATGGTCAGTAGATAGGTTAAGGAAGGAAGAGATGTAGCTATTAGGTCCATGATTTGTTAGCTTTAAAATTGTAACAGAAGTAATCCCTCATGTAAGCACAAGGTAAAAGACTAGATATTTTTATGCTACAGCCATACAGAGTTGGAGAGAACAGAGACTTTGACATATACTGCAGAAAAAATTAAATTGGATTAAATAAATTCACTAATTTTACTTTGCTGTGGCTAAATTATTAAGACAATGAAAATCAGTCATATTGGATTAAGCTCATTGTTTTTCCATTTTGATTAGAATAAATATATTCGGCAATAGGTACTCTGGGAAAATAATAGTTGGGAATCTATGGAATTTAGATCTAAGCCAAAAGGACTTGTGTGATCTAACACAGTAATTAGTACTGAAGACATCAGTATCGGTTCAATTAAATAATAAGAGTAGTAACATCATCACACATACATATAAACAGGAGATCTGAGCATAATCAGTATTTCATGTTTTATCTTGCTATAGAGATTGAGAGATAGACGTCAACACCTTTGAAAAGCTTCTGAATGTTACAGAATGTATAAGGCAAATGTACCTGAAGGCCATCAGAGCTGTGGGAAATTCTTCAGACCAAATCATGGAAACTGGGCCAGCAACGTGGTTGCTGAGATTCATGTAGGCTGGCCTAGATTTTAGATGAAATCTCTCAATAATAATTGAAGCACCACATAACTTCAAACAATATAGGCCCTGAATCTTGGTGTTTTGTTTTGTATTTTAAAAGTATTAATTATCACAGAACACAGTTTTTGTTTATTTGTTTTTAATAAATGTTCTACTTCCACAGACTAGGAGTCTTACTGCAAGTTGAATATAAGTTTTTCTCTTTGTTTTCTCTTTGTTTTCACATTCTGGTAAGTATTAACAGGTCTACGCATGAGAACATTCTTAAGTACAGCTCATTTGCGTGTTTATGTTAACGTGACTTCTCACACGTTAACACCTTGTTAAGTTACCCATGATAAACCCTTTGAATTCTTCTTATAAACTTCATGCTAATTATGTATCACTTCATTCCTCCTTGTACACTGGCCTTTAGAAGCTTAAGAAATATGTTATCTTCATGAGTAGTCTTACTATTTAACATTTAAAGCGGCAGTCAAACTTTATCATCAAAATTTTTTAAAATCAAAATGTTTCCTAGAATAAGTGTGTGGATATCAAAGCTTGCCCATATTTCTTACTGGCTAATAAATATCTGATGAAGTTTTAGTACTTTACATTTTTTATAAAAGTAACAATAACTGATATCCTACTACAAATGAATTTTTGCCAAAGGAAAAAAAAAAAGGAAGCTCACTTTCTACAGTTTGGAAACTAATGACTGGTTTTAGGGTGATACTTAAAGAACCTCCGAAGCAGGTTCCAGCCTACACTTGATAGATCTGAACTAGAAGACAGTTTTCTTTGTGAACTAGACCTTTTCCTGAGAAGCTTTGTCTAGAGTCTTCTTAAGAAATATTTATTTATTTAATTTTGAGCCCAAGGAGATCCTGGGTATCTCTATCCTCTATCTCTATCCTTTAAAAAAAAAAAATAATAAAAATAAATCAAATAATGGTCTTGAATTAATTCTCAGAAAATCATCATCATCCCTCTTAAGTTGTCTGTTTGCATACCTAGTCATCTGTCATGGTTCACACAGATATTAAAAAGATGCAATGCTGATTTTAAACACCAAAGAGAAAAGCAGTTGTTTAAAGCTAGTGGAATATTACCATGACTAGATAATTCACTTAAAAGTCAGTGAAAATTATACCTTATTTTTAATATGAACATAAAATATATATGAATTTAAGTCAACTCATAGTTTTTTTCATTTATAAAGTTAACTGTTCATCTTTAACAGTTATTCATTTAGAAAAAAATTAGCTTAAAATTAAGGAACTAACTTCTAGAAAAGCCAAGATGATGGTTATTAAATCATAACTTTTAAAAATTCTGGAAAAAGTTACATAATCATAATCAAATTAGAGCTCCTAGAGTGCCACTTTTTCTATTCCAAGTTAGCCTCTTATGATTTTCAATTTATATCGTAAATTCTAGATATTCAGTGATACTAAATTATTCTTTCAGAAGAAAACATTTATCAAGGATATCTTATGTACCAGATCCTGTGCTAGTTGCTGAGGTAAGGAGCTTAGATAGTTATAATAGAGGTGAACACATTGTAGGAATGGGTCATTCCAGAGGTGGATTATTTTGACAGTATTAAGATGGTCCTAGCTAATCTTCAATGTAGTAATTTATCAATCAATATTAGGTTGTTTGACTATTCCCTGTCCTAAAACACACGGACATGTATAGTATGACATTGATGAAAGTGCTGAATGTAAAATTCCTTATTAGCCCTAATCAGGTCTACTTTTGGACTGTGTTTGGTCAATTACCCATTCAAAAAGTTGTTTTTTAACTGAGGATATACTACGTGTAGTATATGTGGTATAATCTTGAGCAGGTAACTACACTTTTGACAGCTTCAGTTTTCTCACGGGTAATATCAAGTATAGTCACTAAGGTAAAGGCTAAGCTGCTATAACAAAGAGGTCCTAGATTACAGAGGTTCAAATCAAGTATTATTTTTTTTTCTTTTTACATAATAGTTTGGGGCAGACAGGTCTCCATGAAGTCATTCAGGAACATAGGTTAATGGAGCATCTCTGCCATTCTTAGCATATTATTCCAAGTACACTCCAGTTCCTTACCATTTTCTGACACTGCAAAGGAAATGACAGTGAGTCTGGGATAAATCTTTTATAGAAAATGCCTGAGAAGTTACATATATACCTGTGTTCACACTTGTGGGAGCTTAGTAGCATGACTGCACTCAGCTTCAAAAGGGGCTGGGAAACGTAGATGACCATGTGCCCAGGAAAAATGCGAGAAAAGATGTAGAAGGACAATCAGCAATCTTCTGTATTAGTATAAAAATATTCACCTCTACTGAACTGTTGTACAAAGTAAGATGTTGTATTTGAATCATTTAGTGCAGTTCATAATACATGGTAAGTGCCCAATACATGTAATTTATTATTATCTGTCACTATCATTATCATTAAGGTACAGATACAGAGAAGGTAGGGTATAAGCTGATGAAGACTTGCATTCCATATAGGGTACTTTTCCATAGTGAGAGAAAAAAGGAGACAACTTAGGAATTTTGCATTGTGGGCATTTATTCTTTATTTGTGATGATTACCTATGTGTTCTGTTAATGAAAACGTTTTTGTGCCCAATTGGTGGGAAATTTGCTAAAGCAGCTAATTTCTTCATTTGTCAGTTACTTGGGGGCAAAAAAAAGGCCTCATAAGAGAATTTATCGGTGGTAGTGTTCACAGGAAAACAAGCCTTTAGCTCAAAGTCAAATGGAAATTATAAATTATATTCCTCCCTTTCTTATAGGTCCACAGAATGAAACATAAACAGAGCTAAAGTTGTTCTTTTGGCCAGAAGTTATTCTTTTATTTTCTAAAATATTCATTAAGACTCAGCACAAATATTGGTGAGACCACAGTGGAGGAACTGCAAGAAGTCTATTCACTGAGCAGACATGAGGAGCTTGGAATAGCAGCTAACGAAATAAAAGCCATAACTTATTCTGGCAGTGAAAATTCATCATTTAAAATCTCCCACCAACATAACATATTTTATAATAAAACAAAATTTAGAAATTTATCTTCTGCATCCCAAACGATCCTGGTAGATATTTGAGTTTTAAATTTTAAATTGGAGCAGCATTTTAGTGAAATTCTCTTTCAAATAGTGATGTGGGCAGCTGCTACTAATTTCAGGCATAAATCTAAGAAAATATACTTTGCATTGTGATTCACTAAAAATCCTTCTCTGGTTAGGATGTTGTCTGTGAGAAAGATGGATTATGCTAGATAATCCAGGTGTTTGTGCTCATAAAATTGTGAAATTTCTGTTGTGATTGAAGACAAAAGATTGTATCCCTAATTAGTCAGCCACAAAATACATATTAGAGAAATATAAATTGTAATTAAGTCAGTGAAAAAAGATGTTATATACTTTTATAACTGCACCACAGATTTTGATTTTCTTCCTAGTCCAACCCCCTTGAGGCAAAGACAGCTCTCTACTACATAGTGGAGAAAATCTTAAACATGGAGTCAGAAAACTTAGAGTCAAGTTGTAGCTAGTTTTACCTTGTTATCTTGTAAAGACAGATCATTCAACTCATCTACTGATAAGCTAATTAATGTGTACCAGCCTCCATTCTCTGAAGTAAACCAAAAAGTAAAGGTTCTTATTCTCATGGAGAGTGTGTCTCCATGAGAGTGTGTGTGTGTGTGTTTGGACAGTGAAGGTGGGTTAGAGAAAGATTGGGGTTATATAAATATAAATAAATGTCTAATATAAAAATGGTGTAAGAAGTAAGAAGAAGTAAGTCTGGGGGAAGGAGAAGCCAGTAAAATGTCTAATATAAAAATGGTGTAAGAAGTAAGAAGAAGTAAGTCTGGGGGAAGGAGAAGCCAGTAGCTGAGAAAGTAATGCAGCGGAGATGCTGTTATAGTGAGGGTGGTTATAGAAAGCCTCTGAAAAGTTGAATTTTGAGCAGAGCGATATGCTCAGTATAACTTCTGACCCTTCTGTACATCTGGGATAAGACTGCTGGAAGATGAATCCCATGGATATGGGGAGGATTTTAGATTTTTTGTGAGACGATTCCTCTCATTCGTAAAGTGAAAACTATCTCTGACCTACCCACCACATGTATTGGTAAAAGGGAAAAAGAATGTGATAATATTTGTAAACATAAAATACTGCCTAAACCTAAGGTACTTAAGATTTGAAAAATCTTTGTTTTGCTGTGATTTCAACTGAAAGATATGGATGTTCAAATGGAAGTTTGTTCTTTTAAAGGAGACCATTTTGTGGGGAAGAAAAAAAGGTTTTAGGAATAGTGATGCATGGAGTGTATGTGTGTATATATATATATATATATATATATATATATATATATATATAAAATCTCAAATATTATATATATCCTCAGATATTAATTCAGCCTATATACATGTGTGTTTGTGTTGCGAGTTGATAACCTAGGATTATATTTTTAATCAAATAATTTTCTAACACATTTATTATCTTTTGCTTTATTGTTGAGATTTCAGACTTAGATATTAATAGAAATATACATAGAAATGTAATATACTAGAAATATATTCCTTTATATTCATGAAATAATATTTTTTTGCTAAATTGTCATTTCTTACCCTAAATAGTTTTTTAAATTTAGCTTTTCTCTGTATCAACTTTCGGAACGATACTGGACAAAAGGTTGATTTAGTTTGTGAAACTGATCCTACGTTATAATACTTACTGCTCCAGGAAGTCCTTTAGTAGTCCTAAAACACGTCTAATGCAGTGCAGCAGGAACCTGTTCCTTAACATCTTGTGTAAACCAACATTTGCATTATTCATGACTGATTTCCCTATAGGAATAAATGTAAAGAATGGGCATACATTCTTGGAGTACATAATTTTACAACGATTATGGTGTTCCTTTTTATTATTTCTGATCATTGTTGCCTATACTTCTCAGTGTATTTGCTCTTGAATTAACTGCAGAGTTGTTTGAATATTTTGATGGCATTTTATCCCTTTTAACACCTCTTTCAAAGTTCGATTTAGAAAAGCATATGTTAAGCACCACTTAGGATTATCTGGATATTGTTTAGTTTGGATTTTTTTTTAAAAGATTTAAAATTATAGTCACAGTGGACAGTAAAATAACTGAGTAGCCATGAGCATCACTCACAGAAGCTCTGATGCAAGCAGAATGGATATTGTTTACCCAATCCTGGCAAAATGACAGTGTTTCCTATTTACTAGGCTAATAAGTACCACAACCACAAAACAATGCCATGACACTTTCCTAGCCCTCCCATCCCCAGTTTTAAATATCTGTGCATTTTTTTGCTCTAAGTTAAGACTTTATTATTTATCTCAACCTATTTCAAATGAGCCATATCTCAAGTTTTCCTAAAATGAAAGTAGGTTATATTTCCTGTTTGAGGCACTTTTTAAAAAATTTCTCTTTTTATACTCTTTCCTTCTCTGTTATGGTATTTTTTTCTGAAAGCTCCCTAAATTGGAAATACACTCAGAGTTACAGAGGCATCCATACCACTCTCACTTTTCTGTGCAGTAAATGCCCTCTATCACCCTATCAAGTCCCAAACCTGTGACACATCAATAAATACACTCTACGTGTCATGGACTGTGAGTCAGAATCTCAGGGGAAGTTGATGCTATTTTATGCTTTTCTAATTGTTAGAGAAGGTGCTTTATATCAGGACAAATTGTCTTCCCATAACCTCCGTTCACTATGATGGATCGATTTAACAGGGGAAATGAACCAATCATTGTAATGGTCAGTAAGATTTATTTCCCCCTTCATAGTACACAGAGCCTGCTTGGGCTCTAAAAATAATGAATGTGGTGTTCAGTTATCTCTTACTCTTTGAAAATAAAATGTGTTATTTTTCCTAGTAATTAATGATGCTTTTCACAAAGTATTTAACTGTCCTTTACTTTAAAAAGCTATGTGACAGGATAATTGTCTTTTTGTATTTACTAGACAAGAGGCAACTATGCCAAAGTATGAGGAGCTGAGAGTACACTTGGAGCATAAAGACCTGCATGTGTCACTCATTAGCTATGTGAACTTAAAGCAGTCTTTTTTTTCTTCTTTCTTTCTTTCTTTTTTTATTTTTTAAACTATGTTGAGCTTCAGTTTTCCATTTGTATACTGGAGAGGATGGAAGCTAACTTGTGATAAAATAATTAACAAGTTCTGGAAAAGTCCAAGCACATTGAATGACACATAGTAGGTATTCAAAAACATAGTCTTTTCTTTTTAAAGCTACAGCTAGAATTTTTAAATCCTGTAATCCAAATATATTCGTATGAGTCCCACATTTCCAATGCATTTTTATGTATGCCGTGATGAAATGGCCCCATAATTTTGGAATGCTAAATTTACATTCTCCTGAAGAGAATTCATTGTCAGCTTTACTACATGACTGCACAGGAAAAACATATCTCACACATGATTTTAATGGAAACGAGTTTATATTAGATATCCTTTCCTTACACAGATATGAATATTTTGTGTTTGGATAATTTTGTAATTGGAAAATATATCATTTTTTAAATGGCTGAAAACAAAGTCATTACATGAAATTTATTGTAATTGTTTAGCATAAATTGATTTTTTTATTAATAAAATCTTTATTTTGTGCTTAACAAATAACATTGACAATAAAAACCTGGATTGGTCATTTTTAAATATCTGTACCATACTAATCTGTATTTCTGTAAATGTATGTTTTAAAGTTTAAAGATCTTGTAAAGTTTTATTTTCAAAATCCATTGTTAAACTTTTTAGACAAGATGCTGTAAAATTTCTGTATGAATAATGGACTGTATTCTTCAAAAGTAATAGCCTAATCTCAATAGCTATTACCTATCTGGTGAATATCCAATTTCAGATGAGTTAATCTTCCATGAAAGTAACTTTATTAAGCTAACATTTATTGAGCACCACCTATATGCAGCCCATGTCACTAAAATTTGCAAAAGAAGAAAAAGGAAGGTAGGGTTGGATTTCAAAGAACTTGGGATCTTCATTGAGATACTACTACACATTCCAGAAGCAGTTAGGACTATATGAATTTTTTAAGCCTATTATAATTAATAACTTACAATGTTTTTCTAAGTGCACTGTTTAATAACATAAAAAGACAATAAATGCTTAAATATTTTAAAGGATGTTTTGAGAAGAAAATCTTTTTTCTCTGTTGTATATAGCCAAAAAATATGGTGTACAGCAAATCTGTATCTTTACATACTGATACAAACACCTTGAGTGAGTATATTGCTTTACACAAGGTGACTAGGCACAGCCTATAAGCCACACCATTACCTTTTCCCATAATTTAACTGTGAAGCTATAAATAGTACCAGTAGGCATTTTCAGTTGAAGATTAATAACCATTAGAGATGTAAATACAGTAGAGTGTACACTAGAGCATATATAAGTCACTTTAATTGCATAAGTAATTAACACTTCTGTTGTTCTCATTATCATTTTGTTCCAGTTGAAGTGCTTGTTAGTAACCTACTCTGTAGAAGGAACAGCATGTCGTTACAACAGTTGACACAAGGCAGCCTTCAAGTATGTGACACTAATTAAATTAAAACCTAAATCACAAATAGACTTCTTTTAACTAATGATGAATGACCATCTTCACAAAATAACGTTCGCTTCTTTATTCAAGAGTAACAAGTCCTGCTTTTAACATGTTGTATTAAATCACAAAGAAATCCATTAACAAAGCTCTTATGTCTCTCTTTCCAAAGTGAAGGAATATTAACATTTTGAGGCTTTTCTGCAGAGTAAGAGAATTTTCTTCTCCCTTGAATCACAATGACAAATGATTATGGTTTCTATCATCAGCATAAGTAGGAATGTCACCCTTCTCAAGTGACTAGGTAATGATGTAGTCTTTAGCAGGCAGAACAATGTTTTAGAAGTTCGGAAGTCAGTATTCTCTTCTAGCTAAGGACAGTGGTTGGGGCATACAAAGTGCTCAATAAATGGTATCGGTATATTATTATATACTTAGTTGTCCTTGGAAAGGCACTGAGTCTTAGTGACCACAAGTGTACTCTATAAACTGTAGTTACACAGGGATCAGGTACATAGGGAAGCTTATAGGATGCTCAGACAAGGCTTCATGTGAGTACAACCCTTGGATATGGTGAGAATGTTCAGAGAATGCAGGTGAGTTCCTTAGGAAGTAACCCACCTAGCAATCTTGAAAGAGATTGGTCTACAAAGCAGAATGTTACTAATTCTCAAAAAAGAAATATGGTCTGGACTATGTGCATTGGCTGATTAGCACATATTTTCCATTTTAAAAGTTTACTTTATAACTAGAAAACTAAAATGTAAGTACAGTTTTGCTTGGTGAGGACAAAATATTAATATTAATTAATTTAAGGATATATGTTGAATCATATTAATGTCTCTTGTTGTAAAGTTACGAAGCCTACAACAATAGTTTTCAATCCGCAGATTTCATTTCAAACTGTCAAGGAACATTTGACAGGTATGGGAACAACTTTGATCAATATGTATAATATATCTTTGTTACATACTGTAACACATAAGTATACAAACTGCTATGGCAGTGAAAGTCAGAAGCATATCTGAGTTGAACAAATATTAAAATGTTACTCTGAGAAAGAAGTAAGAAACCTAATATAACATAAGGATAGGAAGTAAAAACAATAGTTCACTGGAACTTAAAAATGTTTTCCTGTGAGCATGTAAGAATGATTAAAGGGAGAAAGAGTAGTAGCTTAAATGAAAATGAAAGAATATATGATAACCACTGGATTTTTTTCTAATCTCTTAAGAGGCATTGTTATACTGCATTAGTATAATAGTAGTGTGTTTATTTAAATTATTGTTGGGGGACAGAGAGTGGGAGTAAGAGGATTTTATTCTTCTCAAACATGACTATAATAATTATTTAAAATTATGCCACTAATACAAGTAATTCTAAACCTTTGGTCTAATGCAGCATTGTCCGATAAAACTTTCTGTGATGAGGGAAATGTTCTGTGTCTGCACTGTCCAGTATATTAGCCACTAGCCATATTTGGCTATTGATCATTTGAAATGTGGCTGAGATTGAAAAACTAAATCTTTAATTTTATTTCACTTTAATTTTAATATATAATAGCTGCATGTGGCTAGTAGCTACCATATTGGACTGCAGAAGTCCAAGGTGTCCATCTCTACCATAGGGACTCAATGTTATGGGTTCCAGAGTGTTCTTGATTTACTGGTGATAACAGTATGGACAGTTTTTTGCTCCTTGGGTACCCATTTTACAGATTCTGTATCTGGTAACACATTGTTTTTGCAGACAAATTTCAAACAGTTAGCTTAGTGACTAACTTTGACTTCTTATAGGTTTGTCCCTTGGTTGGAATTTCCCTTTTCAAATTATCACTTACTGTGAGTTATTTATAAACATAATAAGTGATTTCATCAATTAGAGTGTGGGTATGTGTTTTATGGAGACATTTCTCACAGAGTAACCTTATCCTCTACTTTTAGTGGGATCTCGCTACCAACCAGACTTGTAAATCAATTACATTCTAAATAATGACTAACTGAATCCATTTGTTAATATTTAATGATTGCTGAGTATTTGCATCCTGTGTCAGCCACTAGTGATCCAAAATGATAAAGCATCACCCCTGCCCTTGAGGAACTTACAGTCTTTAAATGCACAGCACTGTAAATAAACCGATTCATTTTCCAAAGCAGGCTTAATTAATGTGAGGCCTCTGGGGAATCATCTACAATAAATATGAGTTTGCTAGCAAGCAGAAAGTATTTATCAAATGATATCTTTCCTTTGGATATACCAGTCATCAGGAGTATTATTAATTTATTAGTTACTATTTAGGACTGGCAGAAATCCAATAGCCTAAATTGTTTCCAAGGTGGCTTTTGGAGCTAATGCCTGAGGAAAAATATAAAATTCTAATCTATTTCCATGTATACAACAAGTAAAGTACTTAGTGTTAGGATATGCCTGAATACCTAAATATATTGAGCAACACTATATTTTGTTTATTAGATATCTCTCTTTTCAAAACTTTCAACAGTGGCAAAGTTTGCCTTAAGCATTCTCTCTCTTTTGCACCTTACATCCTTGGAGACACCCAGTTCTCCAACTCTGTTACTTGGAGGAAGAAAATCAAATGAAAGAACTCATTCATACTGTGTTAAGAGTGAGCTTCAAAATGTTACATTTTAGAAGAGGTTGGAGTGGGGATCTCACTTTATAAGTATGGGAGGGAGTTAGGGGAAGAGAGAGCGTTTCCCTGGCGTGGCGTAAATCATACACATAGGAAGAGGCTATAATTATGAATATAGCTTGTATTCTACTGTGTGTTGTTGCTGCATTCTATGTACAGGTAGAATTTTCATACATAATTGCAATATTGTTATTTTAACTACCATAATATACCACATTCTGCCATTACTAGTTGAATTTCATGTTTCCTATGTCACCAGATGTTGAAAGTAAGTTGACCCTCAGAAGTAGCTACAGAAAACTTTATCAGTAGTTAAGGAGAACTTTACCAGTTTTCAGACTAGAGAAAAGATATATACGGTGTGTGTGTGTGTGTGTGTGTGTGTGTGTGTGTGTGTATTCATCATAAAGCGAACTATTTTTTCGTCTTTGAGATAAAAGCTATAACTGCTCTTCTTCTGTTCATATACCTTTAAAGATTTAGGTTCAAGGGAATCACGGCTGGCGTCAGTCCATTTTCACACTACAACCCATAAGGTGCAGAATGGCCTTAAAGATTTAAAAATTGTCTTTCAAATTAAGTTGAACATAATTATAAGCATGATGACTTTGTAATTTCACTATCCTATTTATCCTTTTTTATGATAATGCTAGTAAAATATTTTCTCATAGGCTAATATTTTTCTTAATAGTGAGACTTCAGATATCTATCTGGCTAAATTCCAATGAGAAATAACATTTTCTTTCTTTAGGTCAAGTAATTTTTGAGGTCTCAAGCATGCTGAAGTATTTTGATGAAAAAAATTAGAGGTTGAGATAGAAATATTCATATGAAAACAAATACCTAAAACTTGGGGGATTCCCCCCTTTTAGCTCAAGGTGACCAGGATATTAGAATATCAGCCTTGTCGTGTCAAATGCAAATAAACTGCTTGTCTTCCCGTTGGGGAGAATCTATAACTATTGTCTTGCTCTTAGTTTCCATTACTTTAGAAGGACGCTGGTTCCTATGGAATATCTTAAAAAATCCTGAAATTAATATTTTATTCTGTGAAGTTATGGCATATTATGAAATATTTTGAAATGAATTTTCCAACTCGACAGATTTACAATTTGACTAGTATAATTAAATACTATGTTTTCTTGAGATATTTAGATATTAGTAAAAGTGTTCCACATCTGTCACTACACTTGATCCACACAGGTTAGGCTGTGAAGTTAGACTGGTGCCTGTCTCTGCCCCCACTTTGCCAACATTTAACAGATGGTAGAATGAGAATACGTTGTTTAGATAACTTTCTTAGAGTCATGCAGTTGGGGAACGTCAGAGCCAAGCCTCAGCATCTGACTCCAGGTTTGCAGCTATTTCTACAAGACTATAAGCCAGAGAATATATAAATTTCAGGGACAGCCAAAATTTCCCCAACCGTAACTTTGTATGTCACTCTATACAATGCATATTTCTTTTAGATCTTTGTCATGATTGCATCACAGATACATCCCATGCGCTTGCTAATTTCAGGACATAGATTTACTTGTATGGAAGAGCTTGCCACTAATTTCAAGGCTTATTTTGCAGAAAATGCTTTCAAGTTACCAGGACTACAACTTCAACAACAACAGAAAGTTGTAAGTTTTCTCCTCTAATTTAATTTGCATGGGTCATTAACTTCAAAGTCTAAAATGACTCAGTTATGCTGTAGCACTTTAAATATGAGCCAAAATCAATGGCAAGTGCTTGATTGGAAACTGGAAGCTATTTACGGGCCATTGCATTTTTTCCCCCCGTAGTATATTATGATTTCTCCTCTCATCCACTCAGAATTCATGAAAGGATTATGTTATTGAATTTTAATTCTCTAGATTTTTATATAATGGGACTCATGGAATCGCTTTATAATATTCATATTATTGAATTATACTGTATCCACCTATTTTCTACCTTGAATTTATCAGCACATTACAAATAAAAATAAAATATTTGAAACATAAAATTCATGAGCTTCCTACAATTCGTCAAAGAAAATGAAATTTTCTCAAATGAGAAAGGAATATTTTTTATTGAAAAAGAGAATAAAACAGATTGCTGTCATTATTGGCCATAGTCATAAAAATCCCTGTTATGCTTAGGAGATTTAATAAGAAACATGTTTTTGTTGTTGTTTGAAAATGGGAATCTGTTTTAGAATGAATGATTATGTTATTTTACATAAGTACTTCATCTGTAGCAAATGGAAATAAAATAGCAAAGAGAAGGGCAATGTAAAAACCAAAGAATATATGAAGGAACTGCAGTGATCATTTTTGTTCATCTCAAAACGAATAGAGAAACTACCTCTAGACCACCCTTAATATTGAGAACCCCCTCTGATTGAGTTTGTCTAGAAACAGTAAATTTCTTCCCCATGAGACTACCTATGCCTTTGTTATATAGATCTCGTTGTTCACAAATCTTATGTGGATCAAAAACTGAAATTTTGGAGGAACCACTGGCCTAAGCTCCCTTCCACTATGAATCCTTCATAGAACAATAATCTTCATTCAATAATAATTCTTATGACAATTTTTCTCAAGTTTTAAACCATTGACTTAAAAACATAATTCCCTGACTCATTTTATTTCCCTTCTATGGAATGAAAAGTATTTGTTGATACATTTTTTAATATGGTACTTAGTACTCTAAAGTTGTTCTGAAGAAAGGGGTAGCTTTATCTTTCTTAGTAATAAAAAAAATCACAGAACGGACTTGAGGACACAGGGTGGGATGGCGAAGCTGGGATGAAGAGAGAGAGTAGCACTGACATATATACACTACCAAATGTGAAACAGATAGCTAGTGGGAAGCTGCTGCATAGCACAGGGAGATCAGCTCGGTGCTTTGTGACCACCTAGAAGGGTGGGATATGGAGGGTGGGAGGGAGGGAGATGCAAGAGGGAGGGGATATGGGGATATATGTATGCATATGACTGATTCACTTTACTGTACAGCAGAAACTAACACAACATTGTAAAGCAATTATGTGCCAATAAACATAAAAAAATCAAAATCATATATAAAAATTTACACCTATTAAGGAAGCCTAATGCTGAGTGCTAAAACAAATCTTACATGTATCGTTTTTAAATTCCAAATTGCAACTTTACATTGTTCCTTGTTAATTTTTCTTTTCTGGCCAATCATTACAGTTTAAAAATAACTTACTTAAATATCCAAAGTATTAGCTGTATTCCCAAGCCTCATTCATTTTGGGAATTTAAAAGATGTGACACATGAGTCCTCATTTAAACTATTGATTACCATGACATCTTGCGTGGAGTCCAACGCAGACCTTTCTCCACAGTGATATTAAGAACCGTCCATCTGCGACAACATGGATAGAACTTGAGGGCATTTTTGCCAAGTGAAATAAGTCAGATAAAACAAGGACAAATATTGTGTGATCTCATATGTGGAAACTGAAAAAAATATAAACTCATAGGAACAGAGAACAGACTGGTAGTTCCCAGAGGCAGGGGTTGGGGGGCAGGAGAAATTGGGTGAAAATGGTCAGAAGGTACAAATTGGAATTGGGATAAGTATTAAGGGAAGGAAGAGGTTCTACTCTGGAAATACAGTCTCATAGGCAGCAGATCACTGTGGGTAATTGTGGAGCCCTGAGGCCAAACTGCCTGAGTTTGAATCCTGATTCCACAAAATAATAGCTGTGATTCTGGACAAGATATTTAACTTCTAGGTCTTTGTTTCCTGACCCATAAAATGGGAATTAGAAGTGTGCCCCATAAGATTGATCAGAAGGCTGAGTCTAGCTAATTCCAAAGGGCTCTGGAACACTGCCTGATATATGGGAAGCATTCAACAAATGTTAGTTATGTCATTGTCAAGGGAAATCATTTCTTGTCAATTATACAATATATTCTATTTTTTAGTTTCTCAGACCAGAGTAGAGATATGAAACCATGAAAGGAGACACTGATGAAAGTGAAATTTGTGACCACTTTGCTCAGGGCCTGGGGAAATAGAGCCCAGATGGAACAGATTGGGTGTTGGTATTTTTTGCCTATCTAAGCCACTGCCAACTTTTGTAGAAGCCATAACTGAATTTTAGGGATATTTACAACAAAAAAGACATGCAGTAGAGTTTCTACTCAAAGGCAGACAACATGCAGAGAATGTCATGGCCGACATTAGCTACATACCTGTGGGAACTGGTTAGCCCAGGAGTGGTTTGGAGAGGTAGATTCCATAGCGCTTTCCCTGGAGTGACTGAAAAGATATCACCTTTATGCAGTTGCTCTGAGTGCGAGCCAGGAAGCAGCCCTTTTGCAGGGTGGAGCCTGAGGTTTAGAGACAAGATTTGGACTCATTTTGAGAGACTGAATCTTTGGTAAAAAATTTATTTTCCCTGCAGTTTCACTGATGCCATAATACATAGTGAAGGATGTAAAGGGATACCATTGTGAAAGTTATTTTACCAGGTAGGAAACTTGCAAGAGGATTTATATTTCAAAATGACAGTGACCTGAAACTCACATCAAAAAATGTCTTAAAGAAAAAGGGTCCAGAATTGTAGCCTATGGAACCATATTACTCAGAATCTCACCCCAAAAAATGACAGACATTAAACATCTGGCTTTTATTCCTCAGTTCAGTAGAACTTTATACACAGAACAAGTTGTCAACATGCTACAGATAAAGACATTAATTCAGAGTAACAAAGTCTCCCTATTTAAAAAAGAATTGCATTTTATTTCACCATTCCTTTTCAGCAATTTAAGGCATTTAATGGCTGTGTTTTATTAGGGTCATAAATTATATATGTTTTGGGCACTTTATAGTATCCTAGCTTCAAATACTAATGTTACATAGGTATGTTGGGTTCTGAGATACTCAACTTTCCCTTTTAAGTTGTACAACCAAAAATTTCAAGCATTCAGAGATCGACTGTGGAAAAGTCACCATACTTAATAGTAATATACTTAATAGTAATATAATTCTTGAGTAATTTTATATTTTGTTATACTGCTGTAGTAGGTTATTTTCCACTTTTAGAAACATTTCTTAAAGATTCAAAATGAATTTACCTCCTAAATATTAATTTTGAGTTTATTTTCATTGAAGTTGAAATTTAATTTAAATATTTTAAAGGTAGAAAACTTGTAGTTATGCATTGCCAACTTTTAGAAAGCCTCAACAGTTACCAACTTTTTCTTTCTTCAGTGGCTGATAGTTTGCCGTTTGTTCAGTAGATTTGCACTAGAGCTCAGGCCTGGCAGACCCTTACTGGATTCTATAAGCATTTTCATAGCAGTTCATTCTTAGGGAAAAGTAAAGAGAATTTGGTCAAACAGGGATCACCCTGCAGTGCTTATTCTTCTGTCATCTCCTTTTTCCTGGACCCTTGTCTCTGTCCTCACCTCACACTAATTTGGGAGTATGAGGAAAAACCCTACTCGTCCTTACTCTATCTTAAATACTGTGCTATTCTACCTCAATTGTGGTCATTAATCAACTTCATCAGATAATACCATAATGAGAACATAGGTGTAACCAAAAGGAAATGCTGTAGTAAAAGATTTGTATATTTTCTCAAACTCATATATATATGGTTTTGCTTTAGCAGAATATTATTTTCTATTTCACCAAATTATCGTTTGTGTGTGTGTGCGCAAGTCTGAAAAGGCCTATCTTTGATGAGGTTTCAATCAGATCCCATGTAGTAAAGGTATTGAACTAACAAATGTATTGTTTAGAATAAACAATTTAGAGAAAAAATATTAAACTTAAAAATGGAAAAAAAAAGTGCTTTTGGAAAATTTTCATTTGCATGTACCTATTCAAGCTTCTATAGAAAAGAGCAATTTCAAAAGCCATGTTATAAATTTAGGGTCATATAAAAACTGGATCAGTTCTGTTACCCAGTGCCTGATTTTCCATTACTCACATTTCTGTTGAGCTTTGTTTTTCCTTTTCCTTTCTGTTTCAAGTCCCATTGACCATTTTTATGTTCATTACCATGGGTATGAAGGTCAGAAAGGGCAGATGAAAAGAAAATGAATCAATGGTTTTCTTTGCAAATATATATGACAAAAAAAGATTTAGTGGAGGTGAGACTCAGTAAAAACTTGCTACAACAATATTTACTGTAGGGCAGAATTCACTGTAAAAGTTGACCACCTTTTGAGTCCTTCAAAGCTACAGTAATCAAGACTATGGTACTGGCACAAAAACAGAAAGATCAATGGTACAGGATAGAATGCCTAGAGATAAACACACGCACATATGGGCACCTAATTTATGACAAAGGAGGCAAGAACATACAATGGAGAAAAGACAGCCTCTTCAATAAGTGGTGCTGGGAAAACTGGACAGCTACATGTAAAAGGATGAAATTAGAGCATTCCCTAGCACCATACACAAAAATAAACTCCAAATGGATTAAAGATTTAAATGTAAGACCAGACACTATAATAAACTCTTAGAGGAAAGCATAGGAAAAACACTCTTTGACATAAACCACAGCAAGATCTTTTTTGACCCACCTCCTAGAGTAACGGAAATAAAAACAAAAACAAATGGGACTTAATGAAACTTCAAAGCTTTTGCACAGCAAAGGAAACCATAAACAAGACAAAAAGACAACTCTCAGAATGGGGAAAATGTTTGCAAATGAAACAACAGAAAAAGGATTAATCTCCAAAATATACAAACAGCTCATGGAGCTCAATATCAAAAAACAATCTAGTTAAAAAATGGGTGGAAGACCTAAATAGACATTTCACCAAGGAAGATATACAGATGGCCGAGAAGCACATGAAAAGCTGCTCAACATCACTAATTATTAGAGAAATGCAAATCAAATCTACAATGAGGTTTCACCTCACGCTGGTCAGAATGGCCATTATCAAACAATCTAGAAACAATAAATGCTGGAAAGGGTGTTGTGAAAAGGGAACCCTCCTGCGCTGTTTGTGGGAATGTGAATTGATACAGCCACTGTGGAGAACAGTATGGAGGTTCCTTAAAAAACTACAAATAGAACTACCATAGGACTGAGCAATCCCACTACTGGGCATATACCCTGAGAAAACCATAATTCAAAAAGAGTCATGTACCAAAATGTTCACTGCAGCTCTATTTACAGTAGCCAGGACATGGAAGCAACCAAATGTCCATGGACAGATGAATGGATAAGGAAGAGGTGGCACATATACACAGTGGAATATTACTCAGGCATCAAAAGAAACAAAATTGAGTTATTTGTAGTGAGGCGGTTGGACCTAGAGTCTGTCATACAGGGTGAAGTAAGTCAGAAAGAGAAAAACAAATACATTATGCTAACACATATATATGGAATCTAAAAAAAAAAAAATACTGATGAACCTAGTTGCAGGGCAGGAATAAAGAGGTAGACCTCGAAAATGGACTTGAGGACATGGGGTGGGAGGAGGAAGCTGGGGCGAAGTGGGAGTAGCATCGACATATATACACTACCGAATGTAAAATAGTTGGCTGGTGGGGAGCGCATTTAATTTATATCTTTTTTATAATCCTCAACATGGAGAATCAGAAAATTCCTTTTGTTGTTGCCGTTTTGTTCTTTCTGTCTGAGCCAAGAAAATTTTCAAGAGGGTATTGCAATTTTATAAATTGTTAGAATTTTCCATAAATGTAAGGAATTCCTCTCTAGTATCCAAATAACAGACCTCACTAGTTAATTTTTTCAGACCATTCAGATATCATTTAGTGGGTTAGTTTCATTAACATTACAAATAGTCCCCGATTTGTGATGGTTCAACTTATGGTTTTTCAAACTTACGGTGATGGGAAAGCAATACACACTTCAATAGAAACCATACTCTGAATGTTGATCTTTTCCTGGGCTAGCAATAAGACGTACATACTCTCTTGGGATGCTGGGCAGTGGCAGCAAGATGCAGCTCCCAGATAGCCACGTGATAATGAGGGTAAACAACTGATGCACTTACAACCAGATAACCATTCTGTTTTTCACTTTCAGTACAGTATTCAGTAAATGACATAAGATAGTCAGCGGTTTATTATAAAATAAGCTTTTGTAAGATGATTTTGCCCAACTGTAGGCAAATATAAGTATTCTGAGCACCTTTAAGGTAGGCTGGGCTGAGCTTTGATGTTTGGTAGGTTAAATGCATTTTTGACTTAATGATCTTTTCAACTTAAGATGAGTTTATTGGGATGCAACCTCATTACGAGGAAGATCTTTATTAGTAATGTGCGATTAGGTATGTTAGTTTGTGTGTGTTTCAAATTCAATCTCATCGTTTCCTGTATTCTCTTTTCACTCGGCATAAAACTCCACATCCAGGATGCACTTGTTTTTATAAAGTTTGGAGACAAGGCTAGAGACATTCGGCTCCGTTTAAAAACAGGAGAGCCAGGGTGCTCTTTAATGAATGGAAGCAGTTATATGAGTACTCTCAAAGGCTCTACAGTGATTCCATACAGGGTTTCCCAGGGGGGATCTGCCTGAGGGTTTAGTGTTAGCACACTGAACTCAAACTCAAGCCTGGCTAAGACTCTATGTTTTTAAATATTCAGTTGAATCCTAAATGGTCTTCATTCTTCCTTTTAGGGATTTATATTGCTTCAGAGATACAGACTTGCACTTTGTCAGTTCTAGCATGAAGGCGATATGGATATGACGGGTAGAAGATTGGGAGTATGGGTGGCAGATGTTAGGAGGTAAACTCCGTGGCTGAAAAACAGGCAGATAACTTTGCCATATGGTATTTTAATCTATGATATTGGCATTCTTCCTGTGGGGCTTCATCCTGCCAAGCTAACCAGGCACTGAAGCTGAGGGGCAGAAATAGCTGGACTTTACCAGAAAGAGGTAGCAGTTGACATGTGGCCAGTCTGTTTGATCTAGAGGATGCCCCCACCAAAGCAGAAATAAGTACATGGTGAAAGCCTGATCAGATGGTTCAAAGGGGGGCTTGGGGGCTATGGTTTAGAACATTGATCTTTAGAAGGCTTGAACTTTGCCTTAGCAATACATACCATTGAAAACCTCTTTGTATTTAATGAGCACAACCTAGAGTCATAGTGAATAAGGATTCTGTCATCAAGGCCAAGCATATGGGAACCATGTTTATAGTTAGAATTTACAGGAAATAGATAATACGAATTCCTCTAAGCGCAATGGAAGTTTAGCTGGTATGCATGGCACAACAGTACTGGTTGATAAAATACTGAACTACTTGTATTCTGATTCTAAACTGCTGCTACCCAGTCTTTCCTGGGACTCCCTCAAATAGCCCCATGCTCCTTCAGACCAAAGTGGGCAAAGAAATCAGCTTTCCTAGCACAGCTCAACTTACTTGCCTGTCACCCAGCCTGTCCTTCCTCCAATTTGCTTTGCCCATCACTATCTCTCTCTCCCTAGTCAAACAGGCCTGAACATCTGGAGTTGGTGGTGGTCCCGCAGCAAGAGGTCATGGGTCATCCACAGCTGGCCAGGATTCCCCTCAAGTTACCCCCTTACGGCTACTAGTAGAAGCCGTAGCCTGTATAGTGTATTTCACTTGTTGTTAAATTTCAGGCATCACTCCTGACTGTAAGAGCTGCTTAAGTATCGACGTGGCATGGCTTCACAACCTTATAACACGATTTTCTTCCCTTTTCTTCAAGATCCTTAATCAGAAAGAGAAAGAAACAGACAGAGATGCATAATTAGGTGTCATACCTTGTTTGTTTCTTGGTTACATGTGATTGAGATTGTTCCAAAATATAGTAGTAAAGAAACCGGTTTTAGGAGATAGGAGACCTGAATTGAAATAATAGCATTACAGCTCTGTGACCTTGAAGAAGGTACTTAGCCTCTGTGGTCTTCAATCTCCTCATCTATATACCAGCAATTATAATATCTAACTCATCATGTTCTTGTAAGGATTTAATAAGATAATGGCCATTATGTGCTTACCTCTGTGCTTACAGAGCCTGGAACACAGGAAGCACTCAGTAAACAGCGGTTATCCTATTAATATAATGCTACTTTTACAGAACGCAGTAAAGAAGTTTGTTTTCATTAAAAGTGAATCCTAAAATCATTTTCTGAATTAGCACCATTTTAAAGGGCATAAATATTAAAATTTGAAGATTATCTTTCATCAATAGTATTTCACTTTTGGTCTGAAATACACAATGTATACACTCTACCAATGATTCAACACTGTGTAAGAATGTCTGTATCATCCTGTGGCTTTTAAACTGGACGATTTAACATTCTGTCTTCCTCTCAAGTATAAATTGGCCTATGTCTTTGCAACACGGTTCCAGTGCAACTAGAATGATTACATGTGCTCTGACCAGTCCCTCTCACTGTAAAACCATTTGTACGCTAACCAGGTCCCTCAAACAATTGTTTGTTTTCACACACAGCGAAGAATTTCTTTTCAAAATGTGATGGAGTGACTCAAGGCGTATATTTATTCCTCTTCTCTCTTCTCCATTTTTTCTCTTAATCCATTCTTTCTAAGCAAGTATCAGGGTTTTTTTTTTTTCCCAAATGGAATAATGAACGAATAACTCCTATCAAATAACTTTTATTTTAATAAACTTACCAGTGGAATCAGGAAAGATCTTGCTACTTGTTCACATATATCACAGTCATTCTAGGTTGTTTGATCAAGGGTCATGGAGCAAACTTCTCTTTAAATCAGAAAGATAGTATTTAAGTCAGTATGTATAATTTAATGTTGTCTTGAGGGAGCCCTGTAAAATAAAAAAAAGCTTGTTCTCCAGTTTTTGTGGAGCTGTCTTCGTGCTATTCAAATTATAGTGAAGAGTTAATTGGATGAAAAATGATGCTTGCCATCAAAAAGATCCTCAAAATAGTTCTTAATCTGAAAAGATGAAAGTACAGAGACATTGTATTTACTAGTTTTCCCTTCTTATATATCTACTCATCAAATATCAGCTTTGTTACTTACTGTTTTGGAGGGGAAATTAAATAATATCTTTTGAGGGTCTTGGTAACGATTTATAGTTTTAGACTTCCTTTGACTGTTAGCAATTTGGCAACATACCACCGAAATCTTTTCTTCCATTATCACCTGACATTAACCTGCCTTTGGTTTTTAGGCTTTAACTGGGGACCTGCATCTAACCTTTCATTATCTTAGCCTGTAGAGGAAGAGTGTCGTCCTTTACAAATTTCTAAGAAAAAGTAAACAAGCAATCCCTCTTAAGAGTGACAATGGAGATGCCTCTGTGTGCATAGATTTTGGCTCAGAAACAATCGCTAACACATGTGTGGAGTGAAAGATTGAAGGGCTCTCAGCTGTCGGTCCTGACATGTGGATGAGCCAGTTGGCTGCCCCGCTTATTATCCCTTTATTATAGTAAGACTCCCTTTCCTCTGGAGGATGTGTGGAGCTATCTGATTTTGGCATTTTTTTGTTTGTTTAGTTTTGTTTTTTGGTAGGCATCAGTCTTTTAACATGCTTTCTACCAGGGAGTCATACATGCTTCAGGTTGTGTAGACTTTCCACACTGCCCTGAAATTCAGAACTGCAATCAGGAGCTGTCACCTGGCTACAATAGGTAAAGTAATCCCAGAGAACAGGAAGAAAAAAGCATTGGCCTTAAAGGTGAAACACTAATCTTCTATATTTCAGAAAAAAGATACTCCCAAATGGAACATTTCATCTTCTGCTTCCTTAATTATCTTCAGACTGGGTAAATCTTTTATTCACAGAAGTTTTAAGGTATGACTGGAACGTGTTTTACTTCTTGAGGACTCAGTAGAATATCCGTAAATTGTTGATAGAAAGGCATCTTCTTTCTGGTTCGTTGATTAAATACATATTCATTCATTTAAAAAGTGTTGAGAGCCAACTACAAATCAATACAGTTGCTACCAAAAAATGTGATGTATCAATCAATGAACTGTCCCTTTCTCTCAAACAAAAGTACCTTTGTCATTTTAACAGAGGGCCTACAATTCTAATCTTTGGAATTAATCTATCGATATTGTTTCTGTAAGAATCTTGTTTAAATGTAAATACATTACCTGTAAGAGATAGCACCTAGTATGTAAAGTTGCCTAGCAGAGAGCAGGGCTCTAAGAGATTAAAAAAGCATATACATCTGTTTTAACTGAGTTGCAGGGAAGGGAAAACAAATTTCTAGACCTTTTGACAAAGAAAGTATGGGGTGATCCAGAAATGAAAGAACATGTGAAGAATAGATACATGGGAAGGAATACGCATTTAAAATACCGAAATGACAATAATTTGTTAATCCCCCAAGCTGAGTTTCCTCCATTAGCACTGGGTTTAATAAATGGCAATGATGCAATGACACTCACTCATAAAACAGTGATTTCATTTATTTTATCTATTTGCCTTTGTGGAAAGTCATAAAGCAAGACAGTGTGTTGGCTTGATAAAGTTCCTATTTCTAAAGCTGTAATGAATGACAACAATGCTTTGGTTATGTCCATACATTTTTAATTTGTCAATTTTGACTGTATTCTGAATGTGCACAGTTATGTGCAGGAGAATGTTGTGACTTAACCTATATTTGTTGGATTCAGATGTAGACAGTCAAACTGATAAAAATTATTTGATATATTCTAAAGTTAGCAATACACACACACACACACACACACACACACACACACACACAGATGTAGAGCTCTCTATTTTAACATAATAGTACTTCCAGATATGATTCAGAAAGTTTTTAGTAAGAGTCTTAACTAACCACCCATTTATTCATACTCATAACAGCAGACAAAATGGCGTCTTTAGCTGTAGCAGAATTGCTTTAATATCGCAGTCTTCCTTAGGTGACCAGGCATGCTTTTCATATATTAACTGCATAAATAAAGTGCTGTATGTTAGATGTAAGGAATTATCCTATACTGAGATTTCTGAAGACTAAGGACTAAAGAAAAAGGATTTTTAAACCTTAGAACAAGTTAGCAAAGCAGTAAAATCTCTTCCCCCAGGGCCTTTAAAAATAGGACAGATGTCAGAGATAGATTAGGGGTAGTACAGCTGGACAAAATCAATCACCTTTACATCTCTTCCAGTTCTTGAATCTTCACAGCATCCATTTGAAATATGTAAATAAGTCATTACTGGAGCCTATTTTACAAAGTAATTGTTTAATTTGAGTGAGTTACTGTTAGAGAGAGTGCACATGTATCTTTTGAGGTTCTTCTATTTCTGTATCCTTGATTTTAATCATATAGATTGCTTTAACAAATTATATCAATGAATAGTATTTTATTTAGAAGTTGAAACTCATAAATCCAATTTTAATTTTCTTTAAAAATACTATAAATAGTATTTCTTTGAATACTAAGTATTAGAATACTAGTATTCTTTGAATATATAAATTTCTTTTCATTCTTTCCACTTAAATTAAAATATCAGTCTGTCAGGTGAAGTAGCTCATATGCAAAAGAAAATCATCCCTGAAAACAAGAATAGTATCTTATGAAATGAACATAGTTCTAGGAAAGTTATATTACAACTGTAAAGGCATTATGCAATCCGATGTTATATTTAATATTAAACAGATACAGGATATTAATTATATTTACATTGTGTACCAATTTTCCCAAACAACATGGAGTAAATAACGTGGTTTACATGCTTTACAGTCTTCACAAGCATCCCATATTGCTGTTAGCTATTTTGATTTCCCAGCTGTGAGAATTATAATAAATGTTATAATGTACTATTTCCATACACTTAATTGCATAAGAGTTACCTTTTCTCCTTAAAAGGTGATTGTGTATAATATTTCCAGGAAAATGGATCTAATTGTGTATAAAAGCATTCTTTAAAAAAATTCTTTTTCTTTTTAATAGAGATAGAAAAGATAGAAAAGTTTTTTGCAGTCATGTTAATGGTGCTCCACAAATCTTAATATGTTGCTTAGTTATAAAGAAACTAAAATGTTTTTAAAATGATTCTAGGAAAGTTAATTTTTTAAAGATTTAAAAAAATTTCTTCCCAGTTTTATTGAGATATAATTGATGTCCAGCACTGTATAAGTTTAAGGTGTAGCATAATGATTTGATTTACATACATCATGAAATGAGTATCACAGTGTATGAGGGTTCTCTCTTTTCCATATCCTTACCAACACTTGCTATTAGTTGTCATTTTGACTCTGGTCATTCTGACACGTGTGAGATGGCATCTTATTTTGGTTTTGATTTGAATTTCCCCGATGATTAGTGAAGTTGAGCATCTTTTCATGTGCCTGTTGGCCATCAGTATACCCTCCTTGGAAAAAATGTCTATTCAGAACCTCTGCCCGTTTCCAACAAGGTTTTTTTTTTTTCTGCAATTGAGTTGCATGCGTGCATTGTATATTTTGGATATTAACTCCTTATTGGAGATACCTTTTGCAAATATCTTCTCCCATTCAGTGGGTGTCCTATTTGTTTTGTTGATAGTTTCCTTCACTGTGCAAAAGGTTTTAGGTTGATATAGTCCATTTGTTTATTTTTTGGGTTTTTTTGCCCTTGCCTGAGGAGACATATTCCAAAAGATATTGCTAAGGCTGATGTGAAAGAGCTTAGGTTTTCTTTAAGAAGTTTTATGGTTTCAGATCTTAGATTTAAGTCTTTGATTTATTTTGAAGTTATTTGTGTGCAAGGTGTGAGAGAGTAGTCCAGTTTGATTCTTCTGCATGTAGTTGCCCAGTTTTCCCAGCACTATTTATCATAAAGGCTGTCTTTACCCCATTATATATTTTTGCTTCCTTTGTCATATATTGATTGCTCACGTAGGTGTGTGTCCATTTCTGGGCTCTCTACTTTGTTCCACTGATCTATATCTGTTTTTGTGCCAGTACCATACTGTTTTGATTACTGTAGCTTTTTAGTATAGTTTGAAAGTGCTAATATTTAAAGCAGTTGTCACAAATTCTTAGAAATGATAGGATCTTCAACTTAAGAAATAGAAAATCTCCATAGGATTCAGTATTCAAAAGACAAATATTGTAAGAGGGTGTATCAATGGAAATAATCCTTATATTCCTCAGTGGTTTTTTTTTTTTTCAATCAGTACTATACTTTACTAGAACTCGAGTCTCAAACAATTCTTCAAATTATGATCAAATCTCAACATTCTAGGTGGATAGACAGGTATAATCAAACAAAATCCCAAACCGAATAATTTTAATTTTTTGAATTTTGAAGGTATTTCATGCTTGCTTTCTGATAACTTTAGGCACCAAATTTTTTTACTTGATTTTATATCAATTAGTAATCATTGTTTTTTATTCCTACATTCTGCTTTATATTTTAAAGTGGGAGGAAATATATATATATATATATATATATATTTTTTTTTTACATAAAGGCCTTGTGCCTTAAGAAATATACATGAAACTGCATATATTAGTACAGTTCATAAATTATAGAGATATTTGTACTGTTAAAAACATTAAAATTTGAAATAAACAATATCTGTGGGTTTGTAGAACAAATTGGGATCAATGACACCTACAAATAAACCAAAAGAAACCCCCAAAGAGCAACAAAAACAAAACAACAAATAAAAAATTTGTATGCTTCCCAAACGATGACTTCATTTGATCCTTATGACAATCATGTGATGTTAAGTACTTTACTCAAGTTTAGACAGCTAATACATGGCAGATAAAAACTCTGATTCAAGGTTTTGATCTCTAAGCCTCAGAACGCTTCTACTATTACCTGTTATTTTTCACAAAGAAAACCTGATGAAGAGGCTAGAGCTTGAAGGTGAAAAAGAGCTTGCTGGGTGAAAAAGAAAGAGAAGGTTTACTTTTCAGATGATGATATTGCATACCAAAAAATCCATAGGTGGGAAAAAATGTGTGTTTTAGGGAGGTGAATGATAACAAGGAATAAAGTCGAGTATTAAGTACTGAAAATACTTGTATACAATACCAATTGCAATTAATTGTAAATAATGCTAATAAGTTTCAACTAGACAATGATATTAGGCCAAGGAGTTTTGATTTCTTGTGGCCAGCAACTGAGAACAGTTACGATTTTGAGACTAGTCATTGGGTGAAAGCTGTATTTGTAAAACCAATTCTGAGAATTCATTGATGATAAAAAAAAAAAGGTAACTTCCAGCATATCAAAGAAAGTTCAATTGCTACAACTTCATTCACCAACCGTATATTGAACACTGTTTACTCTGTGTCAGGCAGTATACTAGATGTTTGTTTCCCAGTCAGAGAGAGAGGAAAGTTTATAAAAGAGCATGTGTGAAATGCATCTTAGTGTGTTCATGGAATAGTATAAATAACAACAGCAGTAATGTGACAAGAGTTTAAGAAGCATGAAAAATAATGGTGGAAATTGTGTCTAAGAGAAAGGAATTCTGACCAGCTTTTGAAGGACCTTGTATGCCTTTGGCTTCACTGTTAGTGGTACCACTAAGACCTTGCAGAGAAGCTCAGCAGAGTTGGAAGTGCAGTGGCTGGAGTAAGAAGGGAATGGGAATACAGCAGGTGCAGTCTACATTTTGAAGAAGTTTAACAGTTAAGAAAAGTAGGAAAGAAGGGATACTATGTCAAGAAATGTTCAATCAGAAAAAGTGACTTTGTTCTTGAGTGTAGGTTTAAAAAAATTGAATGAGATTTCAGGGAGGAGTTAGACCTATTGGAAAGATAGACATGGGAAATACAAGCAAGCAGCAAATCTTGATGGGACAAAACCCCCAAAGTGGGATGTGACAGAGTGTAGGGTGAGGAGGTTAACTTCAGTGGGGGAGGATTGATACTGGTCCTGCTAAGATATAATGATGTTGTGACAAGTTCAGATATTTGACTATATCTGCCATTACAGAAGAAGAATCTCCACTCCTTCACACAATGCACTATCTCGATTATCTTTAGTCAGAAAGGACATTTGATGAGATTTATGTCTTCCACTATCACTTTAACTGAACAGAGTTATGTTTAAAAATAATTTGAACATTCAAGAACATACAGATGAATCATGCTATCCTTGCATTATCCTGGAAGGCTTATTTGTAAAATGAGGTTCATTAAAAAATGGAAGCTATTTCAGTTAATTGGGTAAGACTTATAGAAAATTCAAAAACATGGATACAATTCTCCTGTGTTTATATATTTTAAATCCTCCTCATGATAGAGTTCTTCTTTCTTGTAATTAATTACTATATTTTAAATTCTGCTACCTTGCTTAGGTCACCTAAAATTAGATTTGAGGGACTGGAAATGTTTTCTAAATGTGCATTACTGACAACTGAAGTGATATTCTCACCAGGACTAACATACTTGTTAAAATTTTAAGAGTCTTTGTACTATTTTAAAATTTCTCTTGTGCTAATCTGTCATCACAGTGCCTCTCTCAGGTCCCCCCAAGTCCTCATGATTTAGCAACTAAAGGGATAATTCTGGGTATATCAGAGAGCCTCCAACCCTGTTCCTTGCTATGTGCAAATGATGATTGCTGGTTGTGAAATGCTCTGAATGCCTGAAAGTCTTCAAGAGGTGAATCATTTAATGCAACGTTGGCATATTCTGAGGAATTCATGCAGCCTCCATTATCCTGTGCCTCTTCTTGTCACATGTAAATAGGTAGAAGTAGAGATCAGGGTGAGTTTTCTCTCTGTTATCAGGGTGGACTAAAGGAGCCTCATGGGTTATATACACCGTTACTTCAGAAATGTTCATTGGGAATCAAGGGTGGATTATTGCCCAAAGAAATAGTACACTGTTTACCCATATTGCCTGGTTTCAGTTGAGAATTTGAATTGAGGCAAGCATTGCCATTTCTCAGATTGCCCCATCTCTATCTCCATTTTCAAGAAAGACAACAACATTTTGGTTTTAGCAGTTTTCCAACTGAAGTATATCAGCATTGGTCAAAGAGGTTAAAGGTATTGATTCCCTCAATTTTGAGGTTAATTCCCAAGGGCTGGGGCAACCGCTACACTTATTCTACAGATAATTTCTGCTATTTACTTCAGTGTAACTTTCAAATTTTCATTGTCTTAATATGTTTTGGTATGAAAATTTGGGAAGAACTGGTTAAGGTACAATCCATTAAGCCATCACCCAGCTGTCTTACCAGTTACCCAGCAGTGAGGGAAACCAAGACAAGAGTATATCAAGGGGAGTAGGGGGACACAATAGTAGCTAGTCTCTGAAGAAACCAATTGACTCATTCTTCTAAACAAATTTCTCTTTTGTCCCTACATGTTACCAGTAGAAAGAATCTAATGGTTCTGTATATTGCCTCTGAGAAACCCAAACATTTTTTCCTGTTTTCTCAAAATTTATAAGTAGCTGAGCCTTTTTCCTTAACACCAGATGTACATTTTCGCTCCTTCTGTCATGTTCATCAGTTACCTGACAGTCTTAAAAATGAAAACTCATACTTGTATTTGAGCCAACACAAGTATCACTTTTTAAAAAAAAATCTTGCTTTTTTAGAACTACTGATGCATTTTTGGTTTCTAACTAAAAATTTTTATAATCTCCTGGGTTTATGAATTTTTTTGACAAAACGAATACGCTTGTATAGCAGTAATTGTATAAATATACATGAAAAAATACAAGGAATCCTATTAGTGGTAATACTTCAGCTAGTAAAGCTACATCATAAAAATTTGTTGACATCCCCAAACAAATGGTTGAACAAATACTTAATTTTGCACATCCTAGAAGATGTTAGATTGGCCTTTTCATTATTGTTATAATTTTGCCTCAACTAAGTAGAGTAAAACATATATTTTTTGAGGTTGTTTTTTTCTTTAGGGGCTTGCAACAGAAAAGAACATTATAAGATGTAACTCACCTTCTCAAAACATTCTTAACTATGATAACAGCAATCACTTACTTAGCGCTTGCCAAGAAAAATGCTAGGAGTTTTTGATATAATTCTTATAACAACCTGGTAAAACACAGAGAAGGTAGAAAACTTACCCAAGTTACTCAGTTTGTGATTGATGGGACCAGAAACTGGACTCAAGAATCTGGTTCCAGATTTTCCACTACAAGAATCTCCACTGTGCTGCATTTATTTACATGACTAACACATGTTGAATTCCTACTCTGAGCCTATATCTCTCAGTGCTTTGCCATGAATAACTTTTGACCCTCACAACAACCCAACTGGTAGACTCAATTGATATTTCCATTTACAGCTGAGAAAACTAATGCTAAATTGATTAAATTAATGTCCCATAGGTATTGACAAAACTGTGATTATAAATCCTAAGTGTGTCTTGACTGAAAAATCTGGGCAATTGCAATAATCAGTGTCAGATTAATACATGACTGTAGCCTTATTATGTGACTGTACTTTGGATTTGGGTGAGCTGGGCAAGATTACAGATCATTATGAGAGAAATTGGAGAGTACCTATAAAACAAGTATAAATAGGAATTTTAGATGTTTGATAAAGACTTGGAATTGGTGAACTTCAAGAAAAGTCTTGGTGTTCCAAGTTCAATGTATCTTTAAAAACACAAGGGGTAATTCTGAAAAGTGCAATTACCACCACTAGGTAAACTAAATGAGTCCTCCCTGTTCATCATCACCTCTCCACTCTTTAGCCAATTCTGTTGCATAAGAGTTGCTCAAGCGAATCCACATATAAATAAGTATAAAACTAGCTGTTCTTCATATTCCTAAAGAACAGATTAAAAATATAAAATACTTTTAAGGCGGACACAACTTCATTTAAGTTCCACTAAAACCTTTTGGTTCATGTTACCTGATACAATTCTAAAAAGAGTCATGGTGGCACTGACCCAAGATGGTGGAGTAGAAGGATGTGCTCTAACTCCCTCTTACGAGAACACCAGAATCACAACTAACTGCTGAACAATCATTGACAGAAAGAAACTGGAACTCATCAAAAAAGATACCCCACATCCAAACACAAAGGAGAAGCCACAATGAGATGGTAGGAGGGGCACAATCACAATAAAATCAAATCACATAACTGCTGGGTGGGTGACTCACAAACTGGAGAACAATTATACCATGGAAGTCCACCCGCTGGAATGAAGGTTCTGAGCCCCATGTCAGGCTTCCGAACCTGGGGGTCTGGCAACGGGGGGAGGAATTCCTAGAGAATCAGACTTTGAAGGCTAGTGGGATTTGATAGCAGGACTTCGACAGGACTGGGGGAAACAGAGATTCCACTCTTGGAGGGCATACAAAAAGTAGTGTGTCTGTCGGGACCCAGGGAAAGGAGCAGTGACCCCATAGGAGACTGAACCAGACCTACCTGCTAGTGTTGGAGGGTCTCCTGCAGAGGCAGGGGATGCCTGTGTCTCACCATGAGGACAAGGACACTGGCAGCAGAAGTTCTGGGAAGTACTCCATGGCATGAGCCCTCCCAGACTCTGCAATTAGCCCCACCAAAGAGCCTGCATAGGCTCCAGTGTTGGGTCGCCTCAGGCCAAACAATCAGCAGGGAGGGAACCCAGCCCCACCCATCAGCAGTCAAGCTGATTAAAGTTTTACTGACCGAGGCCTACCAGAGCAACACAGAGCTCTACCCGCTGCCAGTCCCTCCCATCAGGAAGCTTGCACAAGCCTCTTAGATATAGCTTTATCCAACAGAGGGCAGACAGCAGAAGCCAGAAGAACTACAGTCCTGCAGCCTGTGGAAAAAAACCGACATTCACAGGAAGATAGACAAGATGAAAAAGCAGAGGGCTATGTACCAGATGAAGGAACAAGATAAAACCCCAGAAAAACAACTAAATGAAGTGGAGATAGGCAACCTTCCAGAAGAAGAATTCAGAATAATGATAGTGAAGATGATCCAGGATTCGGAAAAAGAATGGAGGCAAAGATCAAGAAGATGCAAGACATGTTTAACAAAGACCTAGAAGAATTAAAGAACAAACAGAGACGAACAATACAATAACTGAAAAGGAAACTACACTAGAAGGAATCAATACCAGAATAACTGAGGCAGAAGAACGGATAAGTGACCTGGAAGACAGAATGGTGGAATTCACTGCTGCAGGACAGAATAAACAAAAAAGAATGAAAAGAAATGAAGACAGCCTAAGAGACCTCTGTGACAACATTAAATGCAACAACATTCGCATTATAGGGGTCCCAGAAGGAGAAGAGAGAGAGAAAGGACCCGAGAAAATATCTGAAGAGATTATAGTGGAAAACATCCCTAACACGGGAAAGGAAATAGCACCCAAGTCCAGGAAGCGCAGAGAATCCCATACAGGATAAACCCAAGGAGAAACATGCCAAGACACATAGTAATCAATTTGGCAAAAATTAAACAGAAAGAAAAATTATTGAAAGCAGCAGGGGAAAAATGACAAATAACACAGAAGAGAACTCCCATAAGGTTAACAGCTGATTTCTCAGCAGAAACTCTACAAGCCAGAAGGAAGTGGCTTGATATACTTAAAGTGACAAAAGGGAAGAACTTACAACCAAGATTACTCTACCCAGCAAGGATCTCATTCAGATTCGATGGAGAAATCAAAAGCTTTACAGACAAGCAAAAGCTAAGAGAATTCAGCACCACCAAACCAGCTCTACAACGAATGCTAAAGAAACTTCTCTAAGTGGGAAACATGAGAAGAAAAGGACCTACCAAAACAAAGCCAAAACAATTAAGAAAATGGTAATAGGAACATACATATCAATAATTACCTTAAATGTAAATGGATTAAATACTCCAACCAAAAGACACAAGTTTGCTGAATGGATACAAAAACAAGACCAATATATGTGCTGTCTACAAGAGACCCACTTCAGAACTAGGAACACATTCAGACTGAAAGTGAGGTGATGGGAAAAGATATTCCGTGCAAATGGAAATCAAAAGAGAGCTGGAGTAGCACTACTCATATCAGATAAAATAGACTTTAAGATGAAGAATGTTACAAGAGACAAGGAAGGACACTACATAATGATCAAGGGATCAATCCAAGAAGAAGATATAACAATTATAAATATATATGCACCCAACATAGGAGCACCTCAATACGTAAGGCAACTGCTAACAGCTATAAAAGAGGAAATCAACAGTAACACAATAATAGTGGCGGACTTTAACACCTCACTTACACCAATGGACAGATCATCCAAAGTGAAAATAAATAAGGAAACAGAAGCTTTAAATGACACAATAGACCTGATAGATTTAATTGATATTTATAGGACATTCATCCAAAAACAGCAGATTACACTTTCTTCTCAAGTGCACATGGAATATTCTCCAGGATATATCACATCTTGGGTCACAAATCAAGCTTCAGTAAATTTAAGAAAATTGGTCATATTAAGCATCTTTTCTGACCACAACGCTATGAGATTAGAAATGACTTACAGGGAAAAAATGTAAAAAATACAAACACATGGAGGCTAAACAATACATTACTGAATAACCAAGAGATCACTGAAGAAGTCAAAGAGGAAATCAAAAAATACCTAGAGACAAATGACAATGAAAACACAATGATCCAAAACCTGTGGGATGCAGCAACAGGAGTTCTAAGAGGGAAGTTTATAGCAATACAAGCCTTCCTCAAGAAATGAGAAAAGTCTCAAGTAAACAATCTAAGTTACACCTAAAGGAACGAGAGAAAGAAGAACAAACAAAACCCAAAGTTAGCAGAAGGAAAGAAATCATAAAGATCAGAGCAGAAATAAATGAAATAGAAACAAAGAAAAGAATAGCGAAGATCAATAAAACTAAAAGCTGGTTCTTTGAGAAGATAAACAAAATTGAAAAACCATTAGCCAGACTGATGAAGAAAAAGAGGGAAAGGGCTCAAATCAATAATATTAGAGATGAAAAAGGAGAAGTTACAACAGACATGGCAGAAATACAAAGCATCCTAAGAGACTACTACAAGCAACTCTATGCCAATAAAATGGACAACCTGGAAGAAATGGACAAATTCTTAGAAACATATAACCTTCCAAGACAGAACCAGAAAGAAAGAAAATATGAACAGACCAATCGCAAGTAATGAAATTGAAACTCTGATTAAAAATCTTCCAACAAACAAAAGTCCAGGACCAGATGGCTTCACAGGTGAATTCTGTCAAACCTTTAGAGAAAAGCTAACACCCATCCTTCTCAAACTCTTCCAAAAAATTGCAGAGGAAGGAACACTCCCAAACTCATTCTATGAGGCCACCATCACCCTGATACCAAAACCAGACAAAGATAGTACAAAAAAAGAAAATTACAGACCAATATCTCTGATGAATATGGATGCAAAAATCCTCAACAAAATACTAGCAAACAGAATCCAACAACACATTAAAAGGATCAGACACTATGAGCAAGTGGGATTTATCCCAGTGATGCAAGGATTCTTCAATATATGCAAATCAATCAACATGATACACCATATTAACAAATTGACGAATGAAAACCATATGATCTTCTCAATAGATGCAGAAAAAGCTTTTGACAAAATTCAACACCCATTTATGATTAAAAACTCTCCAGAAAGTGGGCATAGAGGGAACCTACCTCGACATAATAAAGGCCATATATGACAGACCCACAGCAAACATCATTCTCAATGGTGAAAAACTGAAAGCATTTCCTCTAACATCAGGAACAAGACAAGGATGTCCACTTACAGCACTATTTTTCAACATAGTTTTGGAAGTCCTAGCCACGACAGAGAAGAAAAAGAAATAAAAGTAATACAAATTGGAAAACAAGAAGTAAAACTGTCATTGTTTGCAGATGACATGATTACAATACATAGAGAATTGTAAAGATGCCACCAGAAAATTAGTAGAGCTAATCAATGAATTTGGTAAAGTTGCAGGGTACAAAATTAATGCACAGAAATCTTTTGCATTCCTATATACTAATGATGAAAATTCTGAAAGAGAAATTAAGGAAACACTCCCATTTTCCATTGCAACAAAAAGGATAAAATACCTAGAAATAAACCTACCTAGGGAGACAAAAGACCTGTATGCAGAAAATTGTAAGACACTGATGAAAGAAATTAAAGATTATACCAACAGATGGAGAGATATACCATGTTCTTGGATTGGAAGGATCAGTATTATGAAAAGGCTATACTGCCCAAAGTAATCTACAGATTCAATGCAATCCCTATCAAATTACCAATGGCAATTTTTACAGAACTAGAAGAAAATATCTTAAAAATTGTATGGAGACACAAAAGACCCCGGACACCCAAAGCAGTCTTGAGGGACAATGGCGGAGCTGGAGGAATCAGACTCCCTGACTTCAGACTATACTACAGAGCTACAGTAATCAAGACGATACAGTACAGGCACAAAAACAGAAATATAGATCAGTGGAGCAGGATAGAAAGCCCAGAGATAAACCCATGCACCTATGGTTAACTAATCTATGACAAAGGAGGCAAGGATATACAATGGAGAAAAGACAGTCTCTTCAATAAGTGGTGCTGGGAAAACTGGGCAGCTACATGTAAAAGAATGAAATTAGAACCCTCCCTAACACCATACAGAAAAATAAACTCAAAATGGGTTAGAGACGTGAATGTAAGCCTGGGCACTATAAAACTCTTAGAGGAAAACATAGGAAGAACACTCTTTGACATAAATCACGGCAAGATCTTTTTTGATACACCTCCTAGAGTAATGGAAACAAAAACAAAAATGAACAAATGGGACCTAATGAAACTTCAAAGATTTTGCACAACAAAAGAAACCATAAACAAGACAAAAAGACAACCTTGAGAATGGGAGAAAATATTTGCAAACTTATCAATGGACAAATATTAATTTCCAAAATATATAAATAGCTAATGCAGCTCAATATTAAAAAAACAAACAACTCAATCCCAAAATGGGCAGAAGACCTAAATAGACATTTCTCCAAAGAAGACATGCAGATGGCCAAGAAGCACACAAAAAGCTGCTCAACATCACTAATTATTAGAGAAATGCAAATCAAAACTACAATGAGGTATCACCTCACAGCAGTTAGAATGGGCATCATCAGAAAATCTACAAACAATACATGCTGGAGAGGGTGTGGAGAAAAGGGAACCCTTTTGCACTGTTGGTGGGAATGTAAATTGTTACAGCCACTATGGAGAACAGTATGGAGTTTCCTTAAAAAACTAAAACTAGAATTACCATATGACCGAGCAATCCCACTACTGGGCATATACCCAGAGAAAACCATAATTCAAAAAGACACATGCACCCCAATGTTCATTGCAGCTCTATTTCCAATAGCCAGGTCATGGAAGCAACCTAAATGCCCATCGCCAGATGAATGGATACAGAAGATGTGGTACATATATACAATGGAATATTACTCAGCCATAAAAAGGAACAAAATTGGTCATTTGTTGAGACATGGATGGATCTAGAGACTGTCATACAGAGTGAAGTAAGTCAGGAAGAGAAAAATAAGTACCGTATATTAACGCATATATGTGGAACCTAGAAAAATGTTACAAATGAACCGGTTTGAAGGGCAGAAATTGAGACACAGATGCAGAGAACAAACGTATGAACACCAAAGGGGGAAAGCGGCGGGGGGTGGGAGGAGTGGTGTGATGAATTGGGCTATTGGGATTGACATGTATACACTGATGTGTATAAAATGGATGACTAGTAAGGATGTGCTGTATAAAAAAATAAATAATATAAAATTCAAAAACCAAATGTTTTCAGTGTATAGGTTTTCAAAGTAGCTATGCATCAGAGCAAAAGCACAGTATCCATTCATCTAATAGTATTTTGCATTATAAGAATACAAGGGAAAAGATCTTCCCGAACCCTAGTTGATCATCTCTAGAGGAGTGTCTGTACAGATTATCTGGCCTCCTTATTCAGGAAGCACAAAGAACCTTTCTGTATGTATTTGCGTATTATGGATGGATTTGTTTGTTTAAAATGGTCAGGCTGTACAGTGAGTTCTAGTGCTAACCCCCAGTTCCTGTTCACTGTAGAACTGCTGATAACTCATTTGGGGTCTCTGTGCACTCAGACATAACATAGGATAATTCCAGCTGTATTTTGGTCACATTATTTAGCTTTGATATCTCAAGTTTCCAAATCTATAAAACGGGAACAGAGATAGTACCAGTTCAAAAGGCTGTTAGGAAGATTAAATGAGTTAATACATGTAAAGCACTTAGTGCCTAACACTTGATGTGTACTCATCAATTAAAAAATAAAATAAAATAAAAAAAAAATAAATAAAAAGAGCCATGCCAAGAAGTTGCCATTATTCATATTTCACAGTTGCAGGACTTGAAACTTACAGGGTTTAAGCACCTTGTCCACTTATCTAAGGATAAGAAATAGAACAGTGACTCAAACCAACCCTTAGATTTTCAATCCATGCCTCTTTAAGGGTTGAAAGAATACTTGTGTTTTAAGTGCATTATTTGAAAAACATACATATTATTTTATTTCCTATGCAGCCTTTAAAAATTAGGTATTTTTTAATTACGTAGGCCAATTTTGATGTCTCTGAGAATCAGAGCTGCCCTCCGGTAGTATTGCCTATCATTTTATTTTGTGAATTCATGCTAGTGATTTCTCATGCTTAACAGTTTTAGTGTTAAAAAAAAAAAAAAAAAAAAAGCTAAATCACTGTGTTCCTTCTTGCATTTTTCCAGGTCCTGAGGAGGTAGAAATCAAGTGCCCCTTGAATCACATTGCTTGCCTTGGTGCCAACAAATGTGTTCATTTATCCCAGCTCTGCAACGGCGTCCTGGACTGCTCAGATGGGTATGATGAAGGAGTTCATTGCCGTGGTGAGTCCATTTGTGGAAAAATACAACTGAAATATTGAATTTTTCATAGTTTTCATGAAAGTTCAAAGAGAGCCTATAACCTGTCTTTTCTTTCAACCACAACCTTACCAGTTATTGAGAAAGCATGAGTTTTATTGCCAGAGACACTCAATGTGCATTTCAAAGCTGTGACTATTGTGCTTTATTGAAAAATGCTGTTGGAAAAAAAAAAAACCCCACACATTTAGACTTTGAAGTTGGGCTCTTATCATAGAAAGGAGTACTTTTGAGCAAAGGACAAAAGAGAAGTCTTAGTCGCAGTATTGGTACCATATATATATAACTTGTTTCTCTGAACTGTGGCTTAAACAAAGGGTATTTGAAGTAAAACCTCTGCAATCAAATATTTTACTAGAATGTATCATGGGAAATTTTCCCTTAATATTATTTCCCTGAAGTTATACTGTTAACTTTCTTGTAATTTTCATTCTTGTTAAAAACCTACGTTCTACAGTGGTCAAAAGTTTACTTATATACTAATGATAGGAGTAACTAAATCTCAAATTTATAAAAAGTTAATTGGAACTGGTATATTCCAATAGAACTGGTTGGGAAGGGGAGGATAAAATGTTAGACAAAGAAACAGGAAAAAGTTGAGAATTAAGGTAAGTACTGTGATCTGGAAACAGAATCAAGGTTTCAGTCAAGTGAATCCGTCTTCAACTTGGAGGTGGGAAAGAAACCACTGAATCAGAAGGTTCTAACTCGGATTCTAGCATGTTGAATGTAACACAAAGGATGTTTATGGAAACTGTCAAAGAGTAACACGTTCTTCGTGTCGAGGTCAGTGAGACAATAAAGAATGGAAGGAACTGTAGAAAGCTGGAGATGCGTGTCTGGTGTCTGGACAGATTGACACTAAATTGCTACCATTTTGGAAAGGTCCTAGGTCACCAAAAGTTCCAGGTTCTCAGGAGGAGCTCCACATCTTTGTGTTTAAAGTGTCCAAAGTTAGCTACTGCTTTTTAAACATTGTATGGTCAGCAATGTACAGGCCTAACGCAACTTGTCTGGAGATCTGACAGGGCTTACTGGCTGCCAGTTTCCCACATTTGGGCTGAAATAAACTGATTCAACACCAGAGATGGAGACATATATTAGAAAAAGAGTAAATCTTTGTTTAGAAAGGTAATTCAAAGTGGTAAGGATGTTGAGACAGCATAGATCAGCTGGATCACTAGGTCTTTTCCCTCTTTCTAAAAGGATGTCCAATTACTCTGGCCCTGTAGACATATTCAGATTGAGAAGTTAAAGGTCTTCCTTCTTTGGCCAAGTTTCCTTTCTTAGCCTTGAACTCTGACAGGGTCACATAAGGAGCCAGTTGATTCTTAGTTTTACTTATGAACACGTGTAATAATAATTAATAAGAAATTTTATTTTTATTTAGAGGCTTTGTGACATGTACTCCTTTTTATAATTGTATAGCTTTAAAAGTGATATTAATAGAAAGTAAATTAGTGAATTACAAAGTAATAGAAGTTAAAGAGTTTAATTTTCTTTACAGAAATTATATTTTCTAGAGCCTAATTCTATTTGCTTTAGTTATAATTCAGGGTTCTTATTACACTTAAAACAAAATTTCAGATAGACATGTGTGACTACGCTTCTAAAAGAGTGAAATCATCACATTGCCAAATACTTCTCAGAGGTGATTATACAGATTTGAATATCTTAAACATATTTCAGTGCTGTGGATCATATGAAAAATATATCTGAGTTCTCTAATAAAATTTAGAGCTGGGATTTAAAAGATAAAGGGATATGTTAATAGTAAAACAGGGGATCAACTAACTATTCAATATCTGAACAAAAATAAAATGATATTAAATTCTGTTGATTTTTGAAAAGATAGCATGTACTTCAGACTGAGGTTTAGAATTTGTAGCTGCTTACGCTTCCATCTTTTTTCCTGTTCTACTTTAAGTTTCCAACTGTTCCAAGTTTCATACCTTTATCACAGTGACAGTCTTTTTTATTTCTTAATTTGCCAGTGGGTGGTTGATTGTACCACTTTGGCCTTTTTAATATTTCTAAATTTCACCAAATAAAGTGTTTTAAAAGACTTAACGTATTATGACCTGTGGTGGACTTAGAAATAAGAAGTATATTTGGATCTCTACCTGTTATTTACCTCAGTAGAGGGGTTTTCACCTAATTCTGTGGCCTTGCACAACTACATAGAATGGTAGGATCAAGATGACTGAATGGCACAGTGATTCCAGAGTCAGTGGTTTAATAAAGTATTTCTGCATTGAGAAAGAAAAATCAGAAATGTGTTTCCCTGCTTGGCCTGATAGGGTGCCCCAGACACATAGACAAAATAGAAATCTTGGAAGCAACACCAGATTTATCACATGTATATGGTTTGTGTTTAGAAAAGATGATTGATTATATGCAAAAGTATATCATGGGAACTGAGTGTACTTTCCCACCTTCAACCTTCCTCCTGATTCTGGGTCACATTCAATGAAAAGATGTTTTCTGAAGAGTTCATTAGGCAACAGCCCCATCAAGTCTCTAAGGACTTTTTCATTTACTATAGACATACAATAAAGAAAGAAACCAGGTTAATTCAAACATCACATTGATTTTTAGAAATGCTTTTTTCTGTAGAAAAATTCTTTTTAAATCACTTCTCTTCCCATTTCTTCCTTTTTGTTGGATTCCAAGCACACACTCTAAATAATTATGAAGCCTAAGACACAATTCAAAGATGGGTATGTTTTCTTTATACTCATAAAAGTTCCAAAGTACGTTTGGTGATATATTTGTAGCCTTTCTGAAAATTAATAAGGAGAAAAATATAACATTTTGGAGGTGATATTTTGGTCTTGGGAATGCTTTTGTATCAACTGAATTGTTTTCTGAATGGTTTCCTAGAAAAAATCAATTTCTCCTTGGTAAGGGTAATGAAAAGATATCTATTATTAATGATTTTCTATAACACTGATATTTTAATCTCCATAATTTAGCTTCATTTAAAGAACACAGTGGATTTTTGCATATGGGTGTACTTATATATAGGACTGTGCTTGTAAAAATTTTACAATATGAACCTTCAAAATCACCACACTATATTTCAGATAATTTCATGTCTTCCTGCATAATATTTCATATTGGTGGTAATATCACTATATGTGAATTGCATGAGCAATGAAAACATATTCTATACAGTATGATGCCTCTCAATACAGGATAGTTCCACAACAATCCTTCTTCCAGAATGCTGGAGGAAGTGAACAAATTCAACTAATGGAGAATACTTGGACTGAGGTGTATCAAAACACCATTTTAGTATTTGACATTCTTAAGATAATTCATTTTGTTGACATTTAAAGTAGCTATAAAGAAGAGAAGCCCTCTTTTTATTCACAACCCTAGTTAAATTACATTTGCAGTGCAAAACGTTCGCATATTTAAATGCTCAAGGGACTGACAGTCTCTGTGGTGTGCTCTGTGCTATTACTCTTTTAAAAGAATATGGGAACTCTTCCGGTCACTGCAAAAAGGGATTCTCTCTTCTGTGGCCCGAAAAAAGTGATTATGTAATCTATGTTTTCCAGTAAGCATTCCAATCTCCTTTTAAATTCAAGGGGATAAGTGTGTGAAGAGCTTACTAAAACTGATTAGGGAATGACACTCTCTGACATCTGAAAAGGTCCCCACACAGACACACAAGTATGCATACACAGACACACATACTCTTCTTTTCTGATTTCTCTTTTCTAAACCTCTTCCTACATGATTATGAGTGTATAATATATTAATTTGGTGTATTTGATCAGGAACCTAAAGAAGAATAAGATTCTTGTATGTATCATCTAACTCCTTGAAATAATGCATATTAAGAAATTTTAAAATTCCATTTGATTATTTTACTTGCCAATTAGAATATAATTTTCCTGATATGCAATTACATTTTTCTCTACCTACAATCTAATGTATTTATTTTAGATTCTAGTAATTCTAATATGTTTATTTTAATGTATTTGTTTTAGACACTGACTTGTGTTTAAAATTTTATATATTTTTCTTTTATATCACTATTCATAAAAGTAAATTCTTATGAGATGATGCCAAAAAATCCTGGAGGTAATTTACAAATTAGAGGCTTTCTCAAAATGGACCAAGGTAAATGGCAAACCTTATTAATAACTACAGTGATTCACCATAGGAAAATTAGTAATCCTTAAAACTTCTGTGTGGATCTCATATATTTCAAATATTCCAAAAAGGAATTAATCTACCCCAATTAATTAGATTTAATTAATTGATTTGACAAAATTAAATTTAATAGAAGAGTTAGGAATTAATTCTTAACTCAAATTCAGGACTCTCCTTTCTGGAAAAATGAAAAAAACAAATTTTATCTTGTGGTGGTGCTTCGTTAGTCATTACAACACTGATTTCAGAGCAGCATCAGAATAGCTTTTAGCTACCAAAAAGGAAGGAAGGAAAGAAAGAAGTTAGTGAATTCAATAAGGAAAACAAATGAATTTGGAGCATTTTATTGTTTTTACTTTCATTTTATTGTGTGAACGGATCTTGTTCTATTTCTATTTTAAAAGTTCCCATTGAAAAGTACTACCAATCTCTTTCTAAATTAAAATGAGCTTACCATGCTACAGAAGGGGATTTCAGCATGCAGAATCTGAAAACAAAGGTATGGAAAAGAGGTACAGTTCTAAGCAGTGTTATAGAAAGTGTATCTGTCAGCAACATACAGCTTAAAGCACATGGAGGGAAACTTCACAGTGTGTATTCAAGTCACTTGAAACATCAGTAAACCTAGAGCTAGAAAACAAGCAAACTGGAATTAGCCAGGAGGACCTGGGTTTGTGTGCTCAGGCCACGTTTGATTACTAAAGCTCCTGCAACTGAGTAGATCCTCTGTATTCTTTCTTTGTGTTGGGTTGTGTTAAGGTGATCAGATAGTCTCAGATCTATCTTAAGTGTAAGCATTTTCTCCAAAGAGATTAGTTTAAGCAATTGAGTTAGTTTAGTGAATGGCTATGATCCTTGACACTGGTTGGTTTCAGGGCCAAATTAGTGCTTCTCAGAAGCAAAGCAACAATTCCTAGAAAGAACAGATCTTCTACAAGTGTATCCTTCCTCTGCAAGACTATTGCAGATGTAGTTTATGTTGACCAATGACACATGTATGAAATTAGGAGAGTATACTTCTTGCAGACTGTTCTAATTATATATATGTATAGAGGTGTGTACATATATAAGCATATATGCATAGGTTCACATATATATGTACATACATAAGTACATATATTCATTTTTCAGAGGTTTAGTTTTTTTAACTTCTGCTTAATTAGAAAGATATTTGACTTTTTAACACTGATTTATCAGATACACTTGTAAACTAATCCTGCTAAAAAGAATTGGATTTCAAGTTTCAGCTGTTTGTTTGAATATGTTGACTTCTAGAGACAGTTAAATAGCTAACTGAATACCTTTGGGAAAAGTAACTAAGTAATTTGGCTCTATATCATAGCCCAGAATTCAAAATGATAATCTAAGATTTTTTATTGGAAATAAATATTTTTGTAGTGGATTTACATCTTTGATTAATGTTAATATTATACTAACTAGTGCTCTATCCCCCCAGACAGATTTATTTTTAAGAATAAGTATGGAGACAAAATTTTGTAAATATAGAAAAAATGGTGCATAGACATATTAATAGCTTAAAATGATCTAACATTGAAGGATCTAACTTAAAAAAAGAGATATTCTTTATTAAAATGTCATCCCAAATTCTCTCTCTCTCTCATATTCCTCCCCCCGACTCTTTCCCCATTGGGTGTCCATACATTTGTTCTCTACATGTGTGTCTCTATTTCTGCCTTGCAAACTGGTTCATCTGTACCATTTTTCTAGATTCCACATATATGCATTAATATACGATATTTGTTTTTCTCTTTCTGACTTACTGCAATCTGTATGACAGTCCCTAGGTCCTTCCATGTCTCTATAAATGACCCAATTTCGTTCCTTTTTATGGCTGAGTAATATTCCACTGTACATATGCACCACATCTTCTTTATCCATTTGTCGATAGGCATTTAGGTTACTTCCATGACTTGGCTATTGTAAACAGTGCTGCAGTGAACATTGGGGTGCATGTGTCTTTTTGAATTATGGTTTTCTCAGGTTATATGCCCAGAAGTGGGATTGCTGGGTCATATGGTAATTCTATTTTTAGTTTTTTAAGGAACTTCCATACTGTTCTCCATAGTGGGTGTATCAGTTTACATTCCCACCAACAGTGCAAGAGTGGTCCCTTTTCTCCACACCCTCTCCAGCATTTATTGTTTGTAGATTTTTGGATGATGCCCATTCTGACTGGTGTGAGATGATACCTCATTGTAGTTTTGATTTGCATTTCTCTAATTAGTGATGTTGAGCAGCTTTTCATGTGCTTCTTGGCCATCTGTATGTCTTCTTTGGAGAAATGTCTATTTAGGTCTTCTGCCCATTTTGGGATTGGGTTGTTTGTTTTTTTAATATTGAGCTGCATTAGCTGTTTATATATTTTGGAGATTAAATCCTTTGTCCATTGATTCATTTGCAAATATTTTCTCCCATTTGGAGGGTTGTCTTTTCGTCTTTTTTATAGTTTCCTTTGTTGTGCAAAAGCTTTTAAGTTTAATTAAGTCCCATTTGTTTATTTTTGTTTTTATTTCCATTACTCTAGGAGGTGGGTTGAAAAAGATCTTGCTTTGATTATGTCAAAGAGTGTTCTTCCTATGTTTTCCTCTAAGAGTTTTATAGTGTCCAGGCTTACATTTAGGTCTTTAATCTATTTTGAGTTTACTTTTGTATATGGTGTTAGGGAGGGTTCTAATTTCATTCTTTTACATGTAGCTGCCCAGTTTTCCCAGCACCACTTACTGAAGAGACTGTCTTTTCTCCATTGTATATCCTTGCCTCCTTTGTCATAGATTCATTGGCCATAGGTGTGTGGGTTTATCTCTGGGCTTTCTGTCCTGCTCCACTGATCGATATTTCTGTTTTTGTGCCCGTGCTGTATTGTCTTGATTACTGTTGCTTTGTAGTATAGTCTGAAGTCAGGGAGTCTGATTGCTCCAGCTCCGTTTTTTTCCCTCAAGATTGCTTTGGCTACTTGGGGTCTTTTGTGTCTCCATACAGATTTTAAGAATTTTTGTTCTAGTTCTGTAAAAAATGCCATTGGTAATTTAATAAGGATTACATTGAATCTGTAGATGGCTTTGGGTAGTATAGTCATTTTCACATTATTGATTCTTCCAATCCAAGAACATGGTATATCTCTCCATCTGTTGTGTCATCTTCGGTTTCTTTCATTAGTGTCTTATAGTTTTCTGAGTACAGGACTTTTACCTCCTTAGGTAGGTTTATTCCTAGGTATTTTTTTTCTGTTTGTTGCAATGGTGAATGGGGTTGTTTCCTTAATTTCTATTTCTCATTTTTCGTTGTTAGTGTATTCTGTGCGTGAATTTTGTATCCTGCAACTTTACCAAATTCATTGATTAGCTCTGGTCGTTTTCTGGTGGCATCTTTAGGATTACCTATGTAGAGTATCATGTCATCTGCAAACAGTGACAGTTTTACTTCTTTTCCAATTTGGATTCCTTTTATTTCTTTTTTTCTCTGATTGCTGTAGCTAGGACTTCTAAAACTATGTTGAATAATAGTGGTGAGAGTGGAAATCCTTGTCTTTTTCCTATCTTAGAGGAAATGCTTTCAGTTTTTCACCATTGAGAATTATGTTTGCTGTGGGTTTGTCATATATGGCCTTTATTGTGTTGAGGTAGGTTCCCTCTGTGCCCACTTTCTGGAGAGTTTTTATCCAGAAATAATTTTTCTTTGTCTTTAATTTTTGTCAGTTTGATTACTATGTGTCTTGGCCTGTTTCTCCTTGGGTTTATCCTGCCTGGGACTTTGTGCTTCCTGGACTTGGGTGGCTATTTCCTTTCCCATGTTAGGGAAGTTTTTGACTATAATCTCTTCAAATATTTTCCTGGGTCCTTTCTCTCTCTCTTCCCTTTCTGGGACCCCTATAATATGAATGTTGGTGTGTTTACTGTTGTCCCAGAGGTCTCTTAGGCTGTCGTCATTTCTTTTCATTCTTTATTCTGTTCCATGGCAGTGAATTCCACCATTTGGCCTTCCAGGTCACTTATCCATTCTTCTACCTCAGTTATTCTGCTATTGATTCCTTGTAGTGTATTTTTCATTTCATTTATTGTATATTGTATTGTTCATCTCTGTTTGTTTGTTCCTTAATTCTTCCAGGTACTTGTTTTTTAATTCTTCTATGTCTTTGTTAAACATTTCTTGCATCTTCTTGATCTTTGCCTCCATTCTTTTTCCAGGGTCCTGGATCATCTTCAGTATCATTATTCTGACTTCTTTTTCTGGAAGGTTGCCTGTCTCTACTTCATTTAGTTGTTTTCCTGGGGTTTTATCTTGTTCTTTCATCTGGTACACAGTCCTCTGCCTTTTCATTTTGTCTCTCTTTCTGTGAATGTGGTTTTCATTCCACAGGCTGCAGAATTATAGTTCTTCTTTCTTCTGCTGTCTGCCCTCTGGTGGATGAGGCTATCCCATCTCTCTTCTTAACAGTGATTTCAAACTAACTTATACAACTTCAATATTTTTTGACCAAATCTTTTCCATGGTGATAATCCCGGTGCATTATGGACCTTCAGTTGTTGTTGTACTCTAGTTTCAGGTGATTTTGATTTTTAAATAGATGCATGTCAAAAACCTGTATCCACATCTCACACCCGATAGAGTATTTATTTTGTTTGTTTGCTTAATATTTGTAGTAGAAGAGGTGACAATTGTTTTGATACAGAGCTTTACTCCTTGGTTCAGACAACTCTTATTATGCCTGTTCCTCAAACGTAACAGCCTGTTATATAGAAGGCCTGTATGAAACCATGAAAAGCCAAAAAATCAGGTTTACCACCTCCCAGTAATCTCTCCCCAACAGAAGAAACTTGTTAATATTTCCACCAATTTTGGAACTGTTAATTTATATTAATATTCATGGGCACCAGGGCTCATCATTTATCTGGATCTTTCCCTCACCTGCCTCTTTCTGATATGATAGAAAACAAAGAATAGTTTGTAAGAAATAATAAAGGGTATGAAGCCAAAAGGAATATTATAAATGTGCCAATAGAAACACAGTAAAGTTTTCCCTATATTCAATTCATGTATCAACTCCAGTAAACGTTTATTAAACACTGACAGTATTCCAGGTGCTCACCTAAGCCCTAGTGATGTAGAAAGTCCTGTTTTCTGCCTTCATGGAATTCACACATCTTAATGGAGGAAGGTAAAAATGGCTAAGGTAGAATAAAATGAGGAGCATCTAATCCTGCTTGAGGGGATGTAAGAGAATTCCCAAGAGAGTTGATGTGCATCTTACTCTAGGAGTTGAGTAGGCAAATGAGAGAAGGAAGAACATTTCAAAAGTCAGGAACTATATGTACAGAGGCACAAGTAAGAAAGCATTGTTCGCTCAAGAGAGCTCTAAGTTATTTGGTTTGTTTGAAGCATAGTGTCGTGGGTAGAGAGAGTTGAGTTTGAAGCTGAAAAAATACTTGGTATTAGACCTGGCATGGTTACATTGGAATAAGGATGTAGTATGACCCACTTTAAATACATTGCATACAACTGTAAAGAGAAACAGTGTGAAAAATGACAGTAGGATATATTCTCAATAATATTATAAGGATACTATATTACACTGTTTTACTGTTAAGCACATGAAGACTAGAATTGTTGCATATATGTAGCAGGTTATGTAACTTATTCTTAGAAGATTAAAATGCATTATTATAATCATGAAACTTTGAGCTAAACAGTCATCTATCCCTTCATATTGATCCGTTCCCAAAGGAAGACATGTTAAGTGTCATTCTTTAATGTGTCACTTGAATGTAGTTCATGTAAGGTAAAGTCAAAATAGACAACATGCAGAGCCATATTAAGTGGATTCTTTTTTAGACAAAAGTTAGGTACTAGGAAAATGTACTTACTATATTAAATAACCGGAATCCCATCTTTAACAAGCTACCAAAATACCACCTTAGTTGATGCCTCAGTTTTATTTTCTTTTATCTTAACATTGGGAAATATATAACTGTTTCAGTATTATTCAAAAGTAAGAATTATAACAAACTCAGGTCTCTACTCAGCCTCAAATGTGAGGCCAAATCCCCTATGATTCATTATTTGGTTTTTGACACAAGCAGCTTGATATTTTAAAAAGTAAGAAATTAAAGCAGGTAGCTAAGGTTGAATAGCATCCCCAGGAGTCGCACAGAAAAGCAGTTTGAGAATAAAATTTAAATACTGTGACCTTGAGTTTTCATTTGCCAGTTTTGACTACTGGGCCTTAACATATCAACTCAGAGTTATGCATAAAATTGTTATGCTTCAGCATCCTTTCTGACCTGTTCTTAAAGCAGCACGATGACTTGTAAAAAACTCTACCAAAAACCATTTTGAGCTAACTATATGTTCCCTGTCAGTTTTATTAATTGACTGAGCAGGAAAAAAAAAATGTACTTACTGAGTGAACAGCAAGCTGAAAAACTATATAACAACCTTGCAGAATTGAATGTCTCAATTTGACTATTAGCTCTATCCCCTTGCGAAAATTAGTGCTTTCATTTGATGAGAAATATGGAAAGGAAATGCAGAAGTGCATTTTAACTCTTTAGAGTAGCTTTGAAATATTAAAGATAGGAAGTTTAAAAAAAAACTCGTTAGGAATTCAACTTTCAAAATGGAAACTGGAAGGAAAAAGGAGAGATTTTCAAAGTCATTCAGTGGAGAAAGGTTACATTTTGAAGTAAAAATCAACACAATGCCATTCCAGTAAGAAGTAACTGATAAATAGAAGACTTGAGATTTGTTAAGCCCAATCTGGAATTCTAGTAAACCTTACAGAATTCTGTAGAGGGAGATTTTCTACACTTTACAGCCCGTATTTTCAATTCTGAATTTCTAATCTGTTCAAAATTGCAGAACAAACTAGTTCTGCTGCCTTTTCTTTGATCCACTGTTATCACTTATATAGTAAGCTCTATTCCACTGAATCACATGTGTATTAATGTCATCATAACTGAATATCTCAGTATATAAAATAATACTCAGAAAAACAAAATAGCTGTGAAACTGGGCTCTTCTGAGTTCCCCATAATTAGTCAGTTCATAATCAAACCAAATTATTATTTGTTTTACTCATGTGAAGATGTAGAGAAATATGCGTGTAAATTTTAAGTTTCTCCAAACCTTTCTACATATACTTGCATATTTGAGTTTAGACACAACAAATTCATTAAAGATTAATCTTTTGGGGGAAAATACACCACCCAGGTTTATTTACACTAACGCAGAATTTGCATTCTAGCTCTCCATTAGGTTTATGATTAAGAGAAAGCATGGAATTTGAAGTTTGGTTTCAAATAATTGACCTCTCTGTGCCACAGGGGATTGTGCACCAGTGCAGACAACCTGCTGTGGTTGTGGAAACCATAAGATGCTACCAAAGTGAGATCACTGCTCACAGGGCTTCTTCTGAATTAGGTCAGTGTGACTAGAACCAAGGCTTGAGTGTTAGATACAAGGAGAATTGGAAGAACAGGCTCCAAAGAGCATTTTTCAGTTCTATTAGTGGAAACGTGTGATGTGTTCTCATTCAGACTGTGGGTGCAAAACTGAGAGTGCCAAGAAAAAAAATCTATACAGTTCAATAAATGGCTCCGAGATTTATCTGATATTCTCAGAGCAGAGACACTAAGAACCTAAATTGTCTAATTTTTAGTTAGGTCAGTTAAATGTTACTTAAGAGGTCTCTAAGAAATTTGGAGAGATGTATTAGGTATAAAATGCTCTTAAATCTAAATAGTTTTATATAGAATATGTAAATATTATATACAAATTGTATATAAAATTTATTGTCTATAAATGCATATAGAAATATATACATGTGAATGTGTATTCTATTAGATTTTCCTAGCCTGTGAAATGCTTATTTCAGGGAGTTGTAAAAAAATTTATATCTTTATGCACTTCACCTATGTTGTGGTTCTTTAGTTCCTGTTTTTGAAAACCGGTGTAAACACAATGTTTCTACTAGTCATGTATTGATGCTTACTTTGAGTGCTGTGTCCTACTCCCAAATAACTTCCAGTTCCTTTCCTGTAAGTCAAGTTTGTATCCTACCCATTTAAACTAACAAAAAGTACAGAACTGAGAGAAATATGTTTGGGGTCAAAGCCTGGTATGCTTGCCCAACACAGTATAACTTACCTTATGAGGTGAACTTTGCAATGCAAATGTGCCTTGGTTTGATTCATCCATTTTCTTTCTATGTATACATCTTATACCCCTAATAGATCGGAATCACCTAAACAAACTTACATTTAATTTCTACCTAAGTCACTTCACTACAAGGACTCAATCAACTGGGCAGAGAAGACAAACACACAGGAAACAGAATGATGAAGTGCAAAAGTGTATAGGGCTCTGCAGAGTAACACACAAAGCATACTTCACTGTATGCCGAAATTATCGGCCTCAAACAATATGTATGCTCTTTGTCAGGAAAATTCACTTCTGCGTTTTGCCTAAAGTGATTTGCTTCCTTCAGTTTTGTTCTTATTTACCAGAAGTATCTGCAATATGCAGGAGGAAAGCAAAGGTCTCCTCAATGACTATAACTACAAATAGAGTAGCAGCAATAACTTTCTCTCAGTGTGAAACAGAATTTTAAGATAATAGGGCCAGAAGGGACTTTCAGAGGTCATCCAGTCCATCCATCTGCCTCTAGGCTGGTCTGAACTCAAACTTGCCTAGACAGATTGCTATCTACCCAATTTGGAAGGCCTCCAGGGAGAGAAATTCTAACAACCATTTTTAGTAACACAGTCAATGCTTAGCAGTTTGCACTCTGAGCAAATGCTTGCATATTGCGTTGTAAAATTCCCCACACCCTCTCTTTTTAGCCTTTTCTCTCCAATAGATTCCACATTCCTGTGGCTTGGTCATGTTTTTCTTGTGCTTCTCTAGATAGCCTTAAATTTTCAAAATCTCTAAAGTTATAAATCACCTGCCCCCAAAAACCAAGATACAGTTTAAGTGTCTGACTATTATCCACTCTAATTGACCGGTGTAGCTCCCAACTCCTATGATTCTCTTTACATATTCCATTCTCTTTACATATTTTTTATATCTTAGTGTTGCCTTGCTCACTCATGTTGTATCAGTTAGGAATTGAATTTGGCTGTTAAAAACAGGTCTTAAAAAGACTGGTAGAAAAAGATGGTAATTCATTTTTCTCTCTTGTAAGAAATGTCCAGGGATAAGTCGATGTGTTCATGGTGTGATCTGTGTCCCAGACTCCTATATTTCCCTTCTGCTGTCCTTGTCATTTGCCTTCCATCCTCAAGGTAGGCCAGTGGTCATAGATGGTCACTGCAGCTCCAAATGTAACACCCATATTCTGAAACCACTAGGTGGTGTTTCAGGGGGCTCCGGTTCTTTATGTCTTGGTGCAGAAAGAATTCAGTGGGAGGCAAAGTGATAGCTAAGAAGTGATTTATTAGAATAGGACACTTGTGAGACTTATAAGTGAGTAGGCGAGAGGATGCCGAGCCATGAGAACTTAGTGGGCTACAGTTTTATAATAAAAAAAAAAGTGGGGAGAGGAAAAAGAGCACTTTCTTCCTCATTCTTGAATAGCCACCATGCTTCCATCATCAGTTCCTCCTCCAGGTTGGGTTGAAGAGTTTTCTTGTACCTGCATGGTCAAGCCAGGACTGTCATGGCACTATGGAAAAATTATTTCAGGTCTCAGTACAGTGAGGGTCTTTCACTTTGACATGTCACCTTTCCACAAATTACTGTTTTTTATGTGTGCAGAGAGCATATCATAGGGGTCATTAATTTACTGAGCTCACTGGTCAGGATGCAGGTCTCATGCCACCATTGTTTTATTGTTTGGGGGCATGTCTTATGCTTCTGCTGCATGAGTTTTGTTGCTAAGCAAGCCTGCTTAGTTTTGTTTTTGTGTTAATTTTTTTTTATTTGGCTGTGCCAGGTCTTAGTTGCGGCAGGCAGGATCTTTTAGTTGCAGCATGTGGGATCTTTAGTTGTGGCATGCAAACTCTTAGTTGCAGCACATGGGACCTAGTTCCCCGACCAGGGATCGAACCCAGGCCCCCTGCATTGGGAGCGCAGAGTCTTAGACACTGGACCACCAGGGAAGTCCCCTTGCTTGGTTTTGTGGTTAAGCAAACCTGCTTTCTTGAGTGATCATTAACTTACAGGGGTCTCCCATACTTTTTTCTTTACTTACAATTCTCTAGTGGGAGTACCTATTTAATTACCTACTTTGTCCCTTTACTCTGTCCCTATCAAGTCTAGGAGAAGAAAGAAGAATAAAATATCTCTACCAAGCAAATCAACCTTCTTAAGGAAGTTTCCAGAAGCGTAACCCCCAAATTTCTATTTCCATTCCATTGGCCATAATTTTAACACACAGCCACCCTCAGTAGCACGAAAGACTGGGAGATGTAGTTTTTCCATTGCACAAACACTGCTTCAATAGAATCAGACTTGGAAGAAGGGGATAATGGGTATTTGGTAGCAACTAAAAGTTTTTGCTATACGTGTTTTAATAGAGCAATCAGAAAATTGATTGGTTGCTTACCAGGTAAGTGTTGCAGACACCGACTAAAAAATTATTCATAACCTAGAAGTTGAGAGTTATGTTTTATTCAGTGGGAATTTTTAGGACTTCAAGCCCAGGAGGCAGCGTCTCAAGTAACCCTGAGAGAACAGCACGGTGGAGGCGAGGCCTCGGACCCAGGATATATAGGAGTTTTGCGACAAAGGGAAGGTAGTAGGAACAAAACATTACTGTTAATTAAAGAAAAGTAGAAATCTCAAGGAATTTAGCACTTTTCTATGTATGGGAAGATGCAAGAGTCTGGGCTCATTGAAATCATTCCTTTGATATGCACCTCAGCTCTCCAGGGCCAGTATCTCGTGTTTTCACATCCTGAGTTTCCTCAGGGCTTATTGTGGGGAGAGGCTGCAGTCTGATGGCTACTAGATGGCAGATAATCTTTTCCTTTCTGAGTTCCCTCAGGGCTCACCAGCTCACCATTGGCAGTGGATGCAATCCCTAATGACTGTGACATCCTTTGTTTGCTAATATGGCAGGCAGTATTCCATTTATCACAGTTGTATTGTGTTTGATAAACCTACAGGAAGATTCTAAAGGGCAGAGAGAGCTAGACATCAGCTAGACCAGTGGCTTTGAAAACCAGTAAAATGAGATGTTTGGACATTTTACTAAACCTTTTTTCGGGTATAATATTGTATAAGTTAATACGAAGATTCATTATACCTGGGAACTCTAAGAGAAGGGTCAGGATGTGCTGTAGCAAAGGGTTCCCAAATACCTGGAATAGAGGATAGTTCCTGAGGAGCCAGTAAGGGCTGGCTGCTGTCTGAGAAAAACCCCAGAGAAATGTGGTTTACAGGAGAAAGATACTCTCCCTCCCTCCCTCCCTCCCTCCCTCCCATTCTCTCCCTTAATTTTTTCCCCTTTCTTCCCCATTTTCTTCTCTCTTCCTTTACTGGTATCCCACATCTTAAACTCTTTCAGCCTTTATATTTTTTATTTCTTTAAATTTAGGCTTAAACTTGAGATTTGTTAAAAGCTATCTGAATTTCAAAATCTTTGCTATTATTTCATATCTCTGGTCAGTGAACCCTATTTCATCACTTATTTTTGCTATGTGGTTTGTCCTCGTGTATACATTTTTGTTTTATTTAATGTTTTGAGAATGCCAAATGATGTTAAATTGCTTTGTTATCTCATTCTCTCTTTGATGGTAAATATCCAATTATTTTGTTTTGTTTTGCTTTCCAAAGACTACCAATAGTCTCCAATGAACCAAGTACACCCCAACTATATTATTGCTTTTGACTTTTATTTTGAAGGGTCTAACTACTTTCTCTTTGAATTCCATATCCCATCAGGTGATTACTTCTACCATTTTTTATATCCCCAAATAAATTCTTATCTGTGCGATCCCAATTAAGAAAGCAATTTTTACCACATGGTTCTAGAGAATAAGTAGACCTTATATAGGCACTGGAACAGATCTTAATAACAGCTCAGTCAAAACAACATATTGGATAGTTTTATATTATTTATATATAAAGAGAGGGGGGAAGGGGAGGGAGGATATATATATAGTATAGTATCACTTGAGACCCATTACAATTAGTTCTAAAGTTAAAATCCTGATGTCTAAGTAAGCGAAGAACAAGATGAAGAATTCTATGTGTTGAGAAAAGTCAGAGAAAAATGTTAGTGATTGTATCAATTCTCTATGAACGTAACTCACCCATTCTTCTCATTTTTAACAGTGGGTAAATCCACATCAGTATGGTGGTGTGCTTCTCTTTTGAATGGGCAGGTGAGGGGCTGGAGAACTCTTTGGGATGAAACTAAAGGTATCTTTCACCTCACCAGTCTGGGTTAGGAAGATCTGTGTGGGTTAACCAGCCAGGACAATGTGGCTTTTCTGGTATTAACAGTTTCTGTCCTTTAGGATGCTGGGATTGAGACAAATGTTACTGAATTGCATTCAGCAATATCTTCCAAACTGGAACTACTGTATTTCTAGTTTATACATTGCACTGAATTTCACAGCCCCAAAAATCAGGAAAAAAATTGGGAGATTGGGATTGACATATACACACTACTATATATAACATAGATAACTAAAAAGAACCTACTGTGTAGCACAGGGGAACTCTACTCAGTACTCTGTAATGACCTACATGGGAAAAGAATCTAAAAAGAGTGGATATATGTATACATATTTTGCTGTATAGTGGAAACTAACACTATATTGTAAATCAAATATACTCCAATAAAAATTAATTTAAAAATTCAGGGAAAAAAACTTGTGTACATATAAAAACATAGATTGGATTTTTAAATTATTGATATATCTTGTTTTCCTTGCTCAAATAGAAATAATTGCTATGGAAAAAATAGCACTCATTTTTTTAAAACTATCTAGATACAGAGACATTACTTTCAGATTATTTTTGTTTGTTTCTGGGCTAAAGTATCTTCGTTGATAAATTTTTTTCTCATTGATTGTTGGGTTTCTCCCCCAAAGTTTATTTAGTTCACCAATGTATATTTTCGTTTTCCTTCGATACCATTTTCATTTTTATCTGTCTTTTATTTTGGACATGTAATAGTTTCTGTTTCAAAATTATAATTAGTTTAAAAGTACGTCTGTAGAGATCTAATCTAGTAATACAGAGCAGACTAGGTGCCATTAATTCGATCACAATTGATAGACTAGAAAAGGAGCTACAAATGATATAATGTATGTATGGATGGTTAGAAGATAAAAGACCAAACATCATATGTCTGAGAGAAGGCTTTGTAGGGGAACATTGATTTGTACAAATTTATTGAAAGAGATTTGAAACCTGATAAACCTGGAGACCGTGAAGTTGCAGTAAGGTGAACAGCTAAAGGGCAGGAAAATGGCATAAAATGCAAGATATACTTTTGGGGTGTGTGTGCAGGAGGTTAATCTGGGCTAGGTGAAGAAAGTAATAGTCTGATAGAGTATAATTTTTAAGGTTGACTTAATATCAACTCTTTGGTATGATCACAAAGAATCATTTACTCCAATATCCCTCTGTCACCTTTGCAGTTAGGTAATACAAACTGTGTCTTAAGTGAAAAGGAACTAAGTTAGGTGTGAGAAAGGTAGGATCATGTCTTTCAAAAGAGGGGGTGGGGGTCAAAGAAATATGTATGACAATACTATATGAAAGTACTTATTTTATATGAAAGCATGCTTATAAACTGTTTCATGGGTCAGTTATTTAAGGTAGCTTTCTTGGCATTTAGCGTTTCAGAGACATTTTATTCAGAGTCGTGCATTTATGCTAGTTTCATGCTCTTTTTCATAGAATCAGTCTTCAGAAATATGGTTTCTTTGTTTATTCTTTCATCTACTTATTGGATAAATATTTGCTAAAAATCCAATATAGGCCAGTCATTATGCTAAGCTCTGGGGATATTCAGAGGGTTCATGTCCTAAAGGGGTTCCCATCATTGTGTGTGGATACAACTGATTAGCAAATAATTGTAAACTAATGTAGTTAGAGAATGGATAGAAATACATCATTACCTTTAGAGAAGCTACAATTGTACCCGAAGCTCAAGTTCCCTAGAGGAATATTGTCATGGATCAATTACAAATATAACCAGCACTTAGAGGGAATCTGGTCAGAATAAAGTGATTTTTTACCTTGAATCACATCATTTTTAAAAAAACCTTTAGGTATGAAATGACTGAGAAATCCATTGAAAAGTATTTCAAGTTTTACTTTCTACACCTCTTTCATCTGCTATCATCCATAGTACCTTCAAATGCCTTAAACAGAAGTGAGGAATTATTGGCTGAGATAACTTAATTTTGGATCTTTCCCAGTGGTCCTATTGACTTCAGAATTAAATTCTCACTACTTCAAGTTCAGGGAAAATGAAGCTGATTTTGCTAAAATTTTCAAGAGAAGTCCTGGGCCTGAATTTCTATAGTTCCTCCCCTGTGCCTTCCATATCACTCATTAGGAATTAAATCAAAGTGCCAGAAATCCACTGCTGTCTATCCCTCACCTTTCTCTGTCTTTTTTTTTTTAACATCTTTATTGGAGTATAATTGCTTTACAATGGTGTATTAGTTTCTGCTTTATAACAAAGTGAATCAGTTATACATATACATATGTTCTCATATCTCTTGTCTGTCTTAAATCTACCAGTACTTAACTTGGTGTCTGTATTATGTCCTTCCTCTCATTCATGCTCATCACCACAGAACTGTAATCATCCCAAAGGCTCTTATTTTGTCTTCTTTTCTCAGTCTTCCACTGTGCCCTCTATAATTCACAGTCCACTATCTGCAGAACTCCCTGCATACTCAACTTAATCTTTCACAGATCCCATCAGCTTCTTGGTAAAGAACACCTGGCCCTCCCTGATTACCCTGCAAACCTCGCAAATGAAAATTGATTTTCCCCAACAGTTCTCCTACCACTGGGCCTAAAGTTGGGATCAGTTTTCTTCATCCTCCTTATTGCAACATACAGACCATTCTTCCTTCCTCCCTAAAAATACTCAGCTTTATAGCTCATGCCATCAGATTGTTTTATCCACTACTCTTCATTTCTGCTATCATCTACCGACACCCAGGTCATTCCCTCCTCTTTGTCATTGATTGTAGCTCTGTCTCGCCAATACTGCCTCTGTCTTAATTCTTGGCAAATTCAGTATACTTTTAGATAATATTTATAATAACTTAGCCTCTCACTTTCTCTACCCGACCTCAGGTATTCACACCAATTGCCATTCTCTAGACTCTAGATTTTGCCATTGGTAATCATTGCAAGCCCTCCATCATCTCAATTTTTTTTCAGCCTTCTTTGACCACTACCACCTCTTTTCTAGTTTACCACCTCTAGTACCTCTTATTACCTCTATTATTTCAACCCCAGTACCTACCAGGACATTATACCCATTTATACTCCCAACTTCCCCCAGATTTAGACATCCTTGATATGTTCACTTTCCTCTTTATTCTTCTTCAGTTCCATAGTCTATCATTTAATCACTTCACTACATAGTACCTCAACCCCCCTAGCCATCTACTTGCTTCGTCATAATCAACTGGCAAAGTCACAACCCTAATTAAATCCAACTCTTAAATCCTGTTTTGTTCCTTTACCTGTGCGACTGAACTTAGCTGGAAGAAAGCAAATAACCACGCTGCCTGGTTTCACTTTCAATTCATGACCATAAAAACCTCAATTTTGCCCTAATGTTATCAGCCAATCATACATTCCTAGTTAATTTACTGTCCTTGAAGTCTATTTCACATATTGTTATCTATTCTCAAACGAGCACATTTTTACTCAAGCTCACTCTCAATTAATGATTTTACTTTTCATGGGGCTGAAAACACTGAGGCAATCCCAGAAAAATGTGTACTGACTCCCGTCTCGAGATGTACCCACTTTCTGGCATCTGCACTTACTCTTCATTTGACCTCCCACTTATAGGTCACTATAAGTGACCTATCCATAGTCTTATCTGAAGCTAATACTGGATCTCGTCTGTTCTGAACTAATCAAACACATTGCTCCAGCTCTCCCTTCTGTCTCCTACACCAGTCATTTCTCACATTTACTGGTTCCTTTCTATAAACATACAATCATATCTTCCACCTTAAAATATATATGTATTTTCTTTTCTGACTCCACTTCCCCTGCTGTCTATTGGGCTATGTCTTCTATTCATTGTCTCCATTTCTCCTACTTTCATTCTCTATTAAACATGGTACATTTAGGCTTTCACTTCTAACCCTCCAATGAAACTGCTCTCATCAAGGTCACCAACAGCCTCTGTAATAGTATACCCATTGGTCAACTTAAACGTTGTCCTCTTATTTCTGTATTAGTATTTCCTGACAGAGCTGATCATTTCCTCCTCCTTATTACACATTCTTCACTTGTCTTTTAGGATACCATCACACTCTGTTGGTATTCTTAGCTCACTGCTTGCTCCTTTTCCATCTCATTTACTCTTCCTCTATTTCTCGTCAAGCAACCTCAATCCTTGGCCTTCTTCTCTTCTCTACTTAATTACACTCATGGTGATCTCATTTAGTCTCATGGCTTTAATGTCATCTGTGTGCCAATGACTCCCAATTTTTTCTAGTCCAGACTACTCTCTAACTGCAGATATGTACATCTGACTGCTTTCTCATATCTCCACTTGGATGTCTAATAGATACTTCAAACTCACATGCCCAAGATCTTCTCCAGTCTTCAGAACTGTTATACCTATAGCTTTTTCCTTCTCGGTTGGTGACAAGTCTTAGTTTCTCACACCGAAAATATTGGCTAGATTTCTGACTTTCTTTTTAATCCCCCATAATGGCTCCTTCAGGATATATTATTAGCTATAATCTTTTAAATATATCCAAAATTCTATCACTTTTCACTAGCTCTACTGCTTCTATATGCAATTATCTCATACCTGGATGACTGCAATAGTCACATAACTGGTCGCCCATATTTCAGCATTGGCATATCATACTGTATTCTTATCGAATTCACTAGATGACCTTTTAAAATTTTGTATTGGATAATATCAGTACATATCACTGTCTTACTATAAACCTAATCTATGGGTTTTTTCCATTATATTCAAAATAAAGTCTAAAGCCCCTCAGTGACATATGAAATCCTATGTAATCTGGTCCCCTTTTATTTGTCTGGCCTTATCTCTAGTTACTGCTCCCACCTCACAATTGCTTATTTCTTCAGGTATATTGGCCTTCTTACTATTTCTAAAATATATCAGAGATACTTCTTTCTTTGATCCTTTGCATGTGTTGTTCGATAAAAGAGAGGGGGAAAGGTTTTATTATTATTATTTGATTCTTTTAGAATGCTTGTAATCAGAAAGAGCTCAAGACTCTAATGGGTGGTTGCAATAGTGGAAAATTGATTACCTTGGACAATAATTAGACTGGCAATTTTTTAAAAGAAGAAAATAGTTAGCCCTCTGCAGAGAATGCAATCTGATGTCAATTACTTACAAGAAGAACGTGAAGAAAACACCATGCAAAGTTATAGTAACTAGTTTAGATTTAAGAGGAATTAGGTCTCTGCGTGTTCAAATGCATTTATCTTAGTGTTTTATCCTGCTTTACAATTCTGAGATGAATATGGGACACAAAAGCATTTTGGAGTTTTAGTTTTGTAATTGCACAAACTCTCTTCATCTCCCTTGTCTTCTATCCATCTACAGAATCCTATTTTCCTGACACCACAGAAGAGAATGAAAGTGAAGGCGCTTGCCCTTGCCCTTGCTTCCTCATCAGATTCAAAAGAAATTGCAGTCAGCTTCAGGGTTAGGGTAAGGAACACCTGCCTGCACCAACATTTCAACTCAAGACATTTATTAACTATCATGAACTGAGTCATAGCAGGATCCATGAGGAGGTATAGCTATACCATGCATGAGCCTTGGACTCAGAGCTTCCAGTGTATTTAGGAGATGGGCCAAGATATCCCTTTACAAGCTCATTTGCAATCAATCAGTGTGTGTGTGTGTGTGTGTCTCTGTGTGTGAGATATTTTTTTCTTTTCTTTCTTTTTTTTTTTTTACTATTTTTTTATGTTATGCCTTTGTAGCCAGTGTTAAAGACACTTGTGTAAACTGTTCAGCGTACACTACTTAGCTGAAGAAATTGATTAGTGGTGGTTCCCTGGGAGCTTTTTCAGCTAGACACATGTTGAGCATACGGTCCTGTCCAGCTCTGTGAGTGAAGCTTTAGCTAAGCTTTATTAACCAGTAACTGGCGTTCTGAATCAGGGTGCTGCTGGACTGCCATTTTGCCTATCAGGACCATGGACAGCAGTTGTATACTGGCAATTTTACCACAGCCCTTAGGCAATTTCCTCTCTACAGATTACTATACAAAAAAAGTAGAAATAAATCATCTTTCAGTTTGAAAAGTTCAACCATTTATATTTACTTATACATGAATCTGCACATGACACTAAAGATAGAGTATGAGGAGGAACATTGCAAAACAGAACCAGTTTACTAAAAGGATGGTTTTCTGTGTTCAAGAAAAAGTTGTTATTTTTAATAAGTGATTAGTTTAATGTGTCTGAATGCTAAGACAACTGGTCTGTAAGTAAGTGTGTTGTGGAAGAATTATTGGCTAAAAATTGATTTTCATTAGGGTGTAGTTTTTAACAAGTGAGTTAGAGAAATAAAATACAGTTAGATTTTTCTCCTCTTATGGTTGAGGAAAATAGCACTGAGTTAACCTTTATTTTTCTTTTTTTTAACATTTGTTTTGGATAGATACTATATACACTAACTGCAGCAGGACTATTGCTATGTCTTGTTTTTTTACCAGGTTAGATTAGGCGTTCCTTCTCCGGCTCTGGAACGAATGACACTATAATAAATGTTTTGCCAAAACACAGACAATGAATTGGAAAAAGCAGTAGCTTTTCAAGGGCTCATTGACCTTGGTTTTTAATGGTTTGTCACTACCCAAGTGATCATGGCCCAAACAATACTAAGCCCTTTTCCTCAGCTTTTTCCATGGTCTATTCTAAAAACTCTGGTGTTTGTTCAAGAGGAAGAGAAGTAGAAAAATTTCAAACCACCAAGTGTCTTGGGTGTTCATATTTAGTCTCAGTTTTTTTTTTTTTTTTTTTTGTGGTACGCCGGCCTCTCACTGTTGTGGCCTCTCCCGTTGTGGGATGCGCAGGCTCAGTGGCCATGGCTCACGGGCCCAGCCTCTCTGCGACACGTGGGATCTTCCCGGACCGGGGCACAAACCCGCATCCCCTGCATCGGCAGGCGGACTCCCAACCACTATGTCATCAGGGAAGCCCCTCAATTATTTTTATAGAAGGCTGGGTTAAAGATAGGAATACGGGACCTACTATTGAGTTATGCCTTTAATATAAGACCTTTACCCTGCAGGAAATGCTCCTCTGTCATTTTTTTCATAGCCAGTTTCTTGGAGGGAGAAGAAAAAGCTTAGACACAGGACCTTTATTTTTATTTTCAACGGATGCTTATCTCTTTAATCTAAAGCATTTGAATTTCTGATCTCTCCCTCTGTTACACCATACTTTCTCCTTAATTGCCTTGCGCCCTATGGCCATCTGCAAATTCTGCTTCACCAACTTTCTCACTCTTTACTGCAGCAGCTCCTGAGCTCTCGTTCTTACCTGGGCTTCCATCTTCTGCCTTGCTCTCCTTATTTTACTCTCTTTTTGAGTCATCCTGTTTATTCACTTTAGCTACCACCTGCTTACCCATAACTCCTACCTCTACTTTTCCTTCTCTCCAGGCATATATTTCTGACTATCTCCTACACACTTTGTATGTATGCCAGCCACACGGGTATATGAAGCTCATGTCCAAATCACAGCTCGTCATTTTTTTTTCTTACTCTAACCTGCTATTCCTTCTGCCTATCTCATGAAACTTTGTCATGATCCATAGAGTGATCCAAACCAAGCTTCTGAAACAATACTAGAATATTCCTTTTCCCTCACCTTACCCAAAACACTCACCAAGTTCAAATTATTCTCACTCTTAGCTAACTCCAGAATCCACCAAATTCTGCCCATCTAAACTGATTCTAAGTTCTTCTCATAATAACACTTCAAAAATTTAAGGTGATGACCTGACACTTTGTTTCTGGCCACCTTTACTAACCTATTCCAATCCATACTCTATTTAGTCGGCAAAACTATATTATTATCTTTATAAAGTACAGATTGAATATTCAGCCCCTTGCTAGTAGATGAATCATAAACTCCTTAGCAAAGCAGATATATGGTCCCTGTATATTTCTTCAGCCTCATCTTCTAGTCTTGCTTCTTTTGCACCCTGGATTTCAGCTAAACCCAAACTTCCTGGATCCGTTACAATTAGTCGATGGCTTTTGGTTTTATATATCTTGTTCTCACTCCTTGAAACATCTTTACTATGAGATCTTGTTCCTGTTCACCAGAAAACATTCATCTTTGGAAACTCAGTCCAGGCATCTTATCTCTAGGAAGATTTTCTGCAACTGAATTGCCCTTGTACATCTGCCTACCCCTACCTTAATGTAGCATTACATTTACTCATTCATTACTTGATTCATTCAACAAGAAATTTACTGAGCATCTGTAATGTGTTTGGCCATGTGCTGGGTATTGGAGATTCAAAAATAAAATGATGTCTCTAATCTCAGATGTTTGCAGGCAAGGAGAAAACAGACCTGTAAACAACCACAAAGTGATATCAACAATTTTGCAAAGTTGCATTTGAAATAGTGTGATGTGAGACAAAGATCATAGGTATCTCAATCAGGATCTGTACAGAATGATAGTTATCACTCTGTATTTAAACAGAGGGAGTTTCAGGCAGGACATTTTTACATAGTTGTTAGAAGAATTTAAAAGTTAACAGTAGATAGTGAGGTAACCTAGAGAACAGGAAGTCAATATCATCTCCAGGCTGGAGGGGAAAGGGATAATACTGTAGTACTGATCTCAGTTTGTCCCAGGACAACTAGAGTCATGGAAGAGATGGAGCTGGTGGCAGAGATATGGAATAAGATAGAAAGCGGGAGAGACAAACTCCCATTTCTTCTTCCTTCTAGTCACTGCTTCCCACTGGTGAACCCAGAAGCTGTTAGATACAAGTTGGAATCTTGGAAACGTAACATTGAGCCTTGATTTTCTCATTTATTGTATGGGATAGTAAGGCCTACTTTGATGAGCTAGTGTGATAATTAGGGATAATGTCAAATAGCTTGGTAGGGCACTGGGAAAACAGTATTCTCTGAATCAAAGATAACATATCTATCAATTTGCATATATTCAAATTTAAGTGGCAACAGTTTCAAAACAAAGTATTTACTGGTCTTCCTCATTGTCTGCACTTCTCACACTTAGTAGATTGTCTAGAAGATAATTCTTATCCATAATTATTATTAGTTTTTGTGTTCATATATTCAAAACCTTTATGGTTGTATGTACTGAGTTAGATGCTAAGGACACGCAGTGCATTCTTGCTCCATAACACAGTGGATCTGTTTAGATTTCATGATGAGCGACACCTTGTCCCCACCCCTGTCTCCACCCTGAAGTTTTTAGTAGTTTCTCACAGTCTGCATTCATAAAACAAAAGAAAAATGAATGTCACCCTGAATTAAAATCTTCTGCAGTGTCTGCTGCTCCATTACAGGCTGAAGTTTTTCTGGCTGGGACACTTCAGGGCTGAACTCTGAGAAAAATGCTGACTGCTGAACAAGCAGCAAAGAGAAGAATTCTGTGCCTACTGGGCATGATGTTCTCCATCCATTAAAGCAAGAGAAGAAAAAACTAGGAATCAGCTCTAGGAAGATATGTAAATTGAATTTTTCTCTCTCTCTCTTTTTTTTAAATAGAAATCAGATACCTTCTATAATTGATTAAATGGAGTGGTGTTTTAAAAGGTTTTTGACCAGACATAGGTTTACATCACATATGGGCATTTTCTCCCATAAAATAAGAAACAGTTTAAGTTCATATTCACAAAAGTTCCTGGCAGTTGCAATTCTGCAATATAAGGTTGAGTGATCACTTGTGACTAGTTATTTTCTGTCACATTTTGAATGCAAATCTGCTGCTGAAGCTTAAAAGGAAGATGTGTTTGAAAAGCTTTGGCCAATATTATTGGTTATTGTATATATAAAAGAAGTGATACAAGAGGATTTCCATAGCCCTCTTGGTCTGGGACAATAGCTCTTTGTAGAGATGAGGAGAAAAATCTTCTGTCAAGTAAAATTGATCAATCTTCATCTATTTCCCAGAATACCACTCCTCTCTCTTCTAAGATGTTTACAAGGTAAAGAGATTTGTATTTAAACCTAGACTGGAAAAAAGTTGTAACCAACCGACACTCACTGAAGAAAAGTTATAATGGCTGTATTTTAAATGGAAAGGAAAAGACCTCAAATAGCTGTCCTAAGATGCAAGAGGAGTGGTGAGCAAAGATATAAATAAATATATAGGTAAATCTAAAGCAATATTATACTGAATATTAATAAAGTTTCATTTAATTCAGAATTAAAATAGTAAATGCCAATGCAAGTCATGGTGGAGGGGTGATTGGAGATAGTTTTCTTTGGTTGGTCTGTAAAAACCATTTAAGTGGTCTCACAGTCGTGGTCCCTGCAGGGCAGTGGGCCTAGGGAGGCATCAATTTTAATGAGAAGTTGGAAGTTCCTGCCAGCACAATCCTTGTTTTGCTCTTACCCAAGAAGCATCTCTTTTATTTGCTCGTGAGAGAAACTTTGTGAAATCTTCACTCTTGAATATCAAATCAGAAAATTTGTGGCTAAAAGACAGAACATTTTTGGCAGCAGAGTCTGGGGAGGTCTAACCTATAGGGCTGGCCGAAAACGTTCGGGTTTTTTCATACCATCTTGTGGAAAAATAAGTTCCGAATTAACTGTTTGGCCAACCCAGTATAATAAATAGGTCATTCTCAGTTTTGGTTTATAAAATTATATTTTGATTTATAAACAGCCTGTGTACTTTAAATCCTGAAGTTTCTTTTTCTCCTACGAGACAAAACTTAAATGCCAAATTTCCATTTTTAATTTTTTTTAAATAAGCATTTCAACCACGTACTTGGGAGCAAAATTATGAGAAAATTCAATGAATAGTATAGTACATGAGTCTTATACTTCAAAGCACTTACCTTAAGTAGTTGATGAGAAGATATACACTAGAAAGGTCAAATACTAATAGGACTTTTAATATATACATTTCAAAATAATTGCAGAAGGAATTTCATAAGATGATATAATATTATTCATCAAATTTGTTTGTTTACTTATTTATTTATTTATCACCTAGCACAGAACCTGGTCACAGTACCTCAGTAAGCATTTGTTGCATGATCTGTACAAAAACAGTTCGGATGAAGGTACAATGGAAATTGGAGGGCTATAGAAGACTAACAAAAGGGATTTCAGTTGAGAAGTGGGACTGAAATTTGTTTTTGAATAAATGGAGGGAAGGAAAGAGGGATGTTCTAGATTGATGGAATAGTGTGATTAAAACCAGAGAAACAAGAAAGCAAATCAAAATCCATATTCTTTTTACTGCATCCCTCAGACTCAGGATAATATGGTATTGTGAAGGACATAATGAAACAGACTTTATGTGAAATAATAAGTTCATTCAGTTGTAGCATCTAGAGAATAAGAGTGGTTACATCCAGGATGTACAAGAAATTAGGATAGGAAAAGTAGGTTACATCCTGAGAAAGAAATGACTTCCTTGGAGAACTAGCCAAGTGTTCGTTGGTATGGTACCAAAGGATGAGACTTGGCTTGTCAGCCCGAAATAACTAAGGAATAGCTACCAGGAAGCAAGTAGATTCTAGACAAATAAAACAGATAACATTGCAGATACCTGGAAAACTTCTTACTGGGAAGGATTTCAGATGTGTTGGCCTCATTCCAAGATCTCATGCTTGCCATGTGGTAGACACTATGTTTTTTTTTTTTTTTTTTTTTTTTGAGAAAAGTCATGCTAATGAAGATGCATCTCGTACTTGCACTGTATTTTATAGGAAATGGTGTAGAACTAAGCATTGAGGCACTTGATCAAGTTGGTGGAATAATGAATTTGTGCATTTATAAACTAATCGATAGCAAATGTATTCGGTTCCATCTCCAAGAAATACAAGAATTTCTGTAAAAAATGCCTGCCTTCAGGCATTACGAATATTCCAAGTTAGACCCAGTTACACCAGTACCACATTATTTGTACCAAAACTTGAAGGTTGCTGCTTCCTGGGCTTGTGTTAGAATTATAGCCATTTTTCTTAGTATAATTGCCAGTTTGGAGAACTATCCAGTGGTGCTCTACAACTCTTACCCTTTCTTTTCAGCCTCCTTAACTCAAGTTGTTTGAAGAATGCTGTACAGTTATCTCATGTACTCCTAGTGAATTTTTTTTTTTTTTTTTACTTTGTACAGTGTTACATCTTGGTAATGAGTTACATGGTTATAGAAAATTCTTTCTTTCTCGTGGATATTATTTAAAATAGCTACAAAAGACACATTTACTAAATATTTGTTGAAGGGATGAATTAAAGGTAAATTCTTTGATCTCACTTGATTAATTTACCCAAGAAAATCACTAAGGAAAATTCAGCTCTTTGCCTTTCTTTGTGTTCCTTCCATCCCTGCAACAGTTCTACTTGAGATTGCTTTGAATTTTGGAATTTATTGAGTTGTGGTTTCAAAACGAATACTGGCAAAATACTCTAGGATAAAATTTTCCTGTGATAGAAGCTCCAGGATGGATAATTAAGTATATATTTTTTAATCAGGCATAGTATAAAAGTGTAGGAGATAATTGAAGATCTCAAGTACATGTTTTTGTATAAAAGAAGACCTCCCTTTGTGACGACTCTTTTTTTTTTTTTTTTAATAGTTTACACTTCCTTCTATGAAGAAAATACAATAGCTGATTCACCCAACAGGTATAATTATACAGGTGAATCCACAAGGACATTTTTTGTTGTTATTGTTTAATGAATTACCACAAACGCCTAGAGTCCTGACATGTAGTAGGCATTCAGCATCTATGTTCTGAATTAATTTGTATATTGGTATCTATATAAAAGCTTAGGTAGGTTATAATTATTAGTGTGGATTATTTTGGAATTTAAATAATCTGTCTCTGCTCCAGGTAAAGATAATATTTTTCAATGTTGAGTCTCTAAAATGATGCTACTGGCTCACTAAGAGTATAAACTTAAATCACTGTATCTATACAAACTGCTTAAATTTAAAGTTTACAGATTGTATTCTGTTTAAGAAATGCACAGATGGGTTAATGTTTCATATATGCACACACTCAGGGCATGTTCTACAAGTGTAAGTTCCTTGCTGGAGAATATTTAGATTATTTTAGTTTAGAAATTCATTTGCATGGATTGCAGGGGCCAAGTAGACAGTTGTGTTAAAGCAATTTTAAACTGCTATTAGTAGAAACATGTTTTGTTGGAATATGGAATAGTTTATAAACACTTCAGTACTTTTAACCTAGACCATTACCATCACTGCTTAAAGAATTCTGAGGGCTGAGTCCTTGGAGTTAATAAAAATTACTGTATAATACAAGAAAAATACCTATCTCAGCCATGAAAATTATCTTTTAAGAAGTAGACCCAGTTAAGGTTTCACACTCCCCTCCACTAAATCAGTTCAAAGTAAATGGAGATTTACTTATGTGGATCAATACTCTTAAAACTGTAAATTAATGTTATGGGTCTCTTAAAGTATTTTTATTCTTTGTTATATTTTGAAACATTAATATTTAATCATTTCATGTTCTCCCTAATTATATATATTTATTTTAAAATATAACCTTTTCATTTTTACAAGTAGGATTCTGATTCATTAGTGATGATTTAGGTGATGGTGAGATATATGTAAGAAACAGTTTTGAGTTTACTCTGCATCTAACTATGTATTTTAGATGGATTCATATTATAACCACAGAATTCTGTGTACCAGTACTACTATAATCTGCATACAAATGAGGAAACTGTGGATTAGCAAGGTTTATATCTTTCCCGAAATCAGAGATTTACAAAGCTGGCATACCCTGGGAACTGGGATTTCATTCTTAGCTCTACTCTAGAATCTTTGTTCAAACTCACTATTAACGTGGATATCAGAACTTAATAAGTGTGTGTTAGGCAAGAACTGATAAAAATGAAAAAAAAAAAAACAGTAGACAGAAAGTGTGCAGTGCACCCGTGGTTAGGAATTTTCTCTCTGTGTTCTCTCTCTCTCCCCACCCCCCGACCCACCCCTTTCCTCTCTTCTCTTTCTACCTTTCTCCTTTTAATAATGAATGTATTTGCACCCAGATTTAGCTGTTTAAACCCACGGTTCTCAACTAGGTGATATTGCCACCCAGAGGATATTAAGCAATGTCTGGAGGTATTTTTGGTTATCATATCCTGGGAGATACAATTGGAGTCTAGTGAATGGAGGCCAGGGATACTGCTGAACATCCTATAGTATACAGGGCAACTGCAACAGCAAAAAAATTATCTGGCCCCAAATATCAATAGTGCATGTGAGAAACACTGGTTTAAACTCAGAAAAGTATCATATCATCTTCGGAAAAAGAGTGTATATCTGTCCATGTCTTCATAGCAACTATTATTATTCTGTTTAACTTGAAAGAAAATACATGGTTTCAACCAGAATAATTTTATATGTGTGCTATTTCAGAATCAATGTATGTCTATTAAGTTAAATGATTTCTCCTGTTAAAATTGTCTGTTCTTTGTATACCTTAGTCAAAATGATCACTGCTCTTCCTGCCCTCTTTAGCCAGTGGACTGGGGAAAATAATATAGGGGAGGGCAAAGTAGAGTTAGGGAAAGATTGGAGGAGAACCAAATTCCAGCAGAATCAGAGGTACAAAAAGACGTAACACTTGAGGAAGCCCCTTGGAGTTTATCAAACACTGATTCCAAAGAAATGTTTCTCTTACAGTAAAATATTTAAATAAATTTGTATACTCCAGAGATTATTCACATTTGCATGCAGCTTTCCAAATGCCAATTTCAATAGTCATAACATTGTAATGGAAATTATATGCTGGAAAAGGTCATAAGTGTGCTGTGCAGTGGTGGGATTCATATGATAATCAAGCAAAAATACAGACTGTATAGAGTAGACTCAGTTTAACACATTTCTATTTTGTTTTTTTCTAATCTGAAAAACAAAAAAGGAACATCTTTCCAGGTAGTAGATTACTTGATTTTTAAAAAAAAAAAAAAAAAAAAGGTAGTGGCTGTTAAAATTAAGGAAAGACAGTTTCATATAGTTTTGTTAACTACCACATAAATGTTACCTGTGCTATGTCATTTAAAGCCACAAATCTTCATTAACAAAGGTTCTGCGGTAAGCATATTGCTCCAAAGTTTAGCAGCCTCATTTGGTAAATGGGTAGCTTTCAAAATGCACAGCACCTTAGAAAGCCTAAAAGTTTTTATGGAAATCGGAAGATTAAAATTTTTTTTAAAAGTATGGAAATTAAACATACAGAACTTTCAGAAGCTAGTAGTATATTTTCCATTGTTCTTCACATGAATTTTTATGATTTATTCTACCTATTGTGTTATAAAACTAAATCTTATGGGAAAAGTAAGGTATGAAAAACCTTTATTTTCTCATAAACCATTTGGCATATTTATGAAGTGTGGACTTTTCTGCATATACTTTTATTTAAAGCATCATATTATAGAACATTGCACAATCAGCTTTTCATTCTTATTTTTGTAAACTACAATTCATAAATAGGAAAGAGCATTTCCAGTCTTTTAATGAAAGTTATTATTAGAATCAATAGCAGTAATAGAAGATTTTACAATGTCTTTCTCCAATGATTTTCAAAATTTGGGTAGCTTCCCATGTACTTGCAAAGGTAGGATAACTGCTCCTGGTTGATGTTTTAACAGCTCTTTTGACACTATCATTTTCAGTTATGCTAAGATAAAATTTGTGGGTTAAATGTATAGAAACTAATTGAAAACCTTGATTAACCAGAATTGGATGCTCTGACAAATTGATTTCTCTGGTTAACACACTGTTACCTAAAATGTCTCTTTTGTTTCAAGTTGCATTGTTGAAAATATGTCTAGACTGTAATGTTCAATTTCCCTCTTGTCATAATTAGACTACACAGCTAAAAGCGACTCTCTCCATGTTGACTGATTGTCTTGAAGTGTCCCAGGATAATTATTCTATATATCAGTTCCCATTATAGAATATTGCAGATGTATAATGTGTAAAGGCTGGGAATGATAAGGCAATGGGCTACTTTTTTTTTTTTTAAGAAATTTATTTATTTATTTATTTTTGGCTACATTGGCTGCACACAGGCCTTTCTCTAGTTACGGCGAGCGTGGGCTACTCTTCATTACAATGCACAGGCTTCTCATTGCGGTGGCTTCTCTTGTTGCAGAACACAGACTCTAGGTGCTCGGCCTTCAGTAATTGTGGTGTGCGGACTCGGTCGTTGTGGTCCGCGGGCTCTAGAGCGCAGGCTCAGTTGTTGTGGCGCACGGGCTTAGTTGCTCCGCAGCATGTGGGATCTTCCTGGACCAGGGCTTGAACCCATGTCCCCTGCGTTGGCAGGCGGATTCCTAGCCACTGCTCCACCAGGGCAGCCATGGACTACTTTTTAAAACAAAATTACTGAAGTGAGCTTTTTTTATACTCATTTGTCTCGCTTTTTTAAAGCAGGGATCCCCAACCCCCAGGCCACACACCGGTAATGGTCCGAGGCCTGTTAGTAACCAGGCCACACAGCAGGAGGTGAGCGGTGGAGGGCAAGCAAGGAAGCTTCATCTGCCGCTCCCAATCGCTCCCCATCGCTCCCATTACCACCTGAACCATCCCCCGACCCCCCCTTCGTGGAAAAATTGTCTTCCACAAAACCGGTCCCTAGTGCCAAAAAGCTTGGGGACCGCTGTTCTAAAGTATAAAGCAGAGAAATATTTTTAGTATGTTTGGACTCTGATTATTTGGTCTCCTGATGTTTGAGGTTTGAATGTGCTTCTAAGTTACCTGAGACTCTAGGGATCAGATGGAAAGCCAGTAATAGCAAACAGGTGTTTCTATAACCCAGAGCTTCTCAGCCCTGCATGATTAACATTTTTGGCCAGATAGATTTTTGTTGTGTTAAACATAATGCTGTTAAACATTATGCAATGCATAATGCAGTGTTTAAAAGTATCCCTGTAGGACCTCACTGTCCTCAGTCTTGACAACCAAAAATGCCTTCTGACATAGTCCCCTCTGAAAACCCCTGCTGTAACCTGTTAAAATTAAACCTACGTTTTCACAACATCAAGAGATGTATGGACATAGTACATTCTTTTAATGTCTCTCTCCTATTTGTTCCAGATTTGTGTTGAAAAAAATGGGAAAATACAATGATCTAGTTAATTCAGATGGAGATTTAGGTCAGGTATATAAAGTGTCTAAATGGGACAGATCAGAATGCAGGCAGAGAAAGCTATTGCACAGGATATCAGGGTTGTTGGCCCTCAGCTGGGTTGACTGTGTAGGCTGACGGTGCCTCACCTGAAGTGGCTGCAGGATGGGGCAGGGGCGAGGAGACCTGAGGTGCTGCAGGATGATGGTCTTGTAGTGCCGATTCTCTCAGTAAGAAAGAATGATTTCTTTAAAGCCCCGGGAGCGGAAGGGCTGGCTAGGTGCAGATCCTGCCTTTCCCCCACTGTGATGGTGCTCAAGCCGCTGACCCACCTCTGTCCCATCTTAAAACATACCAGAGATGACGGTGCCACAGGGAGGGCTTTTGGGGACAAATAACAATATGTGACGGGATCTGTAATTTTTAACGTGCTCTGCAAACAAACGAGGGGTTATTGAAATATTTCTTGTGACTGTTATGTGTTGTGGACCAGAAAAGTGTGTGACTAGCCTGAGTTGAGTGTGGGGAAGTCCGGATCAACGCTTTAGTCCCTTTTGTTTTCTGGGACTGTCCTCCAAGGCGCTGAGGCTGAGTGTCTGAAATCCCATCCTGGACGACTATAAATATTTCCTATTAACCTTTCTTTTATTCCTGTCACACAACAAGAAATATGATCCAGGCCTTTGATGTAGGGAAACTGAGGCATGGAAAAGTTGGCCTTATTATCATGAATTAGGTTGAAAGTTATTACAGAATTTAGCTCTAGAATTTGAATAAGGGGATATAGAAGCTCAGACTAAATCGCTGGGCAGTTTAAAGGTCAAAGAAGCTGATTAATCAGTAATATAAGATCATATCCTGATGTTTTTCCTCCCATAGAGGAAATAGAGTTTAGAGTTTCTCCCATAGAGTTTCTTTGTGGTTGTCATAAAACCGTAGTCTTAGTTAATTCATTTGTTTAATAAAAAAAATTTACACAAAATGATTTTTAGACGTCTTCTCTGGACACATTTTTAACTGAAACAGGAGAGTAAGGTTTGTTATTAAACTCCTTTTTTTACTCAGATTCCTTTTTTTAAGTCTTTCCTTACTATGCTGATATGTTTTGGTATTCAGTCCTACACATCAAAGTTTTGTTTGTTGGTTGTTTTTTTCTTCTTTTAATCATACATTCCTTGATTTTTTACAGAAGACTGAACACAGAAAAAGAGCTTAATTAACCTGTAACCCCTTACACTGATTAACTCTACCTACTTTGGGATCTGAGTTTGAGCAACAAATTGTACACATTTCTGTTGACCTATTACACACTGGCATTGATTTAAGACTAAGCCATGTAGTTAGGTGCATAATTAGAGAAAAAACATGATGTAGAGCTGTAGTTGTGGTTTATGTGCCATTAAACTTAATTTTAGTATAAAATTATTCTTGTCTACCTAAAAAATAACCAGTTATTTTACCAGCAAATGGGTGTATTCTGGAATAGCAGAGAATTGCAATTTGGGACAGGCAAGCAGTGGTGAATCGTAGGCAATTCCTAAGAGACCAAGGGAGGGACAGTTTTTATTAGGCTTTAGGAGGAAATTGGGGAGGGTTGTTTTGAATGAAAGTTCACTGGAGAAGAACAAGAGCTTGGGGTTGCAGCAGTTTCTTACTGGCTGCAAGCAGTGGTTAGTGCATTATTACTGGGGCAGGGAGGACCCTCCTTTTCTTAAAATCAGGAAATGAAATTCCCATGTGAAAAATGTCCTCTCTTGTGCAAGAAGAAAAGTAACATTCTTATCAACATGGAAACAAAGTTGAGACCAAGAGAATTTTATAGAAAGAATTCTATACAAACAGACCTTGTTAAAATAATTCTTATCTTCCTTCTTACTGGTTATTCAGGCCACAGCGAGTGGTATGTACCCTAGAGCTCTTGCTTCAGGGCTTCCTGACTCCATTTTAAATTTAGCTTTACATTGTAAAATGGTTATTTTTTTAAAGTTATTAATTTGCTTTGATTATATTACAGTTGTTTTGTCTAGTTCTAAAGTGGAATCCTAAAGGACGTCTGCCAGAGTTTTAAGAGAAAATTTTGTATTACTTCAGAAACAAGTGGGTTTAAAACTTTCTTCTTGTTACCTTTGATAAACACTGCAAGATAATTGAAGTACTAAAGCACATGTATTTTTGAAATTTAATATGTCTGCATGTAGTACTTCATAAATTATTTCATAGCCAAAAATAGGGAAGCTGATATAAGAAGAAATCTACTTTCTTTCATTAATGCAAAACAATTAGACATCATGACATTAAAAAAATTAGATTATTTTGCTGTTTGTGCTGGTTTTTTAAGTTTGTAGAATTTTATACTAAATGGTTGAAATTCTACATTCCATCTTCTAAGTATCCTTAAAAAAAAACTGTTCATACTACTCAGTGTAAAAGATTGAAATGTTATTAGCAAAAATTCAGGAAGACCTTGTTAAATCCTGTCTTTCTTCCTAAAATATGGTCTCTCTAAAATATGAAATACATATCCAAACGTTCTTGACTAGGTCCTTTGCTTGTCTGTGTAGCTAAAAGCTTAGCTCCCTATCTTAATTGCTCCCCAAGACCAAATCTAGTTCCTGTTTCTCTTATTGCCTCTTCTTTTTCTCAGCTCAGTTTAAAGCCTTGGCTTTCATTTATGTGCAATCCTGACTTCTCATACTGATCTGCTTCTTCTGGTTCTCAGCCCAGAATAGATCTTGTCCCTTGTCTCTGAGATTTTTATGTTCTTGGTTGAATCCTGAATTCTTATTCTGTACTCTGTTGAACCTGTCTCCTACATAAGTCATGTCACCAGTTCTCCTTTTCGCTGATCTTCCATAACTTATAGCTGCCCCCTAGGAACACTCCCCCAGAAAGGCTAAAGGAAAGAGAAGACATGGAGGTTGTTCTAACAAGTGGGAGACATTTGTGTGGTTAGAAATTAATAAATGTGTATGTACTAATTCTGAGTCTGGAGGTCAATAGTTAGAATTATTCAGATATTCATTCATTCATTCATTTATTCACTTAACACATACTGGGGGGGTTACTGTGTTCTTCCAAACACAGGTGCACACAACACAGATACGCATAGGCATGCACTGACACACACACCCCAAATACACTGTAGTAAAACAGATATACAGAAGATACTATGGAAACATAGGAGAAAGAGACTCCAGGGTTGACCTAAAGCATCAACTACCCTGATCTAATTAAACCCTCCATAGTGCTTATCATATAAAGAAAGAGTTGCCTAGATCAAGATTAAAAATCTACATTTAAGTGTTACTTTAGAAATATCTACATGCTGTGGGAAATAGTTTAATTTAGATGCTTCACTTCTGAATGCTATACAGTCAATGCACCCATGCCACCCAGAATCCCCATGGTGAGAAGAATTTTATGCATGATGTATAAAAATTGGAGAATACTCTGTAATATGCAAATAATTACTTGCATTTTAAATGCAAACTCATTAAGTACACTTAAAGTCTGAATAATCAGCTGTCCAGATCTTAGCTCCAGTAGTTTGCATATAAAAATTTATAACGGAATTTTTCAGGGTTTTGAATGTTCTTGGCATGGGGCATATTTTCCTTCCCCCTTCTGCTTGAATATTCTGTGACTATAACTGTAGCATAGTTTGAATTAAGATGCTGAGAAGACATTGCTAATTTTGTTTCTTGTGACATTTCTCAACACCAGTATAGTTTGAAAAATACTGTAGCCCTAAGGTGTTTCCCTAGAATAAAATTAAAAAAAAATTAAGCTCATGTTGTTGGTAACAATTTAAATTAAATCTTTATATTTAGAAATCTGTTGAAAGCAGGGACTAAAGTGACTCAGAATAAGAATATAATTATGGTCAAGTAAATACATTCTGGTGGCTAAGGAGCAACTTCTAAATAATTCAGGATCTTTATGTGTGGTTCTTTTATACCATGAGGGAAATTTTTAGGCCATAGAAACACCTTCAACTTCTCTTTTTTCTCTTCATTCCCTTTCTCCCTTCTGAGCAGTTAGTACCTCACTAATATCTTTAAAATTCCTTTCAAAACTCCTTCCCCTTCCTTAGTTAAGGGTCCTTTTCAACCAGTTCAGCAATTCCTCCTGATTCTGAAATACAAACCCTCTGAGAGAAATCCTTATATAAAACTTTCTTAGCAGAAAGAGGTGTGTGAGTTTGTGTGGTGGGGAGGGAGGGGGAATAATAGGAATATTCATACATTAATAATTTGTTTCTATTGTCATATATACATCAGTGAGCTTTGATTTATGATAATTTACTGTTCTTATGCTTAACAAGAGGAGAAAGGTTTAAATAGCCTGCATGTGCTTTAGAGTATTAGTTTATTTAGACCCAGTAAAATAGGGGTCATTGATGCATCCGTTTCCATTAATGGGAGTTAGCAACTGCTGCATATATCTATAATTAGATTTATAGAAGTGCCAAGATGAGAAACCCAGTGATGCAGCACAGTATATTATCCTCATCCAAAAGGTGCTATTCATTGTCTGAAGAGACAGATGCCATGTTCTGATAAGAACTATGTGTGTAGCTTTAGTTACTAATGTAAATTATTCAATACAAAATGCTACCAGTAGAAGTGGTTTACTTTTTTTTCTATTTATAAGCGTGAACTGTTCCTTAAAAAAGTAAAAAAAAATTTTATTTACAAGAATCTAATTAGAAAATTTTTCCATACAGTAAATATATCTACTACTAATTTTCAAGATAGGGTCAGAAATCAAATAAAATCATAAAAGTGCAGTGGATTAAAAATATATATACCTAGGAAAGGAAGGACTTCTGGAAGGAAGTTGGCAGACCTTCTCCCCAGGAGAACAGCAATGTAACTGAGAAAATTATGTTTTAAAAATTCAGTCATAAAATGTTTCTGTAAATTGTCCTAAAGGCAATTCTGTTGCATTTCTATACACTGACAACGAACTATGAGAAAGAGAAATTAAGGAAACAATCACATTTACAATCACACCAAAAAGAAAAGAAAATGCTTAGGAATAAACATACCTAAGGAGGTAAACGACTTGTATTCAGAAAACTGTAAGACACCTGATGAAAGAAATTGAAAGCAGCACAAAGGGATGGAAAGATATACCATGTACATGCACTGGAATAATTAATATTGTTAAAATGACCATACTGTCCAAGGCTATCTACAGAGTCAGTGTAATCCCTACCAAAAAACCAATTGTGTTTTTCACAGAACTAGTACAAATACTTCTAAAATTTGTATGGAAACACAAAAGAACCCAAAAGCCAAAACGATCTTGAGAAAGAAGAACAGAGCTGGAGATATTATGCACCCTGATTTCAGACTATACTTAAAAGCTAGAGTAATCAAAACAGCATTGTACTGGCACAAAAACAGACACAGAGATCAATGGAATAGAATAGAGAGCTCAGAAGCAAACCTACACACTTAGGATCAATTAGTCTATGACAAAGGAGGCAAAAATGTACAATGGAGAAAAGACAGGCTCTTCAATAAGTGGTGCTGGGAAAACTGGACAGCTACAAGTGAAAGAATGAAATTAGAACATTTTCTTACACCATATACAAAAGTAAAGTCAAAATGGATTAAAGACCTAAATGTATGACCAGAAACCACAAAGCTCCTAGAAGAAAACATAGGCAGACCACTCTTTGACATAAATCATAGCAATAATTTTTGGATCTATCTCCTAAGACAAAGGAAACAAAAGCAAAAATAAACAAATGGGACCTAATTAAACTTAAAAGCTTTTGCATGGCAAAGGAAACCATCAAGAAAACAAAGAGACAACCTACAGGATTGGGAGAAAATATTTGCAAATGATATGACAAATAAGGGGTTAATATCCAAAATATATAAATGGCTCATACAACTCAATGTCAAAAAATATTAAGACAAACCAATTAAAAAAATGGGCAGAAGACCTGAATAGACATTTTTCCAAGGAAGACATACAGATGGCCAACAGACATATTGAAAGATGCTCAACATCGCTAATCATCAAAGAAATGCAAATCAAAACTACAGTGAGATATCACCTTACACCTGTCAGAATGGCTGTCATCAAAAAGACCACAAATAACAAATGTTGGAGAGTATGTGGAGAAAAGGGAACCCTTGTACACTATTGGTGGGAGTATAAATTAGTGCAGCCACTGTAGGAAACAGTATGGAGGTTCCTTAAAAAACTAAAACTAGAGCTATCATATGATCCATCAATTCCAATCCTGAGTATATATCCAAAGAAAACAAAACACGTTCAAAAAGATACATGCACTCCAATGTTCATAGGAACATTATTAGCAATAGCCAAGATATGGAAACAACCTAAGTGTCCATCAGCAGAGACAACTGGATAAAGAAGATATGGTGTGTGAATGTGTGTGTGTGTGTGTACACATATATACACAATGGAATACCATTCAGCCATAAAAAAAATGAAATTTTGCCATTTGCAACAACATGGATGGGCTTGGAGGGTGTTATGCTTAGTGAGATAAGTCAGAAAGAGAAAGAAAAATACTGTATAATATCACTTAAATGCGGAATTTAAAAATAAAACAAATTAGTGAATATAACAAAAAAGGAACATACAGATATAGAGAACAAACTAGTGGCTACCAGTGGGGAGAGGAAAAATAGGGGTAGGGGATTAAGAGGTACAAACTACTATGTATAAAATAAGCTACAAAGATATATTATACAGTACAGGGAATATAGCCAGTATTTTATAGTAACTAAAAAAGGAGAATAACTTTTAAAAATTGTGAATCACTATGCTGTATACCAGAAACTCATATAACATTGTAAATCAACTATGCCTCAATTAAAAAATTTAAAAAAGGAAAAGCTCAAGGCCAATGGCTTCACTAGCAAATTCTACCAAACATTTAAAGAAGACTTAATACTAATTCTTCATAAACTATTTCAAAAATTAGAAAAGGCAAGAACACCTCTCAATTCATTCTATTAGGCCAATATTACCATGCTTCCAAAACCAGATAAAGATATTAAGAGAATGCTACTGGCCAATATTCCTTATGAATATAGATGAGAAGATCCTTAACAAAATGCTAGCAAACCATATCTAGTAACATATAAATATGATTATATGCCATGACCAAGTCAGATATATCCTAGGAATACAAAGTTGGTTTAATATTTGAAAATCAACTAATGTTAATATAAATAGAATACAGGGCAAAAAATATGATCATTTCAATTCATGCAGAAAGCACATTTGACTAAATTCAACAGTGTTTCTTGATTAAAACAGTAGATAAAACTGAGTAGAAAAAACGTTATCAACTTGATAAAAGGACAGCTAAAATACCTACAGCTAACAAGAGACTTAACTAAATGACTTCATCCTAAAATCAGGAAAAAGAGAAGGATGACTGTTCTTGGCACTTCTATTTAACATTCTACTGGAGGTTCTAGCCAGGTCAATTAAACAAGAAAAAGAAATAAAAGACGTCCATATTGGAAAGTAAGTAAAACTATCTCTATTTGCATATGACATGACCTTATATATGGAAAATCATAAGGAATCTACAAAAATCCTATTAGAACGTGTAGGTGAGTTTTTACAAGATCAATTTGTAAAAATCAACTGTATCTCTATAAACTGGCAGTGAATATTCTAAAAATGAAATTAAGAAACAATTCAATTGTTTTGAAACAACAAAACTTATATGTGGGATCTAAGACACACATACATAAAACAAAACCAATGAACAAACAAAACAAAAACATAGATACAGAGAACAAAAACAAACTCATAGATACAGAGAAAGGAATAGGTTATGAGAGGAGGATTGGGGGTGGGCAAAATAGGTAAAGAGGTCGACTGTGTGGTGATGGATGGTCACTAGACTTGTGATTGCGATCACTCTGTAGTGTACACAGCTATTAAACTATAAAGCTGTACACCTAAACTTATATAATAAAAAGTGGCATCAGAAAAGATACTTTGTCGGGCTTCCCTGGTGGCGCAGTGGTTGAGAGTCCGCCTGCCAATGCAGGGGACGCGGGTTTGTGCCCCGGTCCGGGAAGATCCCCCATGCCGCGGAGCGGCTGGACCTGTGGGCTCTGGCCGCTGGGCCTGCACGTCCAGAGCCTGTGCTCTGCGGTGGGAGGGGCCGCGGCAGTGAGAGGACCGCGTACCGCAAAAAAAAAAAAAAAGAAACTTTGTCAAAAAATTTAATGAAAGATATGAAAGACCTGTACACTGAAAACATTGTTGAAAGAAATTTAAAAATACCTAAATAAATGTGATATTTCAGGTTCATGGATGAGAAAAGTTAATATTAAGTATGATTATTTGAAAAATTGAGATTTGCACATATTTTCAGATCATCCAAGTTATACTGAATTTATGCCAGTCATTTTATAAGCTCCAGCTAACTGTAGAGTAATATCCCTAATTGGTCTGGTTGGCATTTGATAATTAATTGCCTTAGATATGTTATAGCCCATTAATTGTTTTTAAATTAGATCTCATTTTATTTTGGATTATTGGTTTATTTTAATTCTTGATAATAAAATAATGTCTTGATTTCATAAGGGATCTTGAACGTTAAAAATTGTCTACTGCAGAACTAGAAAGACGAGACTGAAGTTTATTCATTAAAATGCTTCACACGTGCTAGCATAATATTGAGTAAGATGTCACAACTCAGATGACATTTATTTGGGGAAACTTGTGGTAGACACTGGATAGTAAATTATTTTTCTTTTCCTTTTTTTGCACTTTGTGTATTCTATACATTTACTTTCTTAAACTTAGATATGTACATTTTGGTCAGGGTGGTGGGAGATGGGCTATACACAGAAAAACATAATCTGCAAAGTGGGAAGAATGAAGCAAATGTGAAAGAACAGAGGGCCTCAAACTGATAGAGAGGCTTCCCAAATTCAGCCACTTTCCTTGATGCTCCTACATCCTTTTAATAATTTCCACCATTTTACTTAACCCTCTGTATACAGGCGACTGTCCCTTTCATCTCATGAAGTCTTAACCGAGACACGATTTCCCCCCAAAAGTGATCAATCTAGATTTTGTTAACTTCTGGTAAAATGTATGTTATTATTGTGTCGTGCAAAATCACCTGATACTTAATTCTACAATTGTTTGGTATTTTGTTGACTTGATTACCTGAGAGTGTTAGTAGAAAATAGTATGTGTAGATGTTTCTGAATCATAAGTGAAAACTAATGAGGCAGTGTTTTTTAATGGAAATTTAATTTTTAAGGGTCTATTTGTTTCAAATTGTTTAAGGAAGCATAAACCATGGGGCAGAAACAGCCATAGTTGCTGCCAATCCAACAGTCTGGCTGCTTCCTCTTCTATGAAACTCACTTGGAATGCCTAAGAATTGTTCTCACACATCTCTATAGCAAATTTTCTTCTGTATGGTGAAAAACCAATCTCCTAGATGTAAGAGTGAATGCTAATCAAGTGTGCCATAAATAGCACCAATCATCTGTCAGCCTGCTAAGAGATCCCTAATCAGACCAGAGGTCATAGTTTAGAATATACATCAGTAATCTAAATGCAAAAATCACTGCTTCAAGGAGTATAAAGCAAACTCCAATCCAATCCAGGCAGTTTACATCCAATTCATTTATATATGAATTATTCGCAAAGAGGGTAGTATACATTTTTTAAAAGTTTTGGGGAGAGGCAGTTCTAAACATCCTAGTAATTGGAAGGGATGAGAAATAATATGCGAGATACCAAAGAGTGACTGGCAAAAACCATGAGAGAAGTTTAGATCCATAACCTTCTGGCAAAGTGTCACATCAGGGCTTCCCTGGTGGCGCAGTGGTTGAGAGTCCGCCTGCCGATGCAGGGGACACAGGTCGTGCCCCGGTCTGGGAAGATCCCATGTGCCGCGGAGCGGCTGGGCCCGTGAGCCATGGCCGCTGAGCCTGCGCGTCCGGAGCCTGTGCTCCGCAACGGGAGAGGCCACAACAGTGAGAGGCCCGCGTACCGCAAAAAAAAAAAAAAAAAAAAAGTCACATCAGCGTTTCTGTCTATATATATAGAACAGAGAGGAGAGTTGACTCTGGGGAGAACCAAAGCATCTCAGGATCTAAGCTGGCCAATGGGAAGCCTGTTGTAGAATGGGCTCAGCATTGGGTCCTAAAAGACCTTCTGATACCTTTAATGTTTTAACTTGTCACATGGAAAGGTTGGACTCAGGAGATGACCAATAACATTGACTTGGTGAAACTGCAAATGCATTGCACAAAGTCAATTTGAAGGAATCACTCATCACAATTCAATCAGAAAGCCACAAGGGAAATAGATTCAACCAGTAAACGACTTTATTTAATACATGCTGAAGCAAAAAAATCACTTTGATAGTTAATAAATTTAAAAAAATACAGATATGAAATGGTAGTGGCATTATGCTTCCAACATGAAAAAGCAATGTGTTCTAAAAAATGAAGATGCTAATAATGTTATTCCAGTGATAGCACCCCTAAGATTTGTTTTTTTTTGTTTGTTTGTTTTTGGTGTGTGTGTGGGGTTACCATGTTATATTGTCCCTGAAACTTATTATACAGTTACTAATAGTGAAACTTATACTCTTAGATTTTAAAATAAAAATACTATTTCATTTTTATTCACATGATGACTTCTTTCTTGACTTATTTTTGTGTACCATCAGTATAATAATAAGCTATTTTACAGCTTTTATATTGAGGGAAATGTACTAATGACAGCAACAAGTGTTTCAGCCATTTATTTAATTCTATTTTATTTATTTTTTATTGAAGTACAGTTGATTTACAATGTGTTAATTTCTGCTGTACAACAAAGTGACTCAGTTATACACATATAAACATTCTTTTTAATTTTCTTTTCCATTATGGTTTATCCCAGAAGATTGGATATTGTTCCCTGTGCTATACAGTAGGACCTTGTTGTTTATCCATTCTACATATAATAGTTTGCATCTGCTAACCCCAAACTCCCAGTCCATCTTCTCCCTCCTCACCTCCCCTTTGGCAACCACAAGTCTGTTCTCTATGTCTGTGAGTCTCTTTCTGTTTTGTAGATAGGTTCATTTGTGTTATATTTTAGATTCCACATATACATTGTATCAAATGGTGTTTGTTTTTCTCTTTCCGGCTTACTTCACTTAGTATGATAATCTCCAGTTGTATCCATGTTGCTGCAAATGGCATTATTTTGTTCTTTTTTATGGCTGAGGAGTATTCCATTTTATATATGTACCACATCTCTTTATCCATTCATCTGTCGATGGACATTTAGGCTGTTTCCATGTCTTGACTATTGTGAACAGTGCTGCTATGGGCATAGAGGTGCATGCATCTTTTTGAATTATAGTTTTGTCTGTATGTATGCCCAGAAGTGGGATTGCTGGATCATATGGTAATTCTGTTTTTAGTTTTCTGAGGAACCTCCATACTGTTTTCCGTAGTGGCTACACCAACTTACATTCCCAACAACAGTGTAGCAGGGTTCCCTGTTCTCCACACCCTCCCCCGGCATTTGTTATTTGTAGAGATTTTAATGATGGATATTCTGACCGGTGTGAGGTGCTACCTCACTGTAGTGTTGATTTGCATTTCTCTAAGAATCAGTGATGTTGAGCATCTTTTCACATGCCTACTGGCCATCTGTATGTCTTCTTTGGAGAAATGTCTATTTAGGTCTTCTGCCCATTTTTCAATTGGCTTGTTTGTATTTTTGTTGTTGAGTTGTATGAGCTGTTTTGGAGATTAATCCCTTGTCCATCGCATCGTTTGCACATATTTTCTCCCATTCTGTAAGTTGTCTTTTTGTTTTGTTTATGATTTCCTTTGCTGTGCAAAAGCTTGTAAGTTTGATTAGGTCCCATTTGTTTGTTTTTGTTTTTATTTCTATTGCCTTGTGACACTGACCTAAGAAAACATTGGTAAGATTTATGTCACAGAATGTTTTGCCTATGCTCTCTTCTGGGAGTTTTGTGGTGTCATGTCTACTGTTTAAGTTTTTAAGCCATTTTGAATCTACTTTTGTGCATGGTGTGAGGGTGTGTTCTAACTTCACTGATTTACATGCAGCTGTCCAACTTTCTCAGCACCACTTGCTGAAGAGACTTTTTCACATCTTTATATTTGTGCCTACTTTGTCAAAGATTAATTGGCTGTAGGTGTGTGGATTTATATCTGGTCTCTCCTGTTCCATTGATACGTATGTCTGTTTTTGTACCAATGGTTTTGATTACTGTAGCTTTGTAGTATTGTCTGAAGTCTCAAAGGGTTATGCCTCCTGCTTTGTTTTTTTCCCTCAGGATTTCAGCCATTTATTTTAAAGTAAAGATGATCTTTACTTTAAAATAAATACATTACTATTTACTATTTTGTAATAGTAATGATTTGGGGCCATGGTTAATTTCAGAGACAAATAGCCAACCAAATAAATAAACAAAACAGCAATTGAAAATGATTGATATATGAAATAAACATATTTTATAAGTTAATATATACACATATATAAGAAACATATTAAACTTATTTGCTGACAGGTGTTGGAGAGTCTTACCACATTTGTTCTATATTACAGTAAGAATAGGGGTGTTTTTGAGTATTGGTGATTTAATCAAGTTAGCAATTTTGCCACGAATTTTGAAATCTTACAGCATGATGAAATTCATAGTCATAAGCATCATATTTTTCCATTCATGTCAAGTATGTATTGGTCATTTTGCCATATTTTTCTTTCATGGCCTTTTATTGATTTATTGGTTAAATTGAGCATTTGTGACTTGCTTTTTTATCATTATCCTATAATATAATTCTTAAATTATTCTAATATGGATACATATTTAATTCAAGTTTACACATAAATTTATATAATATTTGCATCCCCAAAGTTAAAAATCAAGTCAGATTACAATCAGATTTTTTGTTTTGTTTTGTTTTGTTTTTTGTGGTACGTGGGCCTCTCACTGTTGTGGCCTCTCCCGTTGCGGAGCACAGGCTCCGGACACGCAGGCTCAGCGGCCATGGCTCACGGGCCCAGCCGCTCCGTGGCATGTGGGATCCTCCCAGACCGGGGCACGAACCTGTGTCCCCTGCATCGGCAGGCAGACTCTCAACCACTGTGCCACCAGGGAAACCCAATCAATCAGATTTTAATGGCTAATTGCTCACTGGGGTCAGGGTAGAGAATTGTAGCATAAAAATTTATGTAGTAACAGTCTGTTTTCATGAAATCTAATAAGAAAATAAAATATTGGAAAAGTTCTATATAAACTGGCTTATTTATCTTGGTTTTGACCTTCACTTTTCTGCTCCCCTTGGGGATTCCAACCCAAAAAATAATTCACTAACTACTACATAAATATATAAATGGGAAAATCATTGTCATGAAAGTACCTAACTGTCTAAACGAAATGTACAGGTGATGACTGGAAGAAAAAAGAGCAGGTGAAAAATCACTTGCTTCTAAACTGAGAATTTTTATCAAGCATTCAGCTAGATCTGTTATTTCTTTGTCATTGCAAAGAAGCTTTGCTGGTATGTTTTTATGAGATGAGAATAAGGACATAGGCCCAATCAGGAACTTGACTATTTCATGTACTTCAGAATACTCAAACTGAATGTCATTTTTTGAAAATCTATATTTCAAATATAAGTAATTTCCATGCTTATTTTATTTAAAACACCAGTACTGCCATTTCTTATTTCTGTGATTTTTCAAAGTAAATCGGGTTCATTGATACCTACTACAAGGTTACCCCAAGGGCTAATGCCGTGGGAATGCATACTGTGAGTAAATTACTGAGAGATTCATATAGTGTTTCAATATGTTCGTGATAGTTCTGGCTTTATACTGAACCTGGATGTGTAGAACATTGATTGTTATAGCAAGGCTTATAGTCAAACATAGTGTTAATGAGATTGATGCAGTACTTGAATTGAAGCAATGAAAAAGATGGAAGCTTTTAAATACTTCATATCACTAAAAATCACAAAGTCATATGAAACATATAATTATTTTTAATTTAATTTAATTCAGATTGCCTTTCAAATCAGAGTGGGTATAGTAATGAAGATTCAGAAAGTCCAGTCCTTTAGAGTCACTAGTCCTAGAAGTTAAAACTGTTTCAAGGGATGAGTGCCTTGAAATAGTTATTTAACGAGATGAAGGCTTAAAGCTCCATCAAAACTTAGAGACTACTGATTCTTAAGCTTGAAGGTATCATCAACCTAATCTGACAGCAGTTGTGCTACTGGTTTTATGTAGATATTATGTCTTTTGACTGAATCACTTTTTAAAATAATTTTATAATATAGCTGATATGTCTAAGTCACTGATAATAAGACATATGGAAAAATCAATGTAAATACCTTTTATTATATTTAGTGTTCTTTTCTTAAAGATCCAAAAGCACTTTTACATTTATAACTAAAATATGTATGTATATAAATGTAAGTATTATAGATAGTGAAAAAAATAGCCAAAATAATGAAAACAGTAGTGTATTAAATGTATTAATTTAGAGATAGAAATATCAGTGTTGATTTCAAAGCATAGATTGTACCACAAAGTAAGAATCAGCAAATTTTGAAAAAATATTTTAAATCTACTATAAGCATTTAAATTTTAAATCTATAAGCATAATGAATTCTAGGAACCTATACAAAGGCAGCAGTTATGAGGTCTTTGTTGTTACCTCTGACTTTACCAAGTTATAAACCTGTCCTTTAATTTAAATAGCTCTTTGGATATCTATAAAAATTTTGGCTATGGGAACAAAGTAAGATGAGTAAGCTTTTTTCACTGGAAAGAATGGCCTAGAATATTGGGGGAGGGGTGGTGATGACTGTTCTGCATCTTATAAAGTTAGATATTTGTGCAGGCAGCGTAAATATCCCCACTTCTCTCAGTTGCTGTGGTGCCAGCCCTGAGCCTGCTGTGGAAAACAATTATTATTCTTGCCAGTTAACTGCTCTCTCTGTCTGTGTACCAACCGTGGAAGATATCTGCCCCAAACAAAAATCTCTGGCTGTTGCCTGGTGAGAAGACAATTATAAACAGCTGCTTTTCAGATAGGTACAGTATAGTCATGTGCATCAGCCAGTGCCAATGCATCTGCATAGTGTAGTACCACAGAGACGGTGGTTATCTGCCAGGAGGGATGGGTTAGGGAAAGGAGTCATTAGAGAGGGAAACAAATGACTAGGGCAGCAAAATTAAAACATCCCTCTTCTCCTTTTGACCTTTTAGCACCATCTGTTTCCTCCTTCCAATTTCCAACTTTCATGTTTTTCCCTTCATAAATATAGAATAGTCTAGAATGTGATAGATAGCATCATTTTTATCAACACTTTTTTTTTGCACTGTAACAGATCCAATTCAGTTATCAAGCAGCATAATTCCTTCTCTTTCTTAATATTTTTAACACCAGTTAAAGCAGTTGAGAAATTGGTGGAACACTTCCAACTTCACAGATATTCTATGCTACCAAGAGTCCCATGACTTAAACAAAGTAGCTTGATATACTAAGAAGTAGGGAGTTTTTCAGACATGAAACGAAACAAGAAAAAAGAGAGGAGAGTTAGTAAGGGATGATAATATCATCACCAATAAGTATATAAGCATGAATGTCATTTTGATCTGATGAGAAAGGATACATACACAAAGGTTAGTATGTGTATATCTAAAGGTTGTAGATAAAAAGTGACCCAAAATGGAGAATTAATGTGTATGTGTGCGTATATATTTTGTGAAAAGCCATTTTTATATTATTATTCTTATAATTTTTCATTAAACAAAAAAATATATCTGTACCTAAAAAGCTTATCATCTGTAAACTTTCTAAGGTACGTTTGTGGTTTAAGCTGAAATCCATAGTAGATGTGAACACAGGAAGACATTCAAGAAAACATTCTCAAAAATAAAGTAGAATTTCAGTGCAGGTTCCTTGACTTATGATTTTTCCACTCTCATTTGTCCTTCTTTCTTCAGTAAATTTTTTTGAAATTCAACTATGTTCCCAACCCATCCTAAGGTTAAGTACTACATGAACATGCATACATGGAAAAGTAATTATAAGAGCTAATATTTAATGAGTGGGTCATGTTCATTAATTCATTTACCTTTTGTTATAACCATATGCAATAGGTACTACTATTATCCCCATTTGTAGATGAAAAAAAGTGAATCCTGGAGTCACAGTAAGGTTATATCACTTGATAGAAGTCATTCCTTCATTCAAAAATATTTACTGACCATTAGGTATATGTCAGATCTTATTTAGATACGTTAAATATAGTAATAAAAAAAATCCCTGACTTTGCAAATTCTGTATTGTGGCGGTATGATGTCTGTCTTCAACAACCAAGACAGAAACTTAAAGCTAAAAGTGAAAATGAAAGGATGGAAAATATTCCAAGCAAACAGTAACCAAAAGAAAGCAAGGGTAGCCATACTTATATCGATCCAAAAACTGTCAAAAGAGACAAAGGGCGTTATCTGATGATAAAAGGGTAAATTTGCCAAGGAGATATAGCAATTTTATATCCACCCACATCGGAGTACACAAATATATGCAGTCAATTTTGGCAGAACTGAAGGGAGAAATAGCAATAGCATGATAATAGGAGATATCAATACTCTACTTCCAATAATGGGTAGAACATCTAGGCAGAAAATCAGCAAGGAAACAGAGGACTTGAACAACACTACAGACAAAATGAACCTAAAAGAAATATATAGGACATTCCAACCAACAGCAGCAGAATACACATTAATTCTCAGGTACATACAGAACATTCTTCAGGATAGAACATATATACCTGTTATTTCCCACAACAAGGCTTAACAAGTTTAAGAAGATTGAAATCATACCAAGTATATTTTCTGACCACAATGGAATGAAACTAGAAATTAATGGCAGGAGAAAAACTGGGCAATTCACATAGATGTTGAAATTAAGCAATACACTCTTAAATAGCAAATGGGTCAAAGAAGAATTCCAAAGGAAAGTCAGAAAATATCTTAAACAAACAAAAACAAAACATACTAAAATGAATGGGATACAACAGAAGCTGTATGAAGAAGGAATTTTATAGTGATAAATTCCTACATCAAAAAAAAAAGAAAAAAAGAACAGAAGTCAAATAATCTAACTTTTACCTCAAGGAGCTAGAAGAACAAATTAAGCCCACAGTAGCAGGAGGAAGGAAATAGAGCAGAAATAAACAAGATAATAGAAAAACAATGAAAAAAAAAAACAAAACTAAGAGTTGTTTTTGTAAGATCAACAAAATTCGTAAACCTTTAGCTAGATTAAGAAAAAAGACTCAAATAAAACAGAAAATATCACAACTGATGCCACAGAAATTAAAAGGATCATAAGAGATGACTATAAACAATTACATGCCAGCAAATTGCATAACCTAGAAGAAATGGATAAATTCCTAGAAACATAAATCTATCAAGACTGAATCATGAAGAAATAGCAAATCTGAACAGACCCTTAACTAATAAATTACATGCTACAACGTGGATGAACTTTGAGGACATTTTGCTGAATGAAATAAACCAAAGACAGACAATATTGCATGATTCCACTTATATGAAGTATCTCTAAAGCAGTCAAACTCATAGAATCAGAAAGTATAAATGTGATTGTCTAGGGGTAAGACAAGGGGGTGGAAATAGAGAGCTGCTGTTCAATGGGTATAGAGGTTTTGTCATGCAAGGTGAAAAAGGTTTAGAGATCTACTGTACAACATTGTGCTTATACTTAACAATGCTGTACTGGCCACTTCAAAATTAGTTAATAGGGTTGATGCCCTGTTATGTGTTTTTCACCATAATAAAAATCAACCTCCACATTTTTCCTATATTGGTAAATATGCCTGGGTAAGATTCTTTTAATATGCAGATTAAATTAAATTCTAACGTTATATATTCATGTCCCACTTAATAAGACTTCAAAGTAAAGATATGAAAAAATATATTAACCAAACTTCAGTTGAGAATGAAAAAAACAAGGTGAATTTACTTCTCACCATAAAATTAGTATTACTCTTTATAAAGGAAATTAGAACATTAGATCGAACTTTGGTAATTATTACATAGTGACTTTCCAACTTGTTCCCCCGTAGAACTATTTTACATTCACCCTCTGCAGAGAATCCCATTTCAGAAAACAAATTTAAGTAGTGTTCCTCTCCTTGAAGAACAGGGCTTGGGAAAGGTCAAGTTTATATGTTAAAGCCTTTCCTTCTTTACCTGCTCCGAAGACCCCACAAAGTATTGTTTAAAAACGGCTATTGTAAACATAATAATGTCATGTAAACATAATAATGATATAAATAATAGTTGTAAAATATTGAGAATTTGTTATGGGCCAACTTTTGTGATAAACAATCTATATATCTTGCCTGAATCAATCCTTATAATAATCTTATGAAGGAGAGATTATTATTTTTGTCATATTATAGATGAAAAACCAGAATCATTAAGTAAATGGAAAAGTTACCTACCTCATGAGGTGCAGAACCAAATATGATCTCAGTCAGCCCCATGGAGTCTAGCTTACTATTTTAACTACTGCTCTATTGCCAGGCAGAAAGCTTCAGTGATTAATACAGCTCCACAACTGAATTTTCTGTACCGAATGATGTTTTCATTGCAAGTATTGATCAGATGGATTGAAAACTTTGCCTAATTTTCACTTTTTTGGTTCCTATAGACATTTTACTTAAAAGTAGTGGTAATTCATTATCTTTGCTACAGTTAGAGAGGTCATATTCAGAAGAAGAGTCTGGAGACTAACTTAAATTGCATTTTCTATGTATTTTTAAGTTTGTTTTTTTTTTTAACAGCTTCTGCTTCTGTTATATTTGTTAAAATCAGCCTCTGAATTTAGTATTCTGATTTTTAAGATCTTAATTGCTTGAGAACCCTGAGAATGTTTTTTAGTACATCTCCTCTTTCTTTGCAATCACCTATGCTGCTGTCTTAGCTCAGGCTTCTATAACAAATTAATATAGACTGGGTGGCTTAAACAACAAATATTTCTTTTGCACAGCTCTGGAGCCTGGAAATCAGAGATAAGGTTGCATTCTGGTGAGGGCCCGTTTCCTGGTTTGTGGATGGCTGTCTTCTTGCTATGTCCTTATGTGGCAGAGAACAAAGAGAGAAAGCAAGCTCTCTTGTTTCTTAAGAGATCACAAATCCCACCCTAAGGGCTGTAGGCCCATGACATAACTAACCCCCAAAGGCTGTACCTCCTAATACCATCCCATGGGGGTTGGGGTTTCAACATAAGAATTTGGGGAGGGGGCATAAACATGGAGTCCATACAACTATTTTCTGAAGTAAGAAAAAAAAGTGATTGAGGGGAGAGAATTCCTTACAAGTAATCTTTAAAATTAAAAGTAGAACTGAAATGCATACATAGCAAGCTTATTTGTCTGCAATTGTTTGGCCTCCCATGAAGCTTACTCATGAATTGCCACTTTCTTAAGAATTAAGAAGAAAGTGAAGGACTGAATTTCCCTGAGAAAATAAAGTAGTATGAGGAGAAATAAAACTATTTTTTTTTAAATAAAGTAAAATTAAAAATAATCCATCATGCTCTGGCAGGTAATCAATTGTTATTAATGCCATCATTATAGATTTGTGAAAAATGAGTTTCATTTGGGGCTGTCTGGGCATAATAGTATGGTTGACCCTTGAACAATGCAGGGGTTAATCCACGTACAATTTATAGTCGACCCTCTGTATGCAGGGTTCCTGTGCATCCCTGAATTCAACCAACCACAGAATGTATAATATTGTAGTATTTACTATTGAAAAATATCCAGGTATAAGTGGACCTGCATAGTTTAAACCCATGTTGTTCAAGAGTCAACTTTATATGTATTTAGGATGACCATCCACACCTCCTAATGTAGGTTTTTTTTTTTAAGATTAGCTATTCTCTTGAAGAAATATGAATGACGGAGCAGTCTACTTTTGATGAGAACTAAGGTGCAATGTGGGAAAAATCAAATGAGTGGTGTGTGTTAGGAATTAAGTCTAGTGTGGGAGCTACACAACCAAGGAAGGATCTTAAGAAAGAACATTATAAGAAAATATACTTCAGTTATATCAGAATTGTCAAAATAAATTCCGTTAAGGCCCAAATATGTGCATACTTATTGATGCAAGTGCTGTGTAGATCATTTAAGGTTTTTTGGTTGCAAACCAGTTCTGGTTGTAAACAATACTACTATTATTTGGAGAAATATCAGATGAATATTCAGGAAAGTTGTATATTAACGATTGTAACTGAAACAGTATAGAAATCAGAGTAGTTGTGGGAATGTGGACTGTGAAAAATGGTTCCCTATCTCTTTTCCTTATTTAATTCCTGCTCAAGAATTAAAACCCCTGGAGAGAGAGAGTTTTATTTGCTTGGTTTGGATAACATGCCTGCACCACCCTAGCAAGGGCTGTCGGAAGGAGGAAAGTATCTGATTTACAGTTTCACTGAGAAGGTACACAATGAGAAAGAAGCTCCCAAATTTGGATTTTATAAAGAGTGGAGAGGGGATACTGGAGAGACCAAAATTAAATGTCCACTTCACAGTGTCTTTCACAACTGAAGTGAAATCTTCAGATAATAGCCTGTGAGCACACCACTATCTACCTCATGTTTTAAGATGTCAATTAGAAAAACAGCATAGGGAAGAGGTTTCAGTTTTGATCTTGTGTTTTTTATTGCTCTGTAACAAATTAGCACAAACTTATAGTTTAGAACATTACAAATTTATTACCTTACAGTTCTGTAGGTCAGGAATCCAATACAGTCTCCTGCTGAAGGTGTAGGTAGGGTTACCTTCCTTTTGGAGGCTCTAGGGCAGAATCCATTTTCTTATCTTTATCAGCATCTAGAGACCTCCAGCATTGCTTGGCTCATGGCATTGTTCTTTCATCTTCAAAGCCATCAAGATCTCATCTCTCTGACCATTATTCCATAGTCCTATATCCCTCTGACCACAGCCAGGTAAGGTTCTCCACTTTTAACGATTCATGATTAGATTCATAATCCAGCACAGTCTTCCCATTGCAAGGTCCTTAATCTTCAGCCTCTAGAAGCCCAGTTCCCTACGCACTGTGGCACGGAGTCACCTAAGGTCCTTAATCTTAATCACATCTTTAAAGTCCCCTTTGTCTTATAAGGTAATTTATTCATTCACAGGGTCCTGGGATTAGGAAATGTACATCTTTAGAGAGCAGTTATGCCACCTACCACAGAGCCTATTTTATGCTTGGAAAGGCATACCTTTGGGGGATTCAGGATTTATAATCTCTATCTGCATGGATTTTTTCTCTTCGATTATTCCCTTTATTACTACTGTTTTTTATTTTTTCTCTAATTTTTTAGGAAAATTCTGGGAAGTTAGAATGAATAAAATTCTTTTGGAAATACGTTGTCCATGATAAAAGTGTACTTTTAATAAATTACACAAGAGCACAAGAAATAACTGTTCTTGGCTACTCTTCTAGCTGTGGTGAGCACAGTACATACACAAGGTCTTGATAAAACATAGTGCTTGATTTGTGACATAGTTGAGAGAAAGTACTCAACTCCCCTCTATCGGTTAATGGGAGCTAAAGACCAGCATGACTATGTGGTTTTGCTTCGGAAAGTTACCTTTGCATTTATCAGGAATAATCCTTTATGTAAAACAGATCATTGCATAAGACTGTTTGGAACCAAAGAGAAACTGCAGGTGGGAAAAGAGCTGATTTGTATGAAATCTCTTTCCTGCTGTGGAACCCGAGCATGGAAATCTGATTAATTTAAGAAAATGACATCAGCAGGGCTTTAAGCTATAAAAGTTCTTTCAGATGAAGAGGTCAGTCTGCCCTGGAATGAAAAGTCATAATCTGGGGCTGGATAAGAACTGTAGGCATTTAACCCCTTTAGCCAAAGCTGATAGTTTTACAATTTCCAAATAGTTGCCTGTTGTGGTAAAGTTGCCTGGTGTTTGCTGATTAGCAGTAGGTTATTGCGGATTGTTAATTTTGCACAACAGAAAGGAAATTTTGAAATACAGTAATGGTCCTTTTCATATTTCAAGACAGCCTGGTGTGAGGTGTAGTAGTTTTCAGAAAACCCAGTGAAGATCTTGTTCTATTTATATTCTGGTTCAAAACCAAATTCTCTGCATGAAAAAAGAAATTTAAAAATTCTTATCACAGCAGTCTTGTTTGTGCTTTTAACGAATCAGTACATTGTAGCACTCTTTTGCTCAGCTTAGATTTTTTTCTCTTGACATATTTAGGGTAATGTTTTGAACAGCCAAGCTTTATATTCCATTGTTTTTCTTGTCTCTGATAATAATCAATTTTTGACACTGGGAGTCAGAGGAAGTCAGATGAAAGCCAACTGAATTTGTTGGATCAACTGCATTAGCAGTGCATAATACACAGACACACACGTGCGCACATATATATATCCTCATGCACAGGCAACAGCTGTAAATGTTCAAAAGCAGCTGAAGTTTCATATTGCATCTATTCAAGCAAGTCTGACACCTGCAAATGTATCAACATAAATCCTGTTTTCACACTAATTTTCATGTATTATTACTCAATTCTATACCTGTTTCAAGGGGGTGAAATGGGTAAGCAGTTATTTTAAGTTTCTTTTAAGAACCTTGAAATTTTCTGGTTTTCTCCTTAAGAGGTGTCACCCCATCCTTCCCAAGTTTATATGAAATATAAAGAACAAACATTGGAGATATTTACACCCGACATTGATCTGTTCCCAAAGTTGAAACAGATGTTACATTTACTTCATTGAATTTTTAGTTTAAGTTTTCTGTGACCTCATTATTTCTTGATTTTATCATAGGCTAGGGATACCCTTAGTCCATATTGCCAAAGCCTAATTTGAACTATGAGGACTAAGTATTATTCTTTTGGTGTCTGTAGTATATTTTTTCTTCTGTTTCCTTATCTGAGACTCAGTGATTAATAAGAGCATTAAAATAAGCCTATCTTCTTAGAAATTGAAGCTGAAATTATAGAAATGTAAAATTCAAAAAAAGTAAAAATTTCAGCAAATTGTTAATACTTAAATATTCTTTAAGAGGGAAAACCTGCATAGCTAAGAGGGTTTAAAATGTACAATGAAAGGACATTTTTTGTGCTTGTATAACGATATCCTAATTGAAATACATTATCACTGAAATATGCCTTAAAATAATGGAAAGCTGTCATAAGAGATGTAATTCTGTGAAATATTGTAAAATCATGATTTAATTTGAGAAATAAGCCAAAATGCTTATTATTAGGGTCTTTTATTTATTTTCAAAATTCAGGGACAATATTCCATTTTGGCTACATATAATCTTATTATAAGCAAAATCACATCATAGGACATAAGTTTTAAAACAAAAATTCCATCAAAAATGCCATTGCCTGAAGATACCCATGATGAATGTGTTGTATTATTGAATATTCTTCCAGATGTAGAAATAGATAGCTACGATTTCATACACACATACACGCTTGCATGTGGGCATGCACACACACACACACACAGAGTGGTGTATAAAGAAAAGTATATTTTTACATAAATTGCATTAAACTATATGTTATGTAACCTAATGTTTTATTCAATTTATTAATGATAATTTACGTTAATATAGACCTGCATCGTCTTTTCAAATAGCTATATTATATTCCTTTGTATGAGAAAATCATTGTTTATTCAGTGTATTCTCTACTGCTGATTATTTAGGTTGTTTTATTTTTTTCTTATATAATTGTCACAATTCAAATTATTTTATTTCTTTTTTTTAAATAAGTGATTATGTTTTTTGTTTTTTTAAAAATATTTATTTATTTTGGCTGCACCAGGTCTTAGTTGCGGCACGTGGGATCTTTGCTGTGGTATGTTTAGTTGTGGCATATTTAGTTGCAGCATGAAGGATCTTTTAGTTGCGGCACGCAGACTCTTAGTTGTGGAATGCATGTGGGATTTAGTTCCCCGACCAGGGATAGAACCTGGGCCCCTGCATTGTGAGCACGGAGTCTTACCCACTGGACCACCGGGCAAGTCCCTAAAATTCTTTTAAATTCATTTTATCCTTTCATCCAGGGGTTTCTGGATGAAACCATATGCATCACATTCCTGACCACCCAATTTAATAATTGCATTTCCTTTTCACATAATTATTTTTTTTATCACATCACCCTCATTTTGTTTATGGCCTTTATTACTGTATGGAATTACTTTGTTCATTTATTTGTTGACATGGTTGTATTGATTTGTAGAATGTTTCATAAGAGTAGAGAAATTGTCTCTCTTTTGCACTACTATATCCACAGATACTGTATATGCATCTGTGTATCTTGTACATACTAGATGTGCTATAATATTTCTTGAATGAATGAATAATTTGCAGGTGTGTGCTATGGGCCAGAGTTTATACTCTATAGAAGGAGAGGGGAAGGGAACCTTACGCTTACTGAACGTTTTTTGTGTGCTATAGCTTTATAGAAGTTGTCTCATGTAAATCTTACAATAATCCTCTGATAATGATTTTGTTTTCCCAATTTTTCTAATGAGCAAATGGATGACTGAAAAATGTTACATAAATTATTCATGGTAACACAACTCTGATAACTAACGGAGCCAAGATTCAAACCCAAGTATGCTTGTATGAAAAGCCTGTATTCTTTCCACTGTGCACACAGCCACCTACTTAACTAACATATTTTGTTGGAGATAGGTCAACATAACTTATTATGTTTCAGAGCTAGTGCATATTTTTCCCACTTAATTTAATACTCTGAATCACTTGAATGATAGGTATTACTATAGCATGTTTGCATTGAGGAAACTAAGTCTTTGAGAGATTAGTAACTCATTCAAGACCAGGAAGCTAGTAAATGGAAGTCTGAGTTAGATCAGTCTGACCTTAAGACTCTGTATTGTACTGTATCCCATGCAGAGAAATTTGTTGTAATAGTGCTTGCTGCAATCTAGCTTTATCTATCTTGCTATATACACTTAAGAGAAAGTCAGTATCTTTGATCAAATACCTTGTTTAATGCAAACATAAATCTCATGGAAATACATAGAATTTAACCGGTAAGGGCCCTGGGGAAGAATAAATATATATTTTTTATGTTATTTATATATAAAATGACAAAGTAAAAGAGAAAGAAAGGGAGCAGATGATATGATGGTATAGTAAATGACATTTAACATGGAATAAACAATTTTTCAGTAAACTATTTGAAATGAATAGAATCGAATGGCTAAATTTATTTTGAGCATTCATTTATTAATAAGAACTTTACTTCTGATATATATGAAAAAAACAGATTTTTTGGTACCATGTTTTGTTACTTTATTGAACAGTTTCATAGAAGATTCTCTAGTTGTGATAATGAATATGGACCTAGCTTTCCTGACTCACTGCTACTTTTCAGATATTTTTAATGGTCAACAATACCACCTATGGCAAAAAAAATCTCCATTTAATCAAGGTTCTGTCCAAAATAAAGATGACAAATAATTGTTTCCATTTTTCACAGGTTTTGTGTTACTCTAATCACTTGCATTGCATTCTTACTAGAACCACTCAAATATGCTGACCTGAAAGAACACTCCTATGAGTCCCATCCTAATAAGCCTGTTGGGTCAGTATTAATAAAACCATAGGAACTGATCATTTATTCATTTCTGTTTCAAGTTATGCTCTTATACATTCCCCACTATTTCAATGTGATGATAACCTAGAATATATTCAACTCTGTGAATTTTTTTCACTAGAATATCTGTATTAACTTATTACGCCTGTACTCCTAAACCTGTGTTTTCAGAAAAATAAAATTCACCTCTATAACACAAAACATCACTCCAAAGCTAAAAGGCATGTATTCGATTCTTAGAAATTTTTATTAAACTTTCTTTCCTCCTTCATGTTCTGCTCTCCTTCCTGTCTACTTTCTTTTTAGGATTATTAGTCTAAGAATTATCTGTACTTTTTGTAAAAGAACTTGAAGTAAACATGGCACTTGAAAAGCAAGAAAAATGAAACTGAGTTCACTTCAAGCAACTGCTACCATCCTCATCACATCAGTGAAACATATACATGATTGTTGAAATTTCTAAGCAGATTCTTTATTCTGAAAACTAGCATCAGGCCTACAGTGTTGTGTGCTATTGAGTGGGACTTTGAACAGTTAATCACCTGTTTGTTTGAGATGAAGTGAGATTGGGTAGTTGTATTGACAAGTAATTTACAATACTTTTATCTTAATTTTTGATGACAATGATTTAGAGACATCTGAAACCTTTCTAAATTTCTTTCTATACAACAGTATCTACACTGTATAGGTTACCTGAAGGATTTGGAGACCCAGGAAGAAGGATGCAAAAGAGCAGGAATGTCTTCTCATTCCACAGAAGGATTATGAAACAGACTATATTCCCAGATGATGGGAGTGATCTTTAGAATGGAATCAGAAGTAGGGCAGCAGTAGCCTAGGGGAGTCTATGTATACAGAAATGTGGGATGAAACAAAGCCACACTCCAAAATAATCTTTGAGAATTGAACTAGCCATAAAAGCTCTTTACTTGAGCGCTCCAAGTTTAAAATAGATTGTTATGGCATATAGTGCAATTAGGGGTTTTAAAAGAATCTGAAATCAGTATCAGTAATAGATTAGCAGCTTCTGAAAAGTTTTAAGGTCAAATATAACTAAGCCACTATCTCATTGAAGTGCATATCAGTTAATCCCAGTGTTTCATGAATCCTGCGCTGAACAATTGTTTGAAACCCTAGCTAAAACCCCAAACTCCATTTGTATGTTAATAAAATTTCTGAGAACGGTGGAAGCTTATTTTAGACCTCATGTAAAATTCAGCCACACATAGATGAAATGACCAGATTTTCACATTCCTAAAATAATTAAGATCACATGCCCTTACTTAAGAGGGCCTTTCATAAAATGTAAAGGCTTGAATTAAACAGGGAGGAAATGAAGTGCAGTGTTTATATTTAGTTTTGCAATTTTTAGATGTCCCTTTTAAAGAAATGCAAAATAGTGACTTAATTTACTCTAAAATATTTTAAGCAACTAAATCTTCTAAAACATATAAGAAATAAACTTTGTCAACATCACCTTAGCTTCATGGATAAATCTGTTACTGAACTAGACAGAAGCTTTTTTTTTCTTTTTCTTTTTTTTTTTTTTTTTTTTTTTGCGGTACGCGCGCCTCTCACTGTTGTGGCCTCTCCCGTTGGGGAGCACAGGCTCCGGACGTGCAGGCTCAGCGGCCATGGCTCACGGGCCCAGCAGCTCCGTGGCATGTGGGATCCTCCCAGACCGGGGCACGAACCCGTGTCCCCTGCATCAGCAGGCGGACTCTCAACCACTGCGCCACCAGGGAAGCCCCAGAAGCTTATTTTTTTAGATTTTAACACAGAGTCTTGATTGTCAGCCTCAATACACTTTACTTTGCACTCAATTCTGTAAGGCCAGAAATGAATTAGTTCATACCATTGTAGTCCAGAATTTCAGGATATGAAGGCATTTATCTTTTTCTCAGCGTCTTCATTCCAGGAGGCAAATAGTGATTTGTCCCCGTCCTCCTCATCTCATAGCCAGAAGTTAGATGACTAGTGGGAAGTTAAGTGGGAAAGAAATGTTTGGATATAAGTGAAATAGAAAGGAGTTCTCATTCAAATCTAATAAAATGTCAGTATTTTCAGTATCTTGATATGAGTGAAGGTATCATTCTGAAGATTTAGATTTTTTGTAGTGGAATAGATTATTTTGAAATGTCTCAGTGGATCCTCCAAACTTAAGCTAATGATCCATTTAGAAAGGTATGAGCAGTGTTTCTTAATCATGATGACATGAACACCTTTACAATGCTTTGGAACTTGCAAATGTTTTGATTGTATGTATAATAACATAAACATACTATATTTCAGGAAATACTGAAATATACAGATAGATACACCTTTAGTTCACCTTAGTTTTCAGTTTCATTGTAAAATGTTTCTATAGGGTTGCCTTGGAATATTTACATCAAACAGTTAATTATTTACATAAAGTACTATTAAAATAAGCCATTGGATGTCTATTTGGAAGCCTTGGACACTAATACTTCTTGGTTGACTGATCTACTCTGTATTATATTTAATTCTCTGCACTCTGAGAAACTTGCGCTCTGGGCCAAGGAACATCGCTGTATATAAAGTTCACATTCACTATATAGATTTGATTTGGTTATCCTAACACAGGCATGAAGGACCATTCTAATATTAATAAAAACTTTGACTAGTCTGTAAGTTAGAGGAAAAAACAGCTCCTGCTTCAAAACAGAACCAAAAAATTACAGTCTATGCTAAAATATATGGGTGCAAACTTACCTGGTTGAAAGTGAGAAAAAAAATTATACTCTGATTCAATCTGACATAGAGCTAGGCTCAGGTTCAAAGAACAATGTAACAGAAGGCTGAAATATTCCACATTGATCATTTATTCTCCACAGCTGCTCATCATTTAATGGCAAGACAATTGATTTCCTGTGGCATATTTAAAATTTAAAGTACAAAAGGAAGGGTGCATTGTGCATCCAAATACATAATACATACATACATATGTGTATATATATATATATACACACATTCACACCTATATATATACCTGTATGTATGTATATAGGTGTGTGTGTGTATATATGTATATACAGTGATATAGTTTACATGTTTAAAAATTTGAAAGATTGCTTAGGCCAGAAAAACCTATTAAAGATTGATAGCTCACTATAGGGTCTAGAGTAGCAGAGAGTGGTCAATTGGACAAAAATATAACTGGAAGTCCTCCAGGAAAACAGAACTTGAAAAAAATAAGTCTATGGTTCTTATAATATATGATAGTACCAGGAAACTTTCCCCCACTGTCTGAAAATATGACAAAGAAATGCATTATGAGTTATAAAAAAAATATCCAAAGCCAAGGGTGTTGCCAAGTTGATACTTAACTGAACAAATACATATTTTAGAAATCCATGGTTGTCTTTCTTGTCAGAAAATAATGATGACAATGTGAGAACGATTCCCAGTCTCTCTGAAATGTGGAGTATGAGCTGATGATGCATGCATTGCTAGCAGAAGCAAATGCAGTGTAACACTGGCAGGCATGCTGGCTACAGACATTGACCATCTGCCCAACACAGACCTCCAAAAGATCATCGTGTCTTGTGATGGATAGACAAACACTGTAAAGCAAGGCAGTTAACGATCAACAAAATATATAACAATATAAAGTGCAGATGTTTTAGTACTACCTACCCTGATATTCTGTATAGAAGATTTGTTCTGTAACCACGTTTGTAAGAGACTAATAATATTATCAGTGACCAGCTTTCTGGATAGTGATATCAAGATTTGAGATAGTTTTGTCTTTCAAGTGTGTTACACAATAGCTAATTATATAATAATTGTAAGCAGATAATTGAAACTACTCTCAGAAGTATTATCTAAAAGCATCTCAGAGTGAAGTAAGCCAGAAAGAGAAAAACAAATATCATATATTAACGCATATATGTGGAACCTAGAAAAATGGTACAGATGAACCGGTTTGCAGGGCAGAAATAGAGACACAGATGTAGAGAACAAATGTATGGACACCAAGGGGGGAAAGCGGGGGGTGGTGGTGGGATGAATTGGAAGATTGGGATTGACGTGTATACACTGATGTGTATAAAATGGATAACTAATAAGAACCTGCTGTGTAAAAAATAAAATTCAAAATTTCAAAAAAAATAAAAGCATCTCAGTAGAAATTGGTGATTATAAATTGGTGCTTTAATGTTAACAAAAGGATGTTCTGTCACCTTTTATGGGCTTGCCAGATAGGTCACAAGATGCTGAAAAACACTATGCATTTGTAAGTCTAATTGCTAATTTTTTTTAAAAGAAGGTAATTCGAGTGAAGCATTTTCTCCAAAAATGAAATAGGATGAGCAAAAGTACAGAGAGAAAAGGAAACAGAGTGTTGAAAAATGATGCTGGTCTGACTGGAATGAAGCATTTATGTTGGAATAGTGACGTGGAAGGCTTGATTGATAATTAAACATGGACCATATTATGGAAGGCATAGATGCCAGGCTGTAGGAATTTGGCCTTGCAAGGGGGCCATTGCAACATTTATATGCAAATAAAAGATTCAATTAAATATTTTGATATGCCTAGTGAGAAGTTTCATTTAAATAATGGAGATATTAAAACTATTATATCCAAACAAAAAAATTGTACTGATTTTTTTTTAAATAAAGGGACCATTTTAAGGAATTTAGCTTTTTCTAGAGAAAGCACCAAAGTGTCTGGGGCTCTATGGTAATGCTGTAATGATCCACTACAGTATTTAGAGCCAGCGTTTGGCTCAGGAGTTATGTGTATCTAGGGTAATGTCAGAAATCACTGATTATGGACAGATTTCTCCCAATTTCAGTAGTCATTACTTCAATTCCTTTGGCAGATCTGCAGAAAAGAATTTGGGTTTCAAAATGTCTGAACTTGAATCTAAGCTCTGTCATTTACTAACTTTATGATCTTAAGCAAGTTACACATTTGACTCTAAGGCTCAGTTTTCTTGCCGTTTAATTCATGAAAATAATGCTTAAGCCATAACTTGATGTGAAGATTAAAATAATAATGTAGATAAAATGCCTAGCAGTCTCTCACACATAGCCAATACTCAGTAAATGGTAGTTTTCTTATTACTGTATTATTACTACAACTGTGTAGCAGTTATTCTTGTTCTTGGTATACCATCTGTAGGCACTAGCACATTGTGGGTTCCAAAGTCAGACAGACCTGGGTTATATTCCTAGCTCTGAAGCCTACTAGTGGTATGATTTTAAATAAGCCACTTAACTGCTCTAAGCATCCATTTCTTTATCTGTGAAATGAGGACAATAATAAAGTCAAGTTCACAGAATTTGTCTGAGGATTAAATGAGAAAATGTCTTTAAAACACTTTGTACGGCTGTTACTAACATTGTTTTAGACAGTTCTTTCTGGTACAACTGCTTACTTGCTTACAATAGATAAGCGTTTCTGTAAGTTTTGGGGTTATAGTTGCTTAGTTCTTTCGGCTATACTTTGAATTTTCTTTTGCCGTATTCATGGTGATCTGCACTGTAAGACAGTTTTTACAAACACTTGTCTATTCTATTACAGTTGGTGGTAGGACATTTTAACTTTTGAATGAATGAAGGAATATGATTCACTGGATTTACTTGTGTTCTCTTTATCCATATAAGAAAGCCATTCTTGAACATCTGCTTTTAATTCAGTGCTTATTCTCGGTGTGCTCTCTCTGTATCCATATCTTCATTTGTTTATTTATTTAAGATATATTTATTAGGTAGTTATCTATCACTAAGTTTCCACATAAGAAAGGGAGATACAATGCAGAGCAAATTACAATGTTCCCATTCTTCAATGAGTATGCAGTTTTTATTGGAAGTAAAAATACTGGTCTTTGTGTATACTTTCTCTAATAGACTTTAAGCCCTATGGCATTTAAAATACATATTTATTTTTACCACCAGCCTGCAGCACAATGTGTGGGACTTTGTAGACATAAATGTTTGAACTGTTCTTTTATTAATATCATGTGAGAATAAACCATGTTATTTCAGAAAGCTTACACATGGAAATTCAATTATTAGGGTCATTTTAAAATATAGTAATACATGCATAATGTCATTTGACCTAGTACAACAGTTACCTTTTATTTCTATTTTTCCCATTAAATTAGTTTCTTTCAATGCAGTACTGTAAAATTAAATGTTAATTTTTCCCCCAAATTTCTAATTTGGTTTCATATTCTAGGTAACTATATGCTATGCACAGTAATATATTGATTGACACTGATTTTAACTGAGGAAATACCTAAAAAAGAAGGAAGAAAAATTCAACTTAATTGGATTTTTCTCTTTATTATACCTACTCTGGAAATTTATTTAAGTCATATCTATGTGACATAACTAAGAAATACAAAGTTCCGTCTCCAAATTCTCTTCTTCTACACAAGTTAGTTTCTAGAGAGTAGAACTCACATCTTTTATTTCTATGTCTGGTCTGCATATCTGCATTTTTTTCTAGGGATATTTTCTACTATAAATATGCCCACTAAGATAATATTTGTGTTAATTGTATATGAATATCATATACTTAGTTTTTTTTCTATCCAGCATTTATCAAAATGCCAGCTCAGCAAAGAGTATTTATAAAAGAGCAAAGATACTTCTATCAGGATCTCCAAACTCTGTTTTGAATAATGGTAATCCATTTTAGTTTAGTACTTCAGTGAAATGCCATTATATTATTATGATTAAAAGTTTTATAATTGATTTAGTCTATAGTCACTAAGAGTACTGTTTCATTAATCACAACAATTACTTCAAAATATTGCCCTCTTCATCACTTGATAATCCCATTAACAATGAGAAATTTAAGATTCAGTTCTAAAGAAAGTTTTGCTTAGGCCCTGGTGCTTTTTGTATTTTTTAATAATGAGAATGAAATAATTGACAAGGCATCTTTTTTCACATGGCTGAAAGGAAGATCTACACCAAGCTTGAGAATCAAATGTAGAAATTAGATGCAGCCTCCAGTATTTGTTCTGTTCTTCATTGACTCTATATACTGAGTTATATTTTTGTATGATTTCTCTAGAGGAATATAAAAATGCATGCAGGTGCAGAGAATCATTTGTGAATCTATACATTTGACCAAAATAATGATAAAAAATAATAGGCTTTCCAGCCTCCAGAACAATTGTACCACTAATGAGTACCACAGAGGTTGTCTGGATTATTCTCCCTAATTAAAAGATGAGGAAACTGAGGTATACAACTGTAGATGACTTGCCCAAGGATATACTTTTACCTAGCAATTGCAAACTGGGATTCTTTCCTCTCCAATGTATACTGTCACTATGGGAAAGATGAAAGAATATCAAACAATATCTAACAAGTAAATGAAAATATTTTATCAGTACAAAGAAATGTTTACAATTTTAAACATGCTTCAGAAATGATCTGGTTTATATCTCTTACCCTCCACCCTCCCTTCAAGCTTAGGCATCAGTGTTCTGAAATACTTGTCCTTTAGTGCAATATCTGTTATTCTTGTCTCTCTGCTTTTGTTTCTCATACTTTCTTAAAATTCTAGGTTTCCTTTCCTCCTCTTATCTGCCTACAAATTTTGTAGTTATCTTTCAAGAACCTACTCAAAATCTTTTCCTCCATGGAGGCATTTGTCCTCAACCCAAACTATACAAGTAATGACTTTCTTTTTGGAGTACTCATAGCATTTTAGAAATTTTTATGAATACTTATTTAAATGCCTTGCAACTAATAGTTTATATGTCCATGTCTCTAGGAACCTGCAAGTTCCTTAACTGCAGAGATCATGTCTTGTCTTGAATTAATTCACTTTCTCATAGAGAGTCTTGGAGTCAGGTGACAAGTAATAAAGATGGACATCTAGCATATAAACACTGTTATCCTTGAATACCAGGAACAATTTATGTTATTTTTCAGTTTTCTGAGATTTAAAGCTCAAACTTTAAAACTTAGACAACTGGAAAAGAAGGTATATTTGTACCATTAGGACCAATTATCCAGGTCCCAGACTCCCTTTAACATGTGCTGACACTGATGCGTCATTTAGTATTCGGATCAGAGGCAATGTAGTGACCATAACTCTTACAGTTTAGACACCCTGAAGCCTGAGGGGATTCCACCCCACATGGCTTGCGAAGGGAAACAGATGCCCTGGTAGATGTATAAGCAGGAGAAACTTCAAGATATCAAAGGTTGTTTTTTTAAACATATTTACCAATTGCTATGGTAAACAGACTGTCAGAATTTCTATCTTGAACCTAATTTGTAGGGTTTATTATGGAAGCAGTTTTCAATTACAGCTGCTTGGCAGTGGCAAAGAAAATTCATTCAAAAGAAAGGTTAACCCATTTTCATGATCTCTTAAGATGAAAAGTGTTTTATTTTACTTGAAAAGTCCTGAAAACACAATTATTTAAACATGAAAAAAGAATCCATGGATGCAGTTTTAAAGTAAAATTTAAATTCTACATGAGACGGTTTCTTGTCATTATGCAATTAAAAGTAAAGAACACTGATAGTTGAGATTTATATTTTAATAACTGTTCAGTATTTAAAGTTGGTGATTCTAACTTAGAAATCATAGTATACCCATACCAATGCATATAAATTTTTTTTAAAAATCTAATATTAATATAAAAGGTATCACAGATATAGATTAGGTACATTAAATGAGGTAAAACTACTAGTGCATATGTATACAAAATGAACACAATACAATAATGTTTCTGTATTTTTGAGAAAACAAGACTGGAATATTTGTCAGAAAAAAATATGTGTACGTATATGAGAAACTTGTTATTCTTACTTTGTTTTAACTCTGTATTCAGTGGGCATTTTAATTGCTATCGCATAACCTTTATTCTTCTGTAGCATTTTTCTGCACGTGTTGTTTTCCAAACTAGAATATGGATTATACTATTAAATTTGTTTTCATTTCTCTGTCCACCCAAGCCAAAGCTGAGCTCAGTGTATTTTCGTTATAGTTGTCATTTTCTTTTGATTGAGTGAATAAGTATACTCACATCAGGAAAGCCATGAAGTTGAGTGCCTTATGAGGGAATGTTTTTAAAAAGATGAGAAAAAGGAATGAATGTTTATTTCATGTAGTAATTTACAGTCAGGAATTGTTTTGTATGGGAAAATTTCACTGGGTAAAAAATGCTTATTGGGTCTGGGAATTGGTTTAGAGGAAATAAGCTTAGGCAGGATGAGCTCAAAGAAAGTGCTACATTTATCTGATAATGGTGAACAAGGTAGGGCTGACATACTCCCTTGTGGTGGTATAATCAATTCACATTTCAGTGTTCTTAGAGTTTTATAGACTCTTCTTTAACCCTGTTTCTAATCATCTCCTTCCAAAGATAGGCCTGTGTGTGTGCGTGTGTGCGTGCGTGTGTGTGTGTGTGTGTGTGTGTTTTGACGGGAAGGCAGTTTGGTTTTGGAATTTCATATGGAAACTTAGTCTGTACATTTAAGTTTCTTACTGACCTCGCAGCGTTTGCCTAATATAATCTTGCGTAGTATGGACCTTTCTTTCAAAATGGGTGTGGTACAGAATCCTTGTTAAGTACTAGACTAGGAGCTTTTGAGTCATAACCAGATGTGCAGATTTTCTATTCTAGAAAGCCCAGGCTCATGGTGCTCCAAAAGACTGTAACCTAGATCTATTCAGAGGGACTGCAGATAGAATCGTGTGAAACTGAGAAATTGCTTGATGCTCATTTGTCTGTGGAGAACTGTTGGAGTCTCTCCAGAGCTGGCACTGTATTCCACAGACCAATTTCTATGTGCCGCCTGTTCACTTAAATGACATGACAGGTTGGAAGGTCTTCATCTTCCTAGAAGTATAGACTGAGCTAAGTCCTGATAAGAGGCAGAATTTGTTATCAGCCTTTTCATGTTGACACCATGACTCAAAAAACACTGCTGAGATTAAAGAGTCTCAAAATAAATCCCTGTTTGGGGCCTTATGTCTGTGTCCTGCTTTACGTGGCTTCCAGTAGATCCTGTTTTCTTTGTACTGTTACTTAGAGTCACAGAAGTTACACGTGGCCAGACTTATTGAGTCATCTGCTCTTCCCCCTCCCACCCTTGACACATTGTTTCCATGAGTGATATTCTTCATTATAAGAGAGCACAGTGCTGACAGTGGGAACAGACTGGCAGGATTTGCAAGTCAAGCAAGACGACTTGTGTTATACCACCTGCATTTGCTCACTCATCACCTGGGTTCCAACAGCCTATTAAAATAATAGTTTGCCCTTCAGGATTCCTCCTTATTAGAAAGCAGCTCTACTCTTTAAGGTACACATAATTTCTTCATCTAAAATTACATGTGAAATACCTATGGTAAATGGTCTGTAAAATAATAGTGAAAACTTTCTGTGTAATAACCTAAGTAATAGAGACTATTTAAAACATATTTAACACAACATTGTAAAACAAGTATACTTCCATAAAAGAAATTTTTAAAAATGATAAAACATATTTAAAAAACTGGACTCTCATTAGTAACCCATTCTTCAGAGTTTCCCTGAGACACAGCTTAACCTGTCATTCAGAGGTCATAATAACTTTCAATTGGCTTTTAGGTTATCCACACAATGGTCAACTGAGGAACTAACTGCAGGGTCAGTCCCTTCCTGATATTTTGGATTAAGGTGGATTTTATCTCAGGCATAAACCTGGGAGTATATTTTTTAAGTTAATTATATGTAAACACAATAGGGTACATAGTAGAAGTAAAACCCAGAGAGACCTAAGGGACTATCAGAAGTACGCTAATAGCAACCTCTAGAATAATTAGAGAATTCATAAAGACTTTTTTGTTCTGGAACTTGATCCTGTCAATTCGGTCTTCTAAAATCTAAGTCACCTGGTTTTATTACCGCCATTGCCTTGTTTCAACCTAGGCTACCTTTATCTCCTTGGATGAGAGCAACATCCTCTCAACATTTCTCCTTGTATCTAGTTTTTCTTTCTTCCAATCTTGTTTTTTATTTTGGCTTTCTTTTTTTCCAGCTTTATTGAGGTATAACTGACAAATAAAATTGTAAGATATTTAAAGTGTACATTGAGGTGATTTGATATACATATTTGTTAAAAGATTCCCACCATCTGGTTAATTACCACATCCATCACCTTACATATTTCTTTTTTTTTTTAATTTGGTGAGAACCTTTAAGTTCAACTCTCTTAGCAAATTTCAATTACATAATAAAGTGTTGTCAACCACAGTCATCATATTTTACAGTAGGTCCTCAGACCTTATTCATCTTATAGCCGAACGTTTGTATGCTTTTATCAACCTCTCCTTATTTTCCCCAGCCCCTGGTAACTACTTTTCTACTCTCTGGTGCTATAAGGTGATTTCTTTTTTTAAATTCCACATGTAAATGATGCCATGCAGTATTTACCTTTCTCTGGCTTATTTCACTTGATGCCCTCCGTAATCATCTATATTGTTGGAAATGACAGGATTTTTTTTTTTCAAAGGCTGAATAATGTGTGTGTGTGTGTTTGTGTGTTTCTTGATCCATGCATCTGTTGATGAACTCTTGGATTGCTTCCATACCTTGGCTGTTGTGAATAATGCTGCCGTGAACATGGGAGTATAGATATATCTTTGAGATAATAGTTTTGTTTCCTTTGGATAGGTACCCAGAAGTGGGATTGCTGGATCATATGGTAGTTCTACTTTTTATTTCTTGAGGAACCTCTATACTCTTTTCCATAGTGGCTGTACCAGTTTATATTCCCACCACCACATCCTTGCCAGCATTTTTTATCTGTTGTCTGTTTGATAAAAACCTTCCTAAAAGGTGTGAGGTGATATCTCATTGTGATTTTAATTTGCATTTCCTTGATGATTAAAGATGTTGACCACATATGTTAATTCTGCTTAACTTTTTGAGGAACTGCCAAACTATTTTCCACGGCATATGAAACATTTTATATTCCATCTAGCAGCATGTGAGGTTTCCAGTTGCTTCACATCCTCATCCTTTTTTCTTTATTTATTTCTTTAATTTCTTTCATTATTATATCCACTGTAGGGCATGTGAAATGGAACCTTATTGTGGTTTTGATTTGCACTTTCCTAATGACTGATGATGCTGAACATCTTTTTCTGTGCTTGCCAAGAATTTGTATATTTACTTTGGAGAAATGCCTATTAAAGTCCTTTCCCCATTTTTTTAGTTGGGATATTTGTCTTTTTGTCATTGAGTTGTAAGTTATTTATATCTTCGGGATACCCTATCAGATACATGATTTACAAATATTTCTCCCATTCTATAAGTTATGTTTTCACTTTCTCAGCAATGTCTTTTTGTACACCCCAACGATTTCTTCTAAGAGTTGTATGGCTTTAGGGCTTATATTTAGGTCTTTGGTCTATTTTGAGTTAACTTTTGTAACTTTGTAAAGTTACACTTTACAAAAGTCAAATGCTTTTTCTCTGTCAATTGATATGATCTTTCTGTGTTTTTCTCTTCATGTTTTAATATACTACAAATAATATATGTTAACAAAGTGTATTTTATTGATTGATTGCTTTACATTGAACAAAACTTGCATTCCTAGGATAAGTCCCACGTGACCATAGTCTATAGGCTTTTAAAATATGCTGTTAGATTTTTTTTCTTGGCTAGTATTTTGTTGAGGTCTTTTATTTCTATATTCATAATGGATATTGTTCTGTAGTTTTCTTGTGGTTTCTTTGAATTTGATATCAGGAAAATACTGGCCTCATTGAACAAGTTAAATATTGTTTCTTTTTCATCCATTTTTTTCAGAAGAGTCTGAGAAGTAGTGGTGTTAATTCTTTAAACATTTAGTAGAATTCACCAGTTTTCTTTGTTAGAAGGCTTTTAAATTATTGATTAAATCTCTTTATAGGTCTGCTGAGATTTTTATACCCTCTTGAGTTGCTTTTGGTAATTTTTGTGTTTGTAGAAATGTATCCATTTATCTAGGTTATCTAATTTGTTGATGTAAAATTGTTCATAGTATTCTCTTATTATCCTTTTATTTCTATAATGTTGGTAGCAAGGTCCACATGTTCATTTCTGAGTTTAATTATTCATATCTTCTTTGTTTCTTTAATATATTTGTTAGTCTTGCTAAAAGGTTAAGTGTTTTTAAATCTTTTTAACAAACCAAGTCTTGTTTTTGATTCTCTGTACTTTTCTATTTTCTATGTCATTTATCTTTGTTCTAATCTTTAGTCTACCCTTTCTTCTGCTAGCTATGTTTTAGTTCCCTCTTTTTTTCATAGTTCCTTAAGGTGTAAATATTGGGGATTGATTTGAGGGTTTTTTAAAAATGTATGTGTTTACTAATTTAATTTTCCCTATTAAAACTGCTTTGGCTACATCTTATAATTTTGGTATGTTGTGTTATTTTCTTTTGTCTCTAAGTGTATTCTTATTTCCCTTGTGATTTCTACTTTGACTTATTGGCTGTTCAAGAATATGTTCTTTAATTTCACAAAACTGTGAATTTTCTAGTTTTTCTATTATTGATTTCTAGCTTTATTTCATTGTGGTTGGAGAAGATATTTGCATGATAGCAATCTTTTAAAATTTATTTCAATTTGGTTTTTTAGCCTAATATATTGTCATCTTGGAGAATGTTCCATGTGTGCTTGTAAAGAATGTGTATTGTGCTGTTGGTGGTGGAGGTTTTACATATGTATTAGGTGTAGTGGGTATATAGTGTTGTTCAAGTCCTTTATTCCCTTATTGATCGCCTGCCTAGATGTACTATCCATTATTAAAGTAGTGTACTAAGGTTTCCAACTATTATTGTAGAAGCATCTATTTCCCCCTTCAATTCTGTCAATGTTAGCTTCATATGTCTTGGAGTTCTGTTGTTTAGTGCATATATATTTATAATTGTTATATATTCTTGATGACTGACACTTTTATCAATATAATATATCTTTCTTTGCTTCTGGTAACAGTTTTTGCCTTAAAGTCTGTTTTGTGTGACATTAATATAGCTACCACCAGCTCTTTTTTTGGTTACTATTTGTATGAATATACATTCCATTCTTTTACTTTAAACTGATATGTGTCTGAATCTCTCACAGACAACATATAGCTGGGTCATGACTTTTTAAAATCAGTTTTGCTAAACTCTGTGTTTGGATTGGAGAGTTTAATCCATTTGCATTTAACATAATTACCAATAAAGAAGGGCTCCTGACATTTTATAATTTATTTTCTGTAGGGCTTATACATTTTTTATTCCTCTTTTCTTCTATTACTGCCTTTCTTTGTGGTTTAATTATTTTTATAGTGTACTTTAAAAAATTTCTTTTCTCTTAGTTTTATGTATATTTTTTAGATATTTTATTAGTCATCACCATGGAGATTACAATTAAAATCTTGAATTCATAGCAATCTAATTTGAATCAATTCCAACCTAGCTTTAGTAACATATAGAAATTCTATTCCTATAAAACTCTGCCCTCCTGTGTTATTGTTGTCAAAAATAGCATTTTTATGTATTATTTAGCTATTAACTTAGATTTTAATTTTTTATCTGTTTCTCAAATCATATAGGAAATAAAAAGAAAAGTTATAAACTAAGAATATGATAATAGTGGATTTTAGATTTAGCTATATAGTTACCTTTACTAGAGTTATTTTTCTTCATATGGCTTTATTTTACTCTCTAATGTCCTTACACTTCAATTAAAGGATTCCCTTTAATATTAGAAGAAATTTAATATTTCTTCTAGGGCAGGTCTACTATTAGTGAACATTTTCAGCTTTTGTTTATCTAGGAATGTCTTAATTTCTCCCTCATTTGTGTAGCATAGTTTTGGCAGATATTGAATTCTTGGCTGACAGGACTTCTTTGTTTTTGTTTTTGTTTTAAGTTTTAGCATCCTACTCCCTTTTGGTCTCCATGGTTTCTGATGAAGAATCTGCTGTTAATCTTATTAATCCCTCATAGGTTATGAATGCCTTCTGTCTTGCTGTTTTCAAGGTTCTCTTTTTGTCCTCAGATCTCCACAGTTTGATTCTAGTATATCTAATTGTGGAACTCTTTGTATATTTTCTTTTTGAGTTTGTTGAGCTTCTTGAATGTGTAGATTTTTATCAAATTTGGGAAGTTTTTAGCTATTTTTTCTCTCTGGTGTTAATATATCTAATAAAGAATACTCTTTGTTATTCAACGTATATTCGGTTGGAGATAAGAAACTTAACTGGCTTAAGAAATAAAGTTAAATTAACTAAAATTAACTATAATTAAAATTATTTTCTTCAGTCATGCTAGCTATATTTCAAAAGCTCATTTAGTCATATGTGGCTAGTGGCTTCCATGTGGGATAGCATATATATAGGACATTTTCTTCATCTCTGAAAATTTTAATGAATAGCATTGGTAGACGATACACAGTCTTTTATGTTCTTACAGCTACATAGAAATATATGCCTAGAGAGAAGTTGTTTCTGAATCATTGTTAGTTAAAAAAAGCAAAACCAGTATTAATCCACAAGATTTGGTTTTGAAATTTGATTTGTTTCGTATTCATAACTTAAATTACAACTTAGAGAGCAGTTTTAAAAATATGCAAACAGTAATTTTAGAAGGGTTAAATTTGGGAATATATGAAAAGAAAAATGGTCTTTTTGGTGAAATCAAAAGTTTGGTTAGTCCGCTTGAAGATTGACTGGCACAGTAACTTCAACACACTGGTAGGAAACAAATAGATGAGTTTAATAAAGACAAATTATTTCTATGAGTTGTTTGTTTATATTTTTTATTCTGCTGAAGGTTCCAGAATTGGGAACAATATAAGACTAGGAGTTAAGGTCCCAAAATGCAGCTTTAGATTAAGAACTTCATGAGAGTAAAAACCAGAAAAATGCATAGTCAGTTGCATAATTTTCATCACTGTGGTGGGGGGAAGGAGAGAAATAAAAACAAAAAAGTTAAACAAAGTAACCATTTAGTGAAAGCACATATTGTCCTAATTTCTGAAAGATATTTCTGGTTTGGTGGAGCTTTATATAGTTTAGTGGTATGGTAGTACAAAGATATTTCTTAAAATGTCCCTGTTACAAGATTATTGATTATATTAAAATGCAGTTCCTTATAAATATAGGAAATGTAATGTTCTATGAAAGGAAATTAAAAGATATGAAATATGTTTTGCTATATCCAATAATTAGATTATTACATCTCAAAGAGTTTGTAGTGGATAATAAGCTAGCAAATCTTTCAAATTTAAAAATATGAATTAAAATTCAATTATGCATTTTTCCTTATATTACATATCCAACACAGAATTTTTTTAATCTGGGTGGATTATATGTTTTTAGGTATTTTAAAAAGAGATCTGAGGATAACTAAAGAGTTGGAGTGGATATTGCACTCTTCAAGTCTTGGTTTAGCAAAATAAATTAGATCCTGTCTTAAAACTACTGTCCAGGAGGACAATCCATGAGTAAAAAGAAGGGAAGTGCAAAGTAAAAATAAGGGATTTTGTTTACATAAAAGAAATCTGGTCATTGAAGGCTACTATATATTTTCACAGGTACATCTTTAAAAGACTTGCCTATTACATGCTTGTAAAGTATACACATTTCCTAAAATTTCTCTAGAAAAGGAGATGCTTCTTTGGGGACACACACACACACACACATTTATATTTCTTGGAGACTTAAAGAAATATGTTGAATAAATGAAAGACCTAGACTCTTTTCAAGCATTCAAAACCTAATATGAGCCCAGTTGGACAAAATAAGATAATCTTAAAACACCCCTTTAGAAAATTTGATGTAAATAAAATGGCTTAGAGACTTTATTTTTTATTTTCAATTCCTTATATTGAGATTACATGTCATAATTTAAGAATATATAGATATTATCTAGTTTGATTAATGTAGGAGGTGGTAAGGTTCAATTGATAAGGTTTTAATTTTTTTCTAGTTCTACGATTTAAGCAATTTAGTTTTACTAATATGAACATCAAGGTAATTCTTTTTAATTTTTAATTCTTCGGAAATAATGTACAGATTTTTATTTTTCTACATTTAAAGTTATGTATTCAATTTGCCTATTCAGTTTAATTTTTTTACATCAGACTTCAAATATTTTGAAATGGAATCCTTAAAACTTATCCTGCATGTTGTAGAAACATTTTGTCTCCACAAACAGATCACAAGTAGTTCATACTCTAATATATCTTGGAGGAGTTGTAAAACTGTTTGATTATGATGATAGTAATGTAGTAGAAGTCTAAAAGTGAATAAATGGAAAGTAAAGCATAAAACCTTGTGTGAAGAAAGGTAAAATTTGAGACAAAAATTTTAAATTTAAAAAACTCTGCATTGACTCCTACATGATACATAATATTTTGGACCCTTCAATTCACTATTTCTGAAACTGTGAAAAAATGGATTCATTTTTGAAAACATGTATCTTGAATTTTAGTGTTATTATTTCAGTTATATTATCTTTTTTTCAACGTTAATGTCTGAAAATTAGGTAGTAGTCTTTCATAGCAAATTTTCTATCTTGGTTAGAGGCAGTATTCACTCAAAGGAAATGGCCTATATGAAATTAAATATATTTTAATTTAGACCTTAAATATAGTTTACATAACCTTTGCTCCTACTTGGAGAGTTTGTTTTGTTTTGTTTTGTTCACCTTGTGAGTGGCATGGGTGTTGGTACTGATGTTTATTTTGGTTTGTGGTTCCTAAATGACACCAGTTGATACTGCTGGAGTCTGGAGAATAAATCAACAACATAATGATAATTATATTACTAAGCACTTTGCATACAGTCTTCCTAAAATCAGCATAATATTTCTCTTTATTACTTGAAAAAAATTTATTTCCAGCAAATGAAGATTCATTGTAGTTGAAATATGTAATGTTGCCAAGCTTTAGAGAAAAAATTCTATATAGCAATATTTTTAATAACAAAACAACTATACTTTAAATAAGTATATTTCAATTAAAATAATTGTCAATAAAATTCACCTTATCTTACATAATAACTTTCTAAATTGATGTGTACAATTTTCTAGTTTAGAACTTGAAGGTCTGAATTGAATATTTTATAAGAAATCACAACTGTAGTAGGGTATCATCATTTCAGCAACTAGCAGCCTGGGTATCATTTTCAAGCTTAAAATCAGCAAAACTAATTAGAATAAAAGCCACATGTGAGATATCCATAATGCATTGACATTTAAAATCTCTCCCTTATTTGTATTCAAACTACTATATTATACAATGCAATATTTATCTGTGATATTTTCTACCTTGACATGATCTATGCATAGTACAAAAAAGCCCAGGAGCTTCTCCACCAACAAGGAACTTTTCCCCTCTGTAGTATAATATGTTTGATAAATGCTTACCCTCTTTATGCATCCTCCTCTTCTGCAATTTATTTTTCAGTGCTTTACGCTTTTTTGTTTTTTTCCTTTCCCCCTTCAAGTAGTACAGTACATTTTCAGTCAGACCTTGTCTCCAACACCATGTGTAAATTCCCACCTCTCAGACATTCACAAATTAATCACAGATATGCACACTATAAACAAGAGACCTTGATGAGTGGCTTGAGATGTTCTATAATTTGTGCTTTGATTAACTGACTTTCCCACTTAATTTTAGATTACATTAAATATCCTATTTTAATCTTACATTTTTCCACCTGCAAAAACCTGATTTTTTTTATTTGAAGTGTTAATGATTTAGTAACAAACTAAAGAATCTATAAAGAGATAAAAATCCGTATTTAATGGCATGGTGAAGTATAAACATTTAGATTAGCTGCGTTGCAGTGAAGCTTTTATACCAGTATTCATAGGAAACAGTTCTAGAATTGTTATTAAAACTACATTGAGCATATACCCTGAGAAAACCATAATTCAAAAAGAGTCATGTACCAAAATGTTCATTGCAGCTCTATTTACAATAGCCAGGAGATGGAAACAACCTAAGTGTCCATCATCAGATGAATGGATAAAGAAGATGTGGTAGATATATACAATGGAATATTACTCAGCCATAAAAAGAAACGAAATTGAGTTATTTGTAGTGAGGTGGATGGACCTAGAGTCTGTCATACAGCATGAAGTAAGTCAGAAAGAGAAAGACAAATACCGTATGCTAACACATCTATATGGAATCTAAGAAAAAAATGTCATGAAGAACCTAGGGGTAAGATGGGAATAAAGACATAGACCTACTAGAGGATGGACTTGAGGATATGGGGAGGGGTAAGGGTAAGCTGTGACAAAGTGAGAGAGTGGCATGGACATATATACACTACCAAACGTAAAATAGATAGCTAGTGGGAAGCAGCCGCATAGCACAGGGAGATCAGCTCCGTTCATTGTGACCACCTAGAGGGGTGGGATATGGAGGATGGGAGGGAGGGAAATGCAAGAGGGAGGAGATATGGGAACATATGTATATGTATAACTGATTCACTTTTTTATAAAGCAGAAACTAACACACCATTGTAAAGCAATTATACTCCAATAAAGATGTTAAAACAAAAAAACTACATTGGTATTCTTGTTGTATGATGCTCTGTTTTGACAAGAGGATATTTTTCTTTGCTAAATGTAGTCTTGCATTTTCTAAACATTTCATACTTGAATTCAATAACATTTATAAATAGGCATTGATGGCTAGGAAAATTCATTTCAAATGCCTAAAAATACATACCAAAATACTTTAAAAATTAAAAAAATGTGCTACCATTAAAAGTGGGAAGTTTAACCATATCAGTCTGGCTTCTCATTATGAGAAGTTTTTATGCCTAGTTTAAATCTTAATTTTTATTGTTTAAATTATGTATGGTTTTTATTTGCTACTAACAAGCTGTGTGATATTTTGAGACTCACTTAGCATTAACTTTAACTAAAGGAGTTTGACTACCAAAAGTCCAAAATTTTCTGCAATTCTAGCATTCTATTACATGTTTTATTAATGACTAAGAGAAACAACAGAGTTGTTTTTATTTTTAGCTTCTGGATATTTTATAAAGGCTCTGGTAAGTGCATAATCATATACCAACAAGAAAGTCAATCAACTCTTCTATGACCTTTAGAACTCATCAGTTATTCCCTTCTCCTATCATCTTCAAGATGCAGTATTTTTAATTGAATTAAAAGATGAATCAACCAAATATCTGTTGTAATAGGATACCAAAGATTGAGTCTAAATTTTTGACAGAGATTGAGAGAAATGTCCCGGTATTTTCACATAGTGAACTATATCTTCTCCTTAGTCATAGTGAGGATTCACTTTTTCCTCAGTTGATGGTTAAACAGTAAAGTAAGGAATTCTGAGAACAGAATTTGGTTTTGTTCTTCATCTTGAAGATTTTTTTCAAGTAAGAAAATCTTTATGTAATAATGGTCAAATCTGTAATAGAAGGAAACTCTAATATGACAGATTTTGAGAGGAAAAAAAAAAGGAACAGAGGATGGGATAAATGGTAGAGTTCTAATCTTGTTTTCCAATTAAATATTTGAAAATACAAACTGGAATCTCACTATCTGAAATTAGTGGCTAGTTTCCAGTTAGCTAGTATCATTGAGATTGATTAAATATTCAAATAGTATCTTCAGGACTATGTAAAACAAAATACATTTATTTAACCCTTTGAATTGAAGGATGCTCCAGAAGAAATTAGGAAACATTTGTATATGAAAGCTTAATTCTTGTGTTTATTCCGACTGTATAATTTATGATAAACATGAGATTTCAGATCACAGGCATAAATTGTGCTATTATGTGATTTGTGTATCTCCCTTTAGTTATCTGAAAGGGAAGATCCAAATATTAATAGACATAAGCAACTCCTTGCACTTTTAATTTAAGAAGATTATTTTCTTATATCTACATGTCCTGGAGAATCTAGAACCATAAAAATGACTGAATAATCTCTAATTTTAAATACATCTATAGAATAAATTTGTTGCTATAGTGTGAAAAACAGAAGGAAAATATTAGAGAAATAAGAATCAGTGCTTTCATGTTTATCCAACTCATAATAATGATTATTTGAATTTAAGACTAATAAGAGAACTAACTACTATATTTTTCAATAGCTGGAGATTATGTGGGTTTTTCCACAAATAACTTATTTCCACAAGTAACTTATTGTAGTATAAATCTTTACAGACATTCTGATCATTATATACAGAAGAGTACTCTCCCTTGACTTGTATCATGCTAAGGACTACGTGGTGGATGAGGTAGAAGTATGGTATAGAGAGGCAAATCAAATTGTGTCTAAAAAGCCCTAGCAGTTGGATTCTACCTTCTTAAAGTTTATAATTATTTGAAAAGAATATATGCTGAAGTTATCTTTGTTTAGAAAACATTTATTTATAGAAGATACATTTTAATAAATTAAAATTGGAGGAAATATTTTCAATACAATTTTCAAAAAGTTTTAAGTGTTCTCCAATGTTTTATAAGCACCACCTTATACAAAAAGTGTATGTAAAACAAGTCTTAAGAAAGTAGCTAAAATACCTCTATTAGTATTGTGTTAGATTAATTTGAGTTATTGATTAGATATAAACATATTAAATGGTATCACCTTTTAAAAACTTCTCAGTTACTCTGAATATATGCTCAGAATATTCTCTGAAATTTATCTACCAAATATTTATTGAACACATACTATGCTTAACACTCTGTGCTAGGCCTGAATTAAAAATTCCTGAAGGAATTTGATTTACGAACAGAAACAAAACATTTTTTTAAATTGCAGTAGCAAATAGCATGTTATATGTCATTAAGAAAATTTATAGATACTGCAATGAGAATTGGGAGAATCAAGAGATATCCATTTAAAATATTTGAACTGGGTTTTGAAGAATAGTTAAGACTGGGCAGAAGTGGGTTGTGAGTCCTGGCTGGCTGAAGAGACAAACATGGATGCCATATTTGGGAAAAAAACAACAAGTCTAGAGCTTGTACAAAGCAGTTACAGGATATAACGACCCGAAGATGCTTTGGCACCAGATTGTGGAGGACTCTAAATTTGGGTTACACAATTTGAACTTTTTTGATTTGGGCAATGTATAAAAATTATGCTTGGGACTGAAATAATCAGTTCTGTGCCAGGAAGATTAAGCTGCTGGTAGTGCATCTAATAAAGTATTGACATTTCCCCCAAGTTTTTATTTTGAATGGATGAGTCAACACTTCCATTAGATACATGCCAAAATGAAACACATAATTACTTTTTTTTTTTCCTGTTAATGTCAGTGGATGCTTTAAAAGATTCACTTTGGCTTTCTGTCTAATGGTACATTGGATGGATCTTGACCCCAGTTTCACAATTATTATGTGAGTATGAAGTGCCAAAACCTTTTGTGAACCCTAAAGAAGGGTAACCCAACTTGTTAAGGCAGAATTTGCAATATTGTCTGTGAAAATATTGCTGAATTTTGAACCAAATGTCACATGCAGATTTTAGAAATCTCTCTTCCTGACTTGGCCAAAAACTTCGTAGTACAAATTCCAGCTGATGTAATGAGCATCCTACCATATGCCAAGTGGCAAAGTTTTACTGCTGGTTTAGTTACTCAGTGCTCACGTGGAATTGCCTTTCTTCTGCTGTGTCCATCTGCTGATTACCTGGTGGTCCTCTCCCACTGCCGTGTCCATCTGTTGGCTACTTACAGATGCCATCCTAATGCCCCATGCACCTGTTTATACTGTTCTTCCCAGAATGCAATGCATCTCATCATTACCTACCAAATTGTAAGTTAAATATATATGTTCATCTTTTAGGGAAGGGGATAGAAGGTTGTTTTTTTTTTTCCTATTAATGGAGCCAAAACAAATTTAAATATTGATCAAGCAGATCATACAAACAGGTATATTAAAGAAGGGATTTTTCCCAGTGTGACTATAAAATGCTCAACAAAGAACTCATGGAATGTCAGAGAAAGTGTATATTCAATTAAAAACATTCCTTTTCTTTGTTCTTAGATTCTAAATAGGAACTTCAAGCATTCTACACAAGAAATACAGAATTGATTTGGCTCCTGGAAGCCATTAAATCTTCATCTCTTAATATATCTCAGTTTAGTAGGATGTTTAAATGTATCTGAAAAATACCCCTTCCCAGGTCAGAAACTTGTGTGAGGGTATGAAGGTGGCAGAATAAGTGAAAGGATAGAGTGCTTCTGGACTTGCTCTTACTGAACTAAAAGTGACAATTGAGTGATGAAATGGAATGAAATGAATGATAAACATTTTTAAAAGTTATATCATGTAAAAACAGTCTATAAAGACTATGGTCAAATAGACCTTACTAAAAGACTTAGACCACTCTTCTTCAGGTAACTCCAGATTATTTATTTTGCAAGGTATTAAAAGGTATCTTGGAGGCTTAAAAGAGGAAAACTCCCTACCTACAACTAACAAGTACCTCAAGCACTGAGATAATTACTTTAAAAATGATAAATAATGCTAAGGAAAAGGATATGATTTCCAATAGTGCAACACATTTAGATATGTTGTACTTTTGAGTATTTATAATTTCCATAGTTTGTAAAACATTTTAAACCAATTCATTTCACAATATTTTTTTTCACTAAGGAACTCACTCTTGAAAGTAATAATTTTTTGAATAGAACTTATATATGTGTATAGCAGCATATCTTCTTTAAATATGTTAATATGATTTTTACATTTTAGACAAGGAAGAAGTAAAAAAAACTAGTCTGATAGAAAGGATAGAAATAGTTATCATTTCTTAAGACTAAGAAAACATGTATTTAAAAATTGTTTCAAAACACAAATAAAGGATAAGTTTTGTACACGTGGAAGGTATCAACTAGGTGCATCTTTATGTAGAACTAACCTTCGGAATATCTCTGTTGTAGCTGAAGTTGTCATTTATTTTAGTATCACATTTCTAATAAATGCTAGTAATGAAGTTTTCATATATTTTTGTGTCTTGTTTTAAAATTAACATGAGATTGAGTTATGAGTAGCCTACTTTTTAGCATCCTTTATCTAATGTAACAGCTTTCCAGATAATCATCTTAATATCAATTAAATTACATGCTTTATTTACTCAAAGTGTCCATTTTTGAAGGTACTTATAACGACTTTTAAAAATTCAGAGTATAAAAGACTTGATATTTTTATATTTCAGTTTAATGCTTTTACATTGCTTCATTTGCTAAGGAAACACAATTTTAAAATATACTATATATTCATATACTTGTGTATTTGGATCTATCCAAAGTTTTACTTTCTTTCAGTAAATCACCCTAGTCTTTTCTTGCTGTATAACAAGTGAAAGGGATATTTAAATATGCTTACCACAGTATTTGCAGACATTACAGAGAGCTGCACAGAACTTCCTCCAGGGAGCTGTCCTTCTTTGAACACCATTCTGATATTTTCATTTCCATCCCATCCTGAATTTTGGTACACTGACTAAGCATTTGACAGTGAGGTTCAGTTGTATCACCTTTACATTACCTGGAGTATGTATTTTTCTTTTTGTCTTGAGGGGTTTTTAAAAAGAAGAAAACAATAAAAGTGGAGAAACACTTAACTCACATTGAGGAACAAATTAGATATTAATTTGGAAAGTTACATTTATATCCACACTGTATACTGTCATACATATATATTTATACACACAAGTATCAATTCACAAAGGATATACAAGTATGCCTGCAGGATAATTTTGACTTGAACTTCCAGTACTGAGTAGAATGAATGTCTTAGCTTGGAGCCAAAGTATTTCACTCCTGGTCCTGATTTGGATATTTATCCTCTTCCATTGCCCTAATTGTCATGAGCTGTTGTTCTGTATCTCATATTGATCCATATTATTCTAGAAGAGTCACTTTCTCAGGTCAGAGCCAAAGTACTAATAATCACTAAAGCCCTGTCTGCTACGGTTGCTCAAAATTTAGTCCATAGAGCTTAGTGGCCCTAAATATTACCTAATATTATAATTATTTAATATTTACTTCATTCTTTAAATAAATCATAAATTATAAAAGTTATAAAATTATTTTCATAGCAGGGATCTTGTTTTTAAATGTCACTAAGTGTGCCACGTAGGCATTAAATGTGTTGAAAGGTGGCAGTAAGGGAATGGAGTATCTCTTTTTTAATTAATGAAAAGAGTAAATATAGCACCCTAATGTTACATAGAATACTTTCCTAAGAAGAATCATGTTCAAATGAGTAAACTCTGTCACTTATGCTTGGAGTTAGTAGGTGAAGGAATTTTTCTCTGTGTGTTTTGGATGTATAACTGAAATATAAAGGAAATACATATTACAAACAGCAAGAAAAACAACAAAAAATCTATTAGGATGGCAGTCTAAAAATTATTTACAAAATCAGACAAAAATAATGGATATGTTTCACGCACTTAAGCCAAAATAACCTATTATTCTATTTCATAATTTTTAAAATTTGTCATATTCCTAAACCTCTCTATCTATACTTTCTTACCTACAAAGATATAAAGAAATAGTTATAATTTATTTCTACATAGGTATACTTAATAAACAGAACACATATCCATTTACACTGTGAAAATTTTCAAATTATCACAGACTAGTATTATGTATAATAATATTATGCAGTATTATGTAATAATATGCAATAATTATCAGAGTAATATTATGCCACCGTCATTGGTATGTTCCCCTTTTTCGTATGTTAAAATTTTTGTGTGTTATTACCCTCCAAATTAAACCATGACGTGTAATACTGAGCTAATACTGCTGCTAAAAAGCTCTGAATTACTGTTACTAAATTGAATCTGAATGAAAGACAGTTCTCCAATGTATGTGATCAACAGATTTATCTCATAAGGAGTCACAGATGAGTGGCAGGGACTCTTGTTGCTTTAATCTTGCTTAAGGGCCTATCCTTAAATGAACCGGCAACTATATACAGCCAAATATCGGCATCACAGTGGAGAGTCTAGTTGATATATTAAATTCAGAAAATTAATATTCTTTGACAAAGAATCAATATCTCGACTCAAATAATTTAATATTGCTTAATTTGAAACTAATTCAGACAACTTAAGAATTATAGGAAGCTAAAGTGGAACTGCTTTGTGTCAATGGCATAAGAACAGTTTATCAGTAATTCCATCTACAGCTAGGAGAGTATATAATTAATACTTAATTTTGAGGATAGTTTCATTGTTTTGAAATTTCTAAATGATTTTCAATTTTGCATAAAATGAAGTTGCATTTCAATGCAGTCTCCTACTTATTCCCACCCTTTCTCCTGCCTCTCATTCCTCTCCAAGTTCCTCCCCTCTGTTTTTGCGTACATCATATCTTGGTGAATAAATTGCTTTCTACTTCGCATTATGCCTCATTGCCATCTCATTCTTATGTATAAGTGTAGTCAAAATCTCCATTTTCTAAACAATAAGAGAGAAGGTTTGCTTCATTAATCTGTTATTGCAACCTGGACAAATCTGAATGACCAGAAACATCACTCAGTTTGGCTGGTATGTGGTATATTCTTTACTTTTTCTAGAATAACCCAGTCTACTTCAAATTGACAGTCTATATTTTTCTACTTATATTGCTAGAGAGAGAAAAATTGGCAGATACACACCTAGTAGAAAAAATGAAATATATACATGTGGACATCTGTACATCTAAATATATTTCTTTTGCATAATTTTTGATACTCTGCCCAAAGTGTTTTATTTCAGTGAACTTAAACTGCACTAATAACAAGCTGTAGCCTTAAATACTTTTTTTTTAAGGGAGGAAAAAAATGAATGAGTGGAAAATATTTACAATTTGTATTCTAGCAATCTAAAATGTCTCAATTTACTCTTCTTCCTATATTTTCCACTGGGAACACTCTTTAAGGTCATTTAAATTTAACTCCTGATCCTAATACACCCATGAATGTTGCAAAAATACTAAGCAATATCTGTATTCATTCAAAAACTAAATGAAATAAGCAAAAACATAATTTTCATTTTTAATCATGCTTTGAAAGACAAACTAATGTATTGCTTTTGAAATGAAAAAAATATTGAATATGCAATGTTTTATTTTTGTTACCACACAATATTTTGTTCCATTTTTGGTGAGGGCAGTATCAAACAGAGGATCTAGTATTCTAGACATTTTCTTTTTGATAAAACTGGCTCATTAAGTATAATATTCTTATGTAAATCTGTGCAAGCAGTAGTCTGAGATAATTAAAATTGTTACAGTTTGAGTTTGCTAAATATATACATTTTTGTTTATAAATATGTAGGCATATATATATTTCTATAACCTTTCTTGAAGTAATAATCTGTTATAGAGTCATAAGGAATATTATTATCCAAGGCCAAATGTTCTATATATCGATACTTATTACTGATTTATATAGTAATATATAATTACTTTAACATGTATTAATATTAATATAATATATAATAATTTTCTACAGTAGTATACTTATTACTGTTCTATATACTTATTACTGATCTTGTTTTGTGTATCTGAGTCTTCCTATATTTCTAAGTCTTACATATTTATGTCTTCCTGTACTTCCAAACCACACAGTGTTAAAATTGTTATTTTTCTTCATACTTGGCTACCAGTACCCGCTGCTTAAGCCCTGTAGCTAAAGGCCTGTGACTTATTTAGAAGTAATTAATTCTTTACACTTTTCTCATGGATATTGATATATTTAAATTACATAGTAATATTAGACTCAATTTGACACTTTACCTTTCCTAGTAAATAATTTATTTTGTGCATAACATTTATGAAAATAGGGTTTTCTCTTTTCATACATGTAGGCATATATACATTCTCATTCTATCATTTCTGTTATTATTTTGATAAAATTTCTCTGGGTATATTTTTAATACTTTTTAGATTTACCTAGCAATTCCGTGTTTTTTCTTTTTTATTGATTTTCATGTTTGTCTTTATTAATTTATTCTTATTAGTTTTTCTAGGTTTGATTTGTTTCTGTTTTCTCGAGTTGGTCAAGTTTAACCCATTTCTTATATTATTTTTTATCATGAAAGTATTTAGACTCTATTTGCCTTTGAATACAATTTTGACCACATGCCATAAACTACTATTTTCTTTTCATTATTTTCTGAATCATTTGTAGTCATAGATTTGTTTTTCATAATATACCATTTTTAAAACTTTTGAAATGGAATTGAACTTTCTAATTATTAATAATTAAATCAGAACTCATGGCTTATATAGTTCTATATTTCAGAATGTAAATATGTTTCCTTTGTGAGCAATTATTTTATCAATTTTTTAAAGTGTTTTACTTGAAAACATAACATACATTTGTAGACTGCAATTTTTAATATGTATGTGTTTATGCAAACCTTCTGATTGTCATCATTATTTTGGCCTATCTTCCCTATCAAAGAAGGAAAGATTATGAAATTCTACAGAAAGTTGTATTTAGTCTTTCAAGAAATACTTCCTGAGTGCTATGTCAGTCACACTTCTAATTCTAAGGACAGAGTAGTGAGCAAAAGTACTTCTACAGAGCCAACAATCCGATATAAAAATAGACAAAGAAATTAACTTGTCAACCACCTTCTGGTTAGAGTTGGCCAGTAGAGAGGCAGATGAGAGGACAGAAGAAAGATTAGAGGGCAAGAGGAAGAGAGAAGCCAGAGTATTTTTCCTCTTCCCTTTTATTCGTTGGCCACTCCAGCAGCGGCTGCATTTTCTCCATGGCTCCAGCCACAGATAACTGCTCCTTCATAGTCCAACCAGACCAAAAATGCCGCTGAGGCTCTAGCTGAGCTTCATTATCCCATCATTACTGCTTTTTCTATACCTTCAAACTTCACGGTGATAGTGCCTTCCTGTGATTACAAATCTTGAGTTTATTTTCACTTTTTAAATTATATTTTCAGCTCATCTAATACCTTTAAAATTAATTCTCTATATCAAAGAAACACTTAAGGGTCTAACTCTGAATGTTTGGAGTAAGATATGTTTATTACTGGTTTCTTCAACTTTATATTCATTTTAAGTGACATAAGTTTGCTTTCTGAAAATGAGTTGATACCCCATTTAAAAGTATAAAACGATAGCCTCTGAAAGGAAAAAAAATCAGTGAAGTACTCTGTATAATTGTGGCTTTGAAGAACTTTTCTAGAAGAGGATTGGTTTTCTTCAACAGGCCTACATTTTGTACTTGGCAAAGAATGACTTGGGACTTTTCTTTGAGTTTTACATATGGGAATTGTAATGTGTACTATTGTAGTGTGTACTATTAGAAAGGGTTCTTCATTCTCTTGTTCAGCTGGGACAATATTTTCTGCCCATTGCTTTCATTTGTAGTACTAAAAATATATTTACATGTTCCTGAGCTATTCATGTGCTGATTACATCTCAATGATACAAATAGTTCATAAATCCCCATTTAGTTAGTCTCCATTGCTTAGTGAATTTCTTTGTTGTCTGTGAATATCATTTAACATTGTTTTCAGCTGCAAGTTACAGGATACACAAAACTCTGTTATACAGTAGGGTATTTGTCATTTCTCAGTATCATGATTCTGAAAGCAGTGTGGTTTCAGGATTTATTCATGGCTTGTTTCTCAGGTTTGACTTCTTACAGTTTTAAGACGGTGGCTGTAGTTTCAGGAATCACATTTTAAACAAAAGTAACTGCGCAAAGACAACAGATATTTCTTTTCAAAGGCCTCTTTCTACTAAGGAGGAAAAGCTTTACCAAAAGGTGAAAACATATTCCTCATCATGTCTAATTCTTTTGGATTGGGCCAAATGATTATTTCTCACCATGCCACTGAAAAGGAGGCTGGTGAAGCAAATCTTAATATTTGGTGCTTTTACCCTCTGTATTTGAAAATGGGTTGTGATTATGTGAAAAAAACTTTTGGGTCAGGTGTAGAACAAAGAAATAGCTGTTTTGACTGCAAACCAGAATATCTGCCACTGTCCATCCCTCTGGCCCTACACAGACTTTTCCCTGTACATATAGAACGTATCTATTCATACTTAACATATTTTCACCTGCTTCTCAAAGTGAGACAAACTGAAATTCTCATTAATCACTGCAATCAGCTTTAATATCATTCACAGTTTTTACTTGAAAGCCAACTGAAACAATTCTGGATAATTTCAACAGAAAAATTATTAAAAGTACACGTGGTATTTCCAAGTATTTCTAAGAGGACCAGAGAATCATACTTGAAGGTTATGCAGGTGCAAACAATGCCTCAAATCATACCACAGAACTGGTTCCCTGAAGATTTATCACTGTTACCACAGGGACACACACAGTTTGCATAACCAACACTAGACACTGCTTTCTGCCGTTAAGGACAAACCAATGGACTGCTACCATTGTAATCTTTGGAAGCCAGGTGTATCTGCCTCAAATAACATAACTCTCGCCAGAATGGAATCCATGCTCTTCCTACTTCTTCACAGAACTAGCTTTTGATGCAGAGCTTGAGGTGGTTGTACCTAAATGACAATTCCCAAAAGGTATGCTTATGCTCTGCTACAAGAGATTTGGCAAATGCACAGCTGGAATTTTCAGGCTGTATATTATGACGAGTATTCTTCCTGATAATATGGGAAATTCTCTGAACATAGAAAAAGGGCTTAAAATATAAATATACTTCAGAAAAGTATGACAAATATCTACTTCAGTGTGCCCAAGAAAATAACCTGAACAAAATATATGAAGAGTATCTAAGAAAGGGTAGTGGTATTCAAGGTCAGTAGTATTATGAAAGTTTCTCCAAAATCCATATTAATTACCAATTCAGGTAAAATTCTAAGAAGTAGAATACATTTTATAATACTAGCTGCTTGGAATTACAGTTTCCTTTGTTCATCAGTTTAGGGTCTGGCCTGAGGTTCTGGCTTTTAATTTTTAATTTAACTTACATGCACAGTATAAGGCTATAAAGCAATCTGTTGTTGGTTGCATTACTACCATTATCCTCCCATCCATCCATTAAATGTAATTTAAAAAACTGACAATTCTTAAGAATGTTGTATTTGAAAAATAATACGCTCATATGAAATAAAGAGCAATAATTCTTATAGATGGCAGATTGGTAGACATATGGTCACAGGACCGGATTTATTTTTCTGTTCTGTTTGTTTAGTGCATGGTGGTGCTTGCTCTAAATATATCAACACTCTAATAAGACATACAAATATGAAATAAAAATTTTACCACACATCATTAATCTTCCCTAACAACAAATAAGTTTCCAGTGGGACTTGCGGAATACCCCCAGAAGACATTCCAATAATAAGAGGAAAATGAGTTATTAAAAAAGTTCTATTTTGCTACCAGTGATTAAATACAGAATGTGGCTCAGCTCTGCTAATTCAGTTTCTTGTGATCTTATTAAAGATTTCTGCTCTAGAATTAATGTTTATGAGACCTAGATATTTTCTAAGATTGTTATAGGTTTTCAGCTTTCTACTTACTTTTTTTCAATATTTGTCATTCATAGTAGGAGGGCTGATTGCACATTACTTGAGTGGAAGCTATTTCTACTGGGATAGTAAATGTTGCCACCAGGTTCGACAGTATTTTCTCATGCCCTGAAGTACGCATTTCCATTTCTTCATATTCTCATATTATCAAAATTTTTCCTCTAGCCACTATTAGGAAATAAAGCTAATAAAACAACCATGTGAAAACACATTCTCTAGTTCTATAAGAATATCTATATTTCAAATTGTCAAAGTGTTAACATTTTGTCATTGTGCCGCTATATTTTAATTAATGGTTCTCTTTGAAGGCCCCTAAAAAGATCCTCTTGCTGTGCAAGCTTTACATAAATAATGCTTTTTGTGTGTAAATACTCAGTAAGACTTTTATGTTCTTTGTAAAGGGTATTGGTTTGGTTAATACATTTGTTTATATATTGTCTCAGTGAGCTTCGAGTGGTGAGTTCTGCTTAACTTTTCCAAGATAACTAAATATCTGTCCTCATATAATGCCATCTCTGAAGATGTCCTGGACACATTCTTCAAAAATTATTTTGTTGTGACCTAATTAGAAAAGAGATGAAAATAACATTTTTTAAACTAATACATTCAGTTACCAATTACTTCCTGAAGTTCATTATTTTTCCCTTGTTAATTGTGATGTCTTCAGAAATCACTGTCATATAGTAGAGATAACAACCCTACTGGGAGTCAATGATATGAAGGTAGCTATATTAAGATTTTTCTTAATATTCAGATTTAGAATCTTGAATATTTAGGATAATAGATCAATAGATGAAGATAAGAAGGGATAGTAGAAAGAAAGAGGGGAAAAGGTAGCTAGAAAAGAACATTTATTGGGTATTTATTAAGTGCAAGTAAGATTATATAATTTACCCAAGGTCACAATTAATAATTGGCATTTCTGGGAATTTAACTAAAACCTTCAATATCCAAGGGCTTTTTCTTCTGTACCATTTTATAGAAACTTAGACATGGGCTTCTAATCCATGATCTTGTCTAAGAACATATTTTGTTCATTTAATAGTTCCCTGTGCTCAGAATAATAGATGATTAGAACATGTTTGCCAAATTGAATGAAAATCTGTGCTAATGTTAAGAACAAATTTTAAAAATCTAGTAACTAAGATCTTTCTCTTAATGAAATATGGAGTATTGGGATATGAAAGTGTGTCAGGTAACATCTGCAGAATTTCAGGATTTGGTAGAATAGTTTAATTATCTCTCATTGTACAAACCTGAGACTATAAAATACAGATATTATGGTTATTGGGAAACCAAATTTTCTAGTAAAAGTTATAGACCAAGATTTACTAGATTGTGTGTCATGACTGAGGTGGTAATACATCTATTTTAATAAACATCTGTTGATGTTGCTGTAGTGTAGAATGTGACAGCCATCATTTTAAAGATGATATCTTCTGAATCAATGCTAATATGTGAATTTGTATCACTTCTTTGTAAATATCTATTTAAATATTTTATTAGTTTTGAATTAATTAACCAAGAGTCAGTTCCAACTCATAATAAAGAAATAATAGCCATCAATTGAATAGAATAATATCTTTTCTGCAATCAGAACAGTGCTTAAGCTATGCTTATATAAGATGATAACATTAGGGGAAACTGAGTAAGAAATATATGGAGACACTCTATACTATCATTTTAACTTTTCTGTGAATCTTAAATTATTCCAAAATAAAAGGTTTATTAAAGAAAAAGTTATGCTTAAAATATAATACCATGATCCTAAATAAATTTTATAGCACATTTCTATTCATGAGTGTTTATAGATTACCTGTTGAGCACAGCAGCATACTAGTGGTTATAAATATCTGCAGATATTTTTTTTAGTTTTCTAGTAACATGTAGCACAAGATGAAAAATAAAATTAATATAAAACTGGATCAAGAATCTAATAACTGATCCCTCTAACTTGATTTTTCTAATTTAATAAACCATTCACACAGTATCCAAAAGAATCTTTCTAAAGTGCAAAATCATTGGATTATGCATAATCTTCTTCCTGCTTACATCTCCAATCATCATCCCCCTATACTTTTCCCTTAAACATTCTTCTCTTCTCCCAAACACCCCATGCTCCCTTATGTCTCTAGGATGTCTGTTTATAATCCCTTAACCCTCCATCTGTGATGGTGTGATGCTTTTCTCGCTACTCTCACTATCTAGCCTGTTTATTGTCTCATATCCACCTTCAATTTTCTTTGCCTGGTTCATGTAAGTCATTTAGGCCTGAGTTTCCCCATCACATTTTCTAATCAACTCTAACCCCTTTTGAACTAATTCAAAATGATTAGATGCCCTCTTCAGTTTCTTTCAAGCATGTGTTATCACATTATTAAATAGTGATTTTATATATTTGACTTCCACACTAGACTGAACTTTATGTAGAAGGGGTCTGCATTATTATATTCCCAGTGGGTAGCAAAGTGTCTGCTACATAGTAGGCCTTGTTCACATTTGATTGATAAATAAATAAGGAAAATTACATGTTATACAATGGATTTTGATCATAAGGGAAAATTTCCTTAAAGAAGTAGGCATTGTACTGAATTAAGGTTTAGAGTGGATACAATTTGTAGCCTCTGTTTGTATCTAGGACATCTTTTTTTTTTTTTAATTGGAGTATAGTTTGCTTTACAATGTTGTGTTAGTTTCTGCTATACAATGAAGTGAATCAGCTATATGTATACATATATCCCCTCCCTCTTGGACCTCCCTCCCACCCCCATCCCCCATCCCACCCATCTAGGTCATCACAGAGCACCGAGCTGAGCTCCCTGTGCTATACAGCAGGTTCCCACTAGCTATCTGTTTTACGCATGGTAGTGTATATATGTCAATCCCAATCTCCCAATTCATCCCATTCCCCCTTCCCCCGACTCCATGTCCACAAGTCCATTCTCTATGTCTACATTTCAAAGTAAGTCAGAAAGAGAAAATAAATATCGTATATTAACTCATATATGTGGAATCTAGAAAAATGTATCTAAGACATCGCTACCAAAAGCTCTGAAGCAAGCAATGATGGTCATTCAATATTTGAGAAATTAAGGAAAAGAAGAAAGGTACAAAGAAATAAAAGAAAGTAATTTCGAGGTATAATAGAAGGGGTAGATTATAAGTTTAGTAAAATATTACATTTTTGACTTGGAACAAACCTTAGAAAGTATAATTTATACATAAAAATTTGATTAAGAAATATTAAGTGACTTCTTAAAGACATATGAAAAGTTAGTGGCAGAATGAAACAAGAATGTTGATTCTTGATTCTCTTGACTTTCTGATTCCTAATACAGTGCTCATTTCTGTTACACCAAGTTGCCACAGGTTCAGTTTATGGCTGATCTTATGAATATTTTGAGGAGGGAAATTACATAAAAATGACTTGATCTGACAAGTACAAAATTTGTTAAACTGGGACTTAATTTTTCCAAGATTGATGGCTTTGTATTATAAAAAGGTTTTCAATCTGACAAAACTTTTCAGGAATGAAAAACCCCAAGTTCCTTGTAAAGTGTGAGGGATATGGTAGTTCCAATTCATTCCAAATTTGTTTAAATCAGAGCTTTAGAGACTTTTATCAAAATAAACTTTATCTCTGATTTCTGATTCCAAGTCAGTTGAAAAGACCAGGATGCCTCAAGGACTCTTACTATCTGTAATTAATTATCTAAAATTCAGAGAAAAAGAGTCATTCCAGTTCAGAAAAATGTTAACAATGGCAAGCTTTTGAAATACACCAAATTTCCTTTCACACCTTCTCTCTGAGTAACTTTTCCCGTTCATAGTAACTTTTTCCTTAGAGTTTCTCCTTACATCTCTTTACTGCTCTTATATTAAACATCATACGCCTTCACTTTGGTAACCCCACTCTAAACTTCTCTATCCCGGTATTTGCCCTTTTCCAATGTTTTTCCAAATCCAAATAACTTTACTTTCTATTTTTTTAATTGTAGTTGATTTTACAATATTGTGTTACTTTCAGGTGTACAGCAAACAGATCCAGTTTTATATATACATATATATGAATATATATTCAGGTGTATATATATATATATGTTTTTAATACTATTTTCCATTATAGGTTATTACTAGATATTGAATATTGTTCCCTGTATTATACAGTAGATCCCTGTTGCTTATCTAGTTATGTGTGTCTGTTAATCCCATACTCCTAATTTATCCTTCCCACCCACCTTTCTCCTTTGGTAACTCTAAGTTTGTTTTCTATGTCTGTGAGTCTGTGTCTGTTTTGTAAATAGATTCATTTGTGTTATTTTATACATTCCACATGTAAGTGATGTCATATAATATTTTTCTTTCTCTGTCTGACTTCACTTAGTATGATATTCTCTAGGTTCATCCACATTTCAGCAAATGGCAATATTTCATTCTTTTTATGGCTGAGTAATATTCCATTGATCTGTTGATGGATATTTAGGTTGCTTCCATGTCTTGGCTATTTTAAATAGAGCTGCTGTGAATATTGGGCTGTATGTATCTTTTTGTGTGTATCTTTTTGAATTAGAATTTTCATCTTTTCTGGATATATGCCCAGTAGCAGTATTGCTGCGATCATATGTTACCTGTATTTTTAGCTTTTTAAGGAACCTCCATGCTGTTTTCCATAGCGGTTCCACCAATTTACATTTCCACCAACAGTGTAAGAGGGTTCCCTTTTCTCCACACCCTCTCCAGCATTTATTATTGTTATTTTTTTAAAGGCGAGAGATTTTTTATTTTATTTTTTGTCTGCGTTGGATCTTTGTTGCTATGCACAGGCTTTCTCTAGTTGCGGCGAGCAGGGGCTACTCTTTGTTGTGGTGCACAGACTTCTCATTGTGGTGGCTTCTCTTATTGTGGAGCACGGGCTCTAGGAGCATGGGCTTCAGTAGTTGTGGCACGTGGGCTCAGTAGTTGTGGCTCATGGGCTCTAGAGCCCAGGATCAGCAGTTGTGGTGCACGGGCTTAGTTGGTCCATGGCATGCGGGATCTTCCCGGCCAGGGCTCAAACCTGTGTCCCCTGCATCGGCAGGTGGATTCTTAACCCCTGCGCCACCAGGGAAGTCCAGCATTTATTATTTTTAGACATTTTGGTGGTAACCATTCTGCCTGGTGTGAGGTGATACCTCATTGTGGTGTTGACTTGCATTCCTCTAATGATTAGCGATGTTGAGCATTTTTTCAAGTGCCTGTTGGTTATCTGTATATCTTCCTTGGAGAAATATTTATTTAGCTGTTCTGCCCATTTTTTGATTAAGCTGTTTGTTTTTGTGATATTGAGTTGTAAGAGCTGTTTGTATATTTTGGAAATTATTCCCTTGCCAGTCACATTGTTCTCAATGATATTTTATCTCATTCCATAGGTTGTCTTTTTGTTTTGTTTTGTTCATGGTTTCTTTTTTTTCTTTGCTATGCAAAAGCTTTTAAGTTTAACTGTGTTTCATTTTTGCTTTTATTTCTTTTGCCTTGAGAAACTGATCTAAAAAAGTATTACTGTGATTTATGTCAAAGAATGTTTTGCCTATGTTCTCTTCTAGGAGTGTCATGGTGTCATGTCTTATATTTAGGTCTTTAAACCATTTTGGGTTTATTTTGGTATCAGTATATGTTGTGAGGGAGGGTTCTAATTTCATTGATTTTCATGAGGCTGTCTGGTTTTCCTAACAACACTTGCTGAAGAGACTGTCTTTTCTCCATTGTATATTCTGCCTCCTTTGTCAAAGATTAATTGACCGTAGGGGTATGGGTTTCTTTCTGGCTCTGTATTCTGTTCCATTGGTCTATAGATCTGATTTTGTGCCAATACCATGCTGTTTTTATTATGGGAGCTCTGTAGAAATGTCTAAAGTCTGTGAGGGTTATGCCTCCTGCTTTGTTCTTTTTCCTCAGGATTGCTTTAGTAATTTGAGGTCTTCTGTGTTTCCATATAAATTTTAGTATTATTTGTTCTAGTTCTGTGAAAAATTTCATAGGTAATTTGATAGGGATTAGACTAAATCTGTAGATTGCTTTGGGTAGTATGGCCATTTTAATAATATTAATTCTTCCAATCCAGGAGCATGGGATATCTTTCCATTTCTTTGAATTACCTTCAGTTTCCTTTATCAGTGTTTTATAGTTCTCAGCATATAAGTCTTTCACCTCCTTGGTTAAGTTTATTCCTAGGTTTTTTTTTTTTTTGTCATGTTTTTAAATGGAATTTTTTTTTATTTTTCTTTTTCTGATATTTCATTGTTAGTGTAAAGAAATACAACAGATTTCTGTACATTAGTCGTATTCTGCTACACTGCTGAATACATTTATTAGTTCTACTAGTTTTTGTGGGGCATCTTCAGGGTTTTCTATATAGAATATCATGTCCTCTGCATATAATGACAGCTTTACCTCTTCCTTTCCAATTTGGATACCTTTTATTCCTTTTTCTTGTCTGATTGCTGTTGCTAGGACTTCCAATACTATGTTGAATAGAAGTGGTGGGAGTGGGCATCCTTGTCTTGCTCCAGAATTTAGTGGGAAAACTTTCTTTTCACTGTTACTATGTTGGTTATGAGTTTGTCCTAAAATGGCTTTTATTATGTTGAGATATGTTCCCTCTATATCCACTTTGTTGAGTGTTTTTATTACGAATGGATGTTGAGTTTTATCAAATGATTTTTCTGCATCTATTGAGATGATCATATGGCTTCTGTCTTTTCTTTTGTTAATGTGGTGTATCACATTGATTGATTTGCATATATTGGACTATCTTTGTGATCCTGGAATGAATCCAGCTTGATCATGGCGTATGATCCTTTTTATGTATTGTTGGATTTGGTTTGCTCACATTTTGTTGAGGATTCTTGCATCTATATTCATCAAAAATACAGGCCTGTAATCTTTTCTTGTAGTGTTTTTGTCTGGTTTTGGTATCAGGGTGATGGTGGCTTCATAGAATGATCTTGGGAGTCATTAGAGTTAGGGAAGAGTTAAAGAAGGATCAGTATAAGTTCTTTGTGTGTTTTTTAGAAATTCCTAGTGAAGCCATCTGCTCCTGGACTTTTGTTTACAGGGATTCTTTTTTTCTTTTTTAACAGATTCTATTTAACTTCTAGTGACTGATCTGTTCAAATTATCTGTTTCTTCTTGACTCAATTTTTGGCAGGCAGTATGTTTCTAGAAACTTGTCCATTTCTTCTGTGTTGTCCAATTTGTGGGCATATAACTGCTCATAGTATTTTCTTATGATTTTTTATATTTCTACGGTATTGTTGCTATTTCTCCTCTTTGTTTATTTGGGTCCACTCTCTTTTCTTCTTGGTGATTTTAGGTAGAGGTTTGTTGATTTTGTTTATCCTTTTCAAAATACCAGCTCTGGGTTTTATTGATCTTTTCTATTGTTTTTTATCTCTATTTTATTTCCTCTCTGATATTTATTATTTCCTTCCTTCTGCTGACTTTGGGTTTTGTTTGTTCTTTTTCTAGTTCTTTTAAGTGGTAGGTTAGGTTGCTAATTTGAGATTTTTCTGGTTTTTTGAGGAAGGCCTGTATCGTTATGAACTTCCCTCTAACAACTGCTTTTGCTATATCCCATAGATTTTGTAAGATTTTGTCTCTGGATTGACAATAAAACAACATCTTTCATCAAAATTAATGTATTTCAGTATACACTTTGTTCAGGCACTGGGCTAGATCTTCTGCTAATATTATTCAATTTTTAGAATTTTATAAATTATAGAGTACGAGCATATCCATGATCATAAAAATCTTTTTTATTTTTTTAAAGAAAACTGCTATTTTCAGCAGAAACAAAAAGTTTTCTTTGAGGAGCAACTTTTTATTTCTCAGGCATGAAGCCTGGAGGACCAGGAGATGTGCTGAGTGAGACATTTCTCAAAGACCAGGGGAGAGTCACTCTAGCACCTGTGTTCTTCTATTTGTGAAGGTGCTGGCAAAGCCCAGTGAGGAGCTGTGGCAGCAGCAACCAGCGTGGTAATCTAGAGGTAGATCCCAGGCTCCCATCTGGGATGCCCAGGGCTAAGAGCTATTGCTGATCACCAGAGATGCCATCTTCTCATTTCACCTTGATGACCTCTTTTCAGTAGTGTCTAGGTCAGGGGGGCAGAATTAATTGGGAGATTGGGAATGACATATATACACTATTTATACTGTATATAAAATAGATAACTAAATGAGAACCTACTGTATAGCTCAGGGAACCCTACTCAGTGCTCTGTGGTGACCTAAATGGGATTGAAATCTAAAGAAGAGGGGATATATGTGTATGTATAGTTGATTCACTTTGCTGTACACTAGAAACTAACACAACATTGTAAAGCAACTATACTCCAATAAAAATTAATTATTAAGAAAAATAGTGTCTAGATCAGACATTGGTTCACAAACAGTGGCCCATGGGTCCAATCCAGCCTTCTACCTCTTTTTGTATGACCTGTGAGCTAAGAATGATTTTTACATTTTTAGATTGATTTTTTTCACGTGGACATCTAGTTATTCCAGTATCATTCGTTGAAAAGACTGTCTTTTCTCCATTTTGCTGCATTTGCACTCTTGTCAAAGAGCAGTTGACTCTGTTTATGTGGGACTATGGCTGGGCGCTTGCTCTTGTTCCATGGATCTATGTTTCTATTATCCTGCCCGTATCACCCCATAGCTTTATAGTAACTTTTGAAGTTGGTCAGTGTCAGTCCTCCGACTTTGTTCTTCTCCTCCGATATTCTGTTGGCTATTCTGGGTCTTTGGCCTCTCCATATAAAGTTTAAAATCAGTTTGTTGATATCCAAAAAGGTTTTAACATTTTTAAATGGTAGAGAAAAATAAAAAGCAAGGTATTTAATAGCACAAGAAAATTATATGAAATTCACATTTGTCTCTGTAATTTGTTTACATATTATCTATGCCACCTTTCACAGTACAAAGTAGAGCTGAGTATTTGTCACAAAGACTGTATAGTCTTCAAAATCTAAAATATTGACTGTATTGAAGAAGTCTGCTGAACCCTGGTCTAGATCTTAGCCTGTGACTTACACTTATTTTGGTTCTGAGCACAGCCCATGGGTCTGGACTGCCCATTTTCAAATCCTTCCATCACCATGTGTTCACTGTGTCACCTTTAAAATGTCACTTATCCTTTCTGGGCCTGTTTCTTAACTGTAAAGTGGGGATGATAGCATTTATCTCATAGAGTTGTTGTGAGGAATAAATGAATTACTTCATGTAAGTGCTTAGAACAGGGCCTGGCACCTAGAAGCTGCATATAAGTGTTCACTACCATATACATTTTTATCCTGGCTTAAAAGAATGTTACCAAAATGGTCTCAAATCTCTGCCTTGTGATTTCATCTAGCCCACTACTCCCAGAGTGATGATCATCTTAAAACGCACCCTAACACTCATCTCTTTAAAGACTGGTCATGGCTTCCTGCTACCTGTGGAGCAGCCTGGCATTCAAAGGTCCACAGCCCAGCTGCCATCTGTCTGTGCAGCCTCATGTACTCTGCCCTGCCCTCCCCCCACCTCCCCCTGCCCTCCAGTTATGAACCCTGTGCTCCAGCCCCTCCAAGCACTCCGTGTTTGTCCAAATCTCAGCACCTTCCCATCACGTGGTTCTTTCTGCACAGAACTATTTCTTCTGAGCATTTCAAAAGGGTCACTGAGATCTGGGGGCAGGATACAACCAACATTCCTGTTGCGAGCTCTGATGTGGAAATCACTGCCTGATCTCACTGTGGGCATGAAATGGAAGTATACTCTTGTTGCTCATGAAACTCCAGATAAATTCTCTTCAGGGTCAAAAAATAAAGCTGCAAAAGAAGGGTGGCGTGAAAAGAAATCAAGCCCTCTCCCCCAAGTCAGGCCTCCCTTCAGCCTTGTCTAATGCTGTCTGGGGTTCTTGCATCATATGCCGTTACAAGGAGTGTGCACCCTGGACAGAGAACTGGGTGGGGGGAAACCAGAGGAAGCAAGGGCGCTAGACCTCTGTTTACATATCAGTATCACAAATGTTTCTTGAAGCTGTTGAAGTAAGCATCAAGATTATGTAACAGTGTGAAATAAAGCTCACGATACAACATATTGGACCCTTGGGAGTATCCTATAGTTTGATTTTCTTCTAACAAAGTTATTTGACACGTTCAGTGGTAAATATTTCATGGGTGACCTCTGAAGCAAACTTCTTGCCCTTAATTGAGCTCTATAACTAATATTGTTTAAAACAACAAGAACAACAAAAACACTCTGATGAATCATCTAAATCATTACTACAAAATAAGATCTTAAACTCCAGACTATTAATATTTGATTATTGTATTTTCTTTAACCATTTGCTTTGAAATTTAATTTACTAAATAAAATAATAATTCTCTCCTTAAAAAATAGGATATTTTAATATCACAGAGTAGTCATTTGCTGTTTCCAGTATACAGTTCAAAGTCTATTTGCACTGTCTTCTAATTTTTTTTCCTCCACCCCACTTCCCACCTTACTAAGATTTTTTGCTTTTTTTTCTTTTTAATCTTATGGGCACATATTTGGCACTTTTACCTGGACAATGGGAAAAGCTGTTGCATAGACATGGCAGTAAGCGTGGAAATTTTATCTGAATCTCTGTGCCTTTACAAATCACACTGAGTATGAAGATCACTCTGAGATGTATGTGTTCATTCTAGGTTTAACCCAGTCTGATGTGGGTGTAACAGACTACATTTACTTAGACTGGTGTTCAGTACCTGGCCTGATTTGATAGGCCCATTCTGTTTTCTGAAGTGCTATGTCATTATCTCAAGAAATGTTTTAGACATGTTATTTTAGGTACTTATTTCTGTTCAACTTTTGGGAGATTAAGGTTTCTTAATCTCTTAAGGGAGATTAAGTTAAGAAACTCCATTCTTAGCTTGTCTGTCATACTGCCAAAATTATTGCTGGATTCCGATTGCAGCCAAAAGTACAAATAGACTTGATGAAAATACGAGTAGCTGAATGATTACTCTTTGTCAGATATAAACCATAGTATGGTACTCTAGGGTACTGCTACTTTTCTTGCTCTACCTGAAAAGTAAATTTCATGTCATAGTAGTTTCTTAAACTGAGCTGATTTTATGAAAACCTAAAAATGCATTAAATTAAATCTGATTTACATGGATATCTGAAAGCAAATATACCTTTATGTGAACAAGGGAATAGGTTTTTGTATAGCTCAGTAGCTTTTAAGTTATCTTTGTTGTAATTCCTTACTGTTATTTTATTCAGAGAATGGTAAGAGGTTGCCATATAGTTAATTTAACACATACGTACAAGTCCCAATGGATAAAATAATCAAAATTCTTTAACCTACTGAATGAAGTATCTACTCCGCTTTTTTTGAAAGAATTGAGATTGCGTTGTGTTAAAGTTTGACTTCTATTGACTTTTTTAGTCATTACAGTTACCACTTAAATTCTTACCACATTATCAGAATACAAATAAAATGAAAAACATAAATGTACCTGGCTTAGAATGTAGCATGTGTAAAAGACAAGCCAGGATTAGACTTGATACAATAAGATGTTTAGAAAAGTTAAATATATATAGTATATAGAGTAATAAGTGCTAAGATGAAAAATGAAGGAATGGGGGAATAAGGAGCTTCAGATTAGGTTGTAAGCTTAGATAGCATGACCACAGCATTCCTTGATGAGAATGTAATATTTGAAGAGCCAGCCATGTGATTATCTAGGGAAAGAACACCAGACAGAGGAAACATCAAGGGCAAAGTCCTGAGAAGAGAACATACCTAACTTATTTAGCAAAAGGCAAGGGGCTCATTGTGACTAGAGCTACATGAATGGGAGAGTAGTAGTAAAGTGAGTTCTGAATGGTAACAGGACCCAGTTAACATAAGGACTTGTAGACCTGCATTAGGACTTCGGCTGTTACTGAATGAAATGGGAAGTGAAGATTTTTAAGCAGAGGAGTGATACCATCACATTTAGATGTTAATAAGAGACTTCCCACTTCCAGCCAAGAGGAAGTGACAGGGATGTGGTTTATCCTTTCACCTAAAATAACGAAACTGACAAAATGTATGAAACAACAGTTTTCAAGACACTGGATGTCAGGTAACAAAGGACAATGTTCCTTGATAGTCATAAAACAAATGCGTTAAGGCTTTCGATTGCCCCAGCTGTCGCATAAGGAGGATTCCCCCAGGTAGACTCCAGCTGTCTCTCTCAGTCTAGAGAACTCTGGGAGGCCTGGGAAGCAAAGGCAGCTAGAGTTTCCCCAACTGTACAATGGAGATACCAATGTTACCAAACTCATGGTGAGACTTACGAGTTAATATATGTTAACTCCTATATAAATGCTACATTTTCCTTATGTTTGCCATGGATTTACATCTTAAACAGAAATCTAGATCCTTCTAATCACTGGATCATTTTGACCACCTGGACATTGTTTTATCTGGGCATCAAAACTGGACTATAATCCTTGCTTGTTTGCATATCTATGGGCAGACTCTTCATTTGAGTGTAAAATATTTCTTTAGCACTTTTTCTAAGTTCCTGGGTTTTGTTTTGTTTTCTTTTCAAAAAGGCATCTGGACCAAAAATGGAACTTATTTAAGTCATGTCAGCTCAAAATGGTTATTACTGAAAGACCAGCACTTCTGAAATGGCACGGACTATTTTGAATTCCTTCCTTGATGAAGACTAGAGAGCTAAAATAATTCCAACATTCATTACTTTCTTTTCCTTTGATGGGTCAGCAATAAAATTATGCTAATGAAATAGCTGGATTCCCTCATTACAGAGAACACATGAATTAGTGAAGTTCTGCATAAAGCCTTTTATTTAGAACATTTGAAAACGTATGTATAATCTTATATTTATATCAGTCACTGCATTTATTAAAGACATTTTTCCTTTTATAAGAATTTTACAGAAGTGTTAAGGCAACTTTTAGTATATTGACAATAACATTATTCTGACTGTTTCAAGGGCCTCATTTCCTAAAGCTTTATGTACCCTTTCCTTACCCTTATGTAGAAAAAAAAAGCAAGGAATTTGTATGCTGAGACTTTGAAATGTGTTGAACAATTTGAAAAATAATTGATACAGTCAGCAAACAGGGCTGCCTGGTGCTTCTCATGTTGGGCTTGTAATAAAATTGGCTACCAAATTGCAAGTAATCAAAAGAAATAGTTGATTGCTTTTTCCACTTTAACAGGCATTATACCAAACTATTCAAAAGTGAAGGGGATTTTTTCCTCTGCCAGATCTACACAGAAGTCACAGAAGTCAGTTACTCACAAAGCTATAAGTGGAAAAGAGTGATCAAAGGGGAAGATGGCCAGAGTTTTGAGAAGATTTATATTGTAGATTTTTTTTTTTTTTTTTTGCTTTTAAACTTTGACTCTCCTCAGGAGAAAAAATTATTTGAGAGCAAGTCTTTTAAATTGATTTTCAGTTGAAAGCATGCCAATTTCAATCTGAGACTGGTTCTACGGGTAGTTAAAGCATATACAAGAAGTGCTACCTTGTATCACTGCCCATTCTTGCTGTCTGCTTATTATTTCTTCAGAGAGCTATTGCTTATTATTAAGACTTTTATGTCTATTTGAAATTTTATTGTCTAGAGCCATATTCTACTGCTTCTCAAACTTTAATTCTGATTCTGATTCTGTGAGTCTGCATTGGGGCCTGAAATTATGCATTTATAACAGATTCCCAGGGAATGCTTATAGTCGCAAAGCCATAGACTGCATTTTGCCTCAGCTTTCCTGCTCTCTCTTCAATCCTCCAGTCTCCTGGCTCAGATTAATGATTCCTGCTATATAACCTAGTGGGCCTCGGCCTCTGATTGCCCATACACAAGGCACATACCTGTCTCCTCTCTTTTTGCTTTGACTCATGTGGCCTAATAGTTTCACTAGATCCAATCTATAAATTTCTCATTCTAGTTCTTCTATTCTGTGCCCATTCATAGTGCAGCTCCAAGAATGAAAAACAAATCAATAGGAATTATATAAAGGTATTAAAAACTTGATGTAAGCAGCGTGGCATAGAAGGAAATTTTATGGATTAAGGAGCCTGAATGATTTATTCACACCCTGACTTTGCCACTTATTAGCTCTGGAACTTCAGCCCTTGATGTCTGTACTTTAGGTGACTCATTGAGAAAACTAGTATAGAGAGGCATACATAATAGGCATACATAATACATATAGAGAGGCATACATAATACTTCTAATAGGTATACCTCAGTAGACATTCTGGTCTAAAAAATATATGGCAATTACAGCAATAACTCAACCCCTCACCATTCTTATGTCTTAATGTATGTAAGTAAATAATACAAGAAGACTTTTTTTTTTCATTACCAGGATAATTTAATTTTAAAGTTAAAAATATGTATCATTGCCTCGTTTGGTATCCACTACAAAAAAAATGGGTTTTGTCTTAAAACCTGGATTGATACATAAGTTTTCCACTTCCCATTTTGGGCTTATATGTCCCCTTCCCAGTAAGCCACAGTCTTTTAATTATAAAACATGTGTATTCATTTTCTCCCATTAACATCTTTTGAAGCAGGTGGTGAATATTTTCAGAACACTTAAGCACTCATCCTGTAGAGCTAATATCTAAGGAAGGATATTCTAGGAATAAAAAATCCCGTGTATGAAAAAAGAAAAAAAATTAATTCAAATGATTTTTGTTGGTAACTTCTTGACCTAGCAATCCCTGAAAGTTGGGTAATGCCGGAACATCCTTTATTCTTTTCTCTTGAAAGACCAAGGGTAAAATGGTGACAATCATAGGTCCAGATTTCATGTAGGTCCCATTTAAGAGTTATATTAAAAAGATGAGGCAAAAAAAGGGAAAGGAAAACGTTATTATCTTTAGAATATAAAAATGATAAATGTAGTGGCCTTGTACTTGTTGGCATACAGGTCTCAAAAAACCTTTGATTAGTGATACATTTTTAATAATGTTTCAACTTGAATATATGCAATTTGAAGCACCTGATACTGTCATATTTTTTTTTAATTTCCTTAAAACTGGTATCCAGTGTTTCATTCACAGAACATGCTTAGAATCATTTTTTGTTGCTGAAAATGGAATTATGGCAACCTTTCTAGTTTATAAGAATGAAACCAGAATGATGATCACTGAAACTGGCAACTATTAATAGTGTTGATAAATAACAATCATCATATTGCTTTATGTAGAATCTTATATTTTTAAATATTTTATTTTATCTTTGGACAGTGATTCAGGGGATGGATTTTGGAGTCAGAGACATGGGTTTAAATATTAATCTACAACTTATCAACTCTCTGGCTTTGGACAAGTTGATAGAACTATTTAAGTCTCAGTTTTTCTTCCATAAAAGTTAAGTAATAATACCTAGCCAATATAATCTTTATGAAGATAAAATTAAATAATGTCAGGAAAACCTTTCCCATGGTATTTGACCTACAGGAAGGCATCAATGTATGACAACTATAATTATTACTGTTAATAATATTTGATCTTTACAAAACAGTTAAAGTGGAAGAGATAGGTCAACAATGGCTTCTAATATTCTATAGAAGAGACAACTGAGGGTAAGAAAATATCCCAAATTAATAAAAGATTCAAGATTATAAACTAAGTCTGCTGGGTCCTAGTTAGAATAACTTTTGATTATCTTTCAATTATGTAGCATCATGAATTTTTTTAAAAAGCAAGATTTTTTTGTGTTTTAGCCACAATTCTGTGTTGTCCATGTTTTACCTCATTCAGTCCTTAGACAACCATTTGAAATAGGTCCTATATTCATCCCCCTTTTACAAATGAGAAAACTGAGGTAATGAGAGACGTGTAATCTGTTTACCATCATACATCTAGCAAATCGTAAAGCCAAGTTTCGAACCCAAGATATAGTACAAGAAAAGCCTGAAATTGGCTGAGACTTAATCTCTAGTCCATCATGGACTCAGATAATTTACTTTAGAAAGTTCAATATATGTTCAAATAATGGGTTTTTTTGAAATTCTATATTATCATAGACATTACCCCTGGCAGTGGTAGGATGACACACATGAAATAGCAAAATTCTTGCCCTCGGGTAGCTTACAGTCTAATTGGGGAGGAAGATTTTATAAACATAACATCTAGGATAAAACAATTAATTCTCTTGAAAACTGTATGTAAGGAGACCAGAAGAAGCATATTTAGTCCCAATCTAAGATTCAGGGAAAATATTCTGGAAAGGATGGCAACTGCTGTGAGTCTTAAAAGATGAGGACATAGGAGTCAAGTGAAAAATGGAGGAGTAACAACATATTCCTAGCGCAAGAAAAAACATAAGCAAACACCAAGAATCATGAATACCTGTTACATTCTGTGAATGACAGGCTGGTTCATATTATTAGGGAGAATTTATTTTTGTATGTGGTGTGAGAAAATGTTCTTTGTTCATTCTTTTACATGTAGCTGTCCAGTTTACCCAGCACCACTTATTGAAGAAACTGTCTTTTCCCCATTTTATATTCTTGCCTCCTTCATCATAGATTAATTGACCATAAGTGTGTGGATTTATTTCTGTGCTCTTTATGCCATTGATCTATATCTCTGTTTTTGAGCCGGTAACATACTGTTTTGATTACTGTAGCTTTGTAGTGTAGTCTGAAGTCAGGGAGCATGATTCCTCCAGCTTTGTTCATTTTTCTCAAGATTGCTTTGCTATTTGGGGTCTTTTGTGGTTCCATAAACATTTTAGGATGATTTGTTCTAGTTCTATGAAAATGTTTTGGGTATTTCGATAGGGATTGCATTTACTGTGTAGATTGCTTTGGGTAGTAAGGACATAAGGACATATTAACAATATTCATTCTTCCAATCCATGAACAAGGGATCTGTTTCCATTTATTTGTATTGTCTTCAATTTCCTTCATTAATGTATTATAATTTTCAGAGTACAATTTTGATTAAATTTATTTCTAGTTATTTTATTATTTTTGATGCAGTTGTAAATGGGATTGCTTTCTTGATTTCTCTTTCTGATAGTTCATTATCAATGTATAGAAATGCAACATACTTCATATTTTAAATAATGCATTCTGCAACTTTACTGAATTTTATTAGTGTTAATAGTTTTATGGTAGAGGTTTCAGGGTTTTCTACATATAGTATCAAGTCATCTACAAATAGTGACAGTTTAAATTCTTTCCTTCCAAATTGTATGCCTTTTATTTCTTTTTCTTATCTGATTGCTGTGTCTAGGACTTCCAATACTATATTAAAAAGAAATGATGAGAGTGGGCATCCTAGTCTTGTTCCTGATATTAGAGGAAAATCTTTCAGCTTTTTACCATTGAATGTGATGTTAGCTGTGAGTTTGTCATAAATGACCTTTATTATGTTAAGGTATATTCCCTCTATACCAACTTCTTTGAGAGTTTTTATTATTGAAAGGATGTTAAATTTTGTCAGGTGCTTTCTCTGCATCTATTGATAAGATCACGTGATTTTTATCCTTTATTTTATTAATGTGATGTATCACATTGGTTGATGTGTGGATATTGAACCATCCTTGCATCCCTAGAATAAAGCCCACCTGATCATGATGTATGATCCTTTTTATGTATCATTGAATTTGGCTTCCCAATATTTTGTTGTGGAATTTTGCATATATGTCCATCAGGGATATTAGCTTGTAATTTTCTTTTTTTTGTAGTGCCTTTGTCTGGTGTTGGTATATGATAATGCTGACCTCACACCAGTCAGATGGCTATCATCAAAAAGACAAGAAATAACAAGTGTTGGTGAAGATGTGGAGAAAAGGGAACCCTTGTTCACTGTTGGTGGGAATGTAAATTGGTATAGCCACTATGGAAAACTGTGTAGAGGTTCTTCAAATAATTAAGATAGAACTACCATATGATCCAGCAATTCCACTCCTAAGCAAACAAAAACACGAATTTGGAAAGACATATGCATCCCAGTGTTCATAGCAGCATTATTTATAATAGCCAAGATATGGAAGCAGCCTAAGTGCCTATCATAAAAAACGCACCACATTGATCTGACTGAGAAATGCTGCAGTCAGTGGAATTAGTGGCTTTGACCCATTCATTTTCAGTAGAAAAGAAGTAGTCTGAACAGGAATAATACATGACAGTAAGAACATTCTGCTAATGACTTTCAGACACAGACTTTAGCTGAAAACTACCAGGCAATGAATTTTTCTAAAATACTTCATTAAAAAAAAAATTCAAGGACTTAATGTAGAAAAACAAATATCTACTGTAGAAAAACAAATCTCTACTTTTTATTTCTATTTAGGTATTGTATAAATGATCTATGGGAGTGAAGTATGCTGGTGAAAAAGTTCATAACAAAATTGGTCATTGAGTAAGCATTACAAAACATTGCCAAGGAAAAAGAAGTAGAACTGTAGGTATGATGCCTTATCCAGATTTTATAGAATTTATTTCATGACAAACTAGGTCAAAATAGGCTCATTTCACAGAGGAAAAACTCAGATTCAGCAAAGTAAAAAGACTTCCTCTCTTTCCCCCCCAAATTTTCCTATATCAGATAGGTAGAGATTTTCTTTTGCTTCTCTATATTAAACATGTGTTCTGTTCTAGGGAAGCACACCTCTGGCTTAGTATTTGCTGTACTATGGTGTATTAGAAAAGTGCTGTACTAGAGAAATCTTTCCTTTTGCCCATTCATAAATCTCATTACATTGGTTAAAGGGAAACATGTCTGTCCTCTCTTACCCGAGATTGAGAAAATTCAGGGCTCAGGATTAGAAGTAGAAAGCTTCTAAGGAACAGGACTTAAGGTGTAAAAAATTCACTGGTTTAATATTTTCTGATGTTAATATTTCTAAAATTTTCAGGCTTCAGTAGTCAATGCCAATTTTGACAAGGGGATCCCCGTAGAAGGGGTGTTGCCTCCTGTGGGTGCCCAAAATGTTAATTTGAGAGGAGGTGATGTAATTTCCTTTACAAGTCTAGAAGTCAGAAGAACATACTGCTAGGATTAGTTGTGTGGCTTTGAACAAGTCATTTACTTTCTATTTAAATTTTCTTTCTTATAAAATATACTAAAATAGCTGCTTTCCCTACCAAATGCCTAGATAATGTAGGTGAGATTGCTTTGTCAACTACAGATTTTAAAATATAAGTTTTTAGAATTCACTTTCATACTGTCTGAGGCATAAAAGACCAATGGAAAAAAGGTTACTGTGTATTCATCTATATGCTTCAGAGATATGAAAGGATTGGGGAATTTTCTTTTTATTTTTATATTCTAGGATTTTGGGGGGACAATTTTTACAATACTTCAAAACCAACAGAGAAAATTCCAGGTGTGAGCAGTAAGAAAGATGTAAATCAAATACTTGCCAAGATAACCTTACAACCTGGAAAGGATTCTTCATCATAGGTATTTTGATAAAATAATGGTTATTTAGTGTTTTATTAATCCAGAGGACCTTCCAGACAGCTAAAACCTTTTTTCATGAGCATATATTTTGTAACTTATCATTGTTACGGTTGCAAAAGGTTTATAGGGAAACAAAGGCATATAGTCCTCTCTTTAAAGGCACTTTTAACCTCAGGGAGACATAATGCAGCAAAATTGTTTGATGTTTGGAGGAAATTCATAAGAACATATAGAGAACAAATGTTTATTTAAAACATGAGAGGTCATTTTGTAGGTACACCCGAGTTCATATCTATTATTTTTGCCTCACAGGTTCTATACACCACCCTCTTGCCAATAGAACCCAAATTTTTCACTGGAAGATCACTTTTTTTATACATTCTTGCATTAATCTGGGTCCTCCAAGAAGATGACACTAAAACAAGATTAAGCATGCAGGAGATTTATTGGAGGAGGGTGAGAGAAAAAGCGAGGAGAACTTTCAGACTGCCATCAGTTTGGCACCTATGGTATGGGGTTGAGGAAAGAGGAATGGAACAGGAAGAGTCCAGACCATAGCATCATTCTAAAAAAGGTTCATCTAAGCCAATAGGGGATACCTGAGCCAATCCCACCCATTAAAGGAGTCCTCTGTCTCCTAGAACTGCACTAGTCCCCCTGCTCCTCATTGGGTTCAGCACCTCTCTGGGATGAACACATGTGAAGCATGGTCGCAGCAGAGATGCGGTGGTAAATCCAAAGGGGCAGCATCTGGGATTGTCACTCAATTATGCACCTTCACTAAGAGCTCTGAGTGGTGTACCTTCATGGCTGTCATAACTCTCAACTCACCTACTTCTGGTGGATTTTACCTTGCTTATGGCCCCAGGGGTGAACACACAGTCTGGCCAGTCACAAAATTATATTTACAATGACCAGAGCTGTTGGTTCCAAGATGGGCCTATGAGCTACTTAAAACCAACGAGCAGCAATGAACTATTTTTGATATTGTTAGAAGAAGAGCTTGTATTCTTTCTTTAGATTATCTAAACTTTCAGCTGTTGGGAAATCCTTTATGGAGTGTAACTATTAAACCAGTACAGCCAAAGTCAGAGCTATGAAATTTAGAAAAGCTGAGCTCTGATGATATTCACCCCTTGAAGAAAGCTGTGCCTGATTTCTTGAATTTTTAGTTTTATGAGCCAATGTATTTATTTTTTTAATGTATTCAATACTAACTCAAACAGCTAAGGGTTGCTGAAAAGATTTGGGTAACTAGATGAGGACTGACCCCACAAAGGCTTTAACTGAGAGTACTGAGGTCTGTAACATCAGGAGCTGCCTTGTTTGCCCTTAATTCTCCGATCCTCACACTAATCTGCCACGTGGTATTTTCTTATGGCACATACTTTATAAGTAATTAAAGTTTTTAAATAAATGAAGTTAATAAAAATTTGTTTAATGAATTAATGAAGTTCTCAACGAAGAGCAAAGTTTTAAGAAATGGAAGAGGGAATGAGGGAGCTCTATGAAATCATTTTCTTATGTCTTGTAGATCCTCAGAAAATGAGATTCTTTAGGCAGAGTGTTTTTGAAGACAATTTTGAAGACAATTCTCACTCTAAATCCTTGGAAACACACAGTATACAAGGCCATCGTTATTCCTTGCATGCATGAAACAAAACCCTCATATGATATTCCATTGAATCATTGAATAATAAACAGTGAAGGAGTAGGCATGGGTGGAGATGTGTAGGTTTTCTTTAATTTTACTTGAAACAGCAAGGCCTGTAGGTAGAATGTCAAGAGGATGAGGATGTACATCATAATTTTCTCAGTTGAGAGAAAAAGCACTTTCTCAGTTGAGAGAAAAAGCACTAGCTAAATATGCATGCAAAAATTTGGCTAATCCCCAAAGTCAATGTTGGTTACAGTTGATTGATAAAAATATGCTTCTTTATTTAAGGTCAAATTCATTTGTAACAATTTTGTTTACTAAGCAGCTCCCAAGAGGATACTGGTCTGACATAACTGTGCATGCATTTTCTCACCTAAATGCATAAACCTCCCTTCAGTTTCAGTGTACCTGATACATTGTATGACATGCTGCTAAAAGAACAAAAACAAACAAACAAACAGAAACGCCTCACAATGTCAGCTTATTTGGATTTGCCTCACATGAAAATGTCCTGAGGGTACTCTTCCCCAAGAGTAGACAACAAAATCACCTTTTAGAGACTACAGAATGTCCCTAACAATGTTAATGGTTAAGAATAAAGATATTGTAGGAGAAGTTCTTGAAAAATAATGAAAAAATAGGCTTTTACCCTCAAGAATAACCATATGTGCTTATTGTATTATAAAATTACGTCACTTTACTCAAGTATACAATATGGCCCTTGGATGTTAGAATTAAGAGCACTCTGTTGAAATGTATGTCAACATTATTTGATCTAGAGAAAGACATAATACAACTTTTGATCTATTTCACTGTGAATCCTTGTTATGTTAAGCAGAAGGAAAAATGAAACAGTTTAATTTTGCTCAAATGTTTTGCATTATAAGAAAGCTACAGTAATACTCAAAAGCTCTTATTCCCTTGGGATTCTAATGAATGTAAGTTTATCACAGTGATTTAGTTTTTAAATAAATGAAACCATATGGGCACCTTCTCCAGTTACAGTTTACAGGGTCTGAAAGTGGGGCTCTTACCAGCAGGTTTTTAAATGAAGCATTTGTAAGGTAAGTGACCTAATCTCAACAAATAAAAACATGAGATTTAAGTTGTTTTAGGATATTTTGGCAAGTACAAAGTTCATCTCTCAAAAGAGCTCCTGATTACTTGAACTAACCTTTGAAGTATCATTCTTATTTCTATATGTAAACTGCTCCTCAAACACTTCTCACTGTTCCTCTTCCAAGCCTTTATTATGACCTCTACTTTCTGAAAGTTGGATAAGAGGGCCAATGTCTGTACCTTCTGAAAGAGCCACATGAGAGAGAATAAAGGCTTCTGCTTTATACTTAAAGTGGGAAAAAGTTTCAAAGAATTCATCATTCTTTTATTGGCCTCTCTCCACCACTTACCTATTTTTAAAAAATTGCCCATAAAGACTTACTTTAAATTTGATCTCTTTATTAAAGCCATCCTAATAAGCTAGCTCGTATCTTCTAACCCTTGTCCTTTCTTATTGCTTTGAGCATATTTGTGTTCATAATTCATTTTGTTCTAGCTTGATTGAGAACAAACAATATAACTTAGGTGTCTTTGTATTAATATAATTCCTAGTACCGTGCCTCACACATAGCTGATCTAATTAATGTCTGTCAAATGTTTCAGTAACAGAATGGATGAGTTCAGTTGAGCCACATAAATCCTGTTCTAGAAAGTCCAAATTTAGTCTGGAAAATATCAGAAGTTAACGATCATTGGTTTTTGTTTTGGTTTGTTTTTTGATAGCCGGAGGTGTATCTACAGTGCAAAAATTGCCCAGATTGATTAAAATGTTCATTGTTAGCAATTCAAGATATATGTCACAAAGAATGGCACTCTGGGCCTTCAGGGTGATGCTGAGACCCCACCAGCTAAAAGATAAACATCAGAGAGAAATTTTTACAACTCTCAGCTATCAAGTACTGTTAGGATAGTTTTAATACTTGATTTCTTAAGTCTTCATAACAAACCGGCTTTGCAGTTATGGACAACGCATTGTTACAGAGAAAGATTTGTTATCTTGTCCAAAATAACTTAAATTTAGAATAGTAAATGGCCAGCTAGAATTCATACCCTGTTTTGTCTGACACCCAGGTATATCCTATTTCCAATGTATTATTCTGCTTTGAAGGTCATCTTCAAAGAAAACTGTTTTGGACCTAATTGTGCCCTCCCCCTTTCCCCAATTCATATGTTGAGGCCCTAAGCCCCAGTGTAGCTATATTTGGGGATAGGGCCTTTAAAGAGGTAACTTAGGTTAAATGAGGTCATAAGGTTAGGGCTCTAATGCAATATGACTGATGTTCTTAGAAGCAGAGGAAGAGACCATGTAATGAAAAGACGTTGAATTTTATCCCCATGGTCATTAGGGAGCTACTGTAGACTTTGAAATAAGAGTGAGACATGGTAAAATTTGGATTTTAGAGAGATTACTTTGGTGACGATGGAACAAGTGGAGTCGAGGTAGGCAGATCAATTAGAAGACTCCCTCACTCAGATGAGGGACTTTGAGGGTCTGAATCAAGAGCCCCTTTGAGGGACTCTAATCCAGTATGACTGGTGTCCTTCCTTATAAAAAGAGGAAAAGACTATGTGAGGCCACAGTGAGAAAACAGCCAACTGCAAGTCAAGAAGAGAGGCCTTAAGAGAAATAAACCCCGCTGACACCTTGATCTCTGCCTTCCAGCCTCCAGAACTGTGAGGAAATAAATTTCTGTTTTTTAAGCCACCCAGTCTGTGGTATTTTGTTATGGCAGTGTTAGCTGACTAATACAGAGGCACTATTAAAAATCTAGATCTATGCAGTAATAGAAAAATATTTAGGTCTAGAGACTAGGAAATGATCTAGAGATACAATGTCTCAGTGCTTTTCATGACAACCTCATTCAGTCATATGAAAATAAGAGGTATTTACTTACTACGTCCCTGCCAAGTCACTGCCCAGTGCAGGCAGCAAGGCTTCTGAGCCCCCAGATTTGGCATCTCTTCATAATCTCTACAACTCCCTTTTGTGGAACCACTTTCTAGATTACAGCTTAATAAAACTTGGCATTATTGCCCTTGGTCTAATACGAACACTGCTAGTTCCTAGAGCCAAACTGCACAGTACTTACTGTGAATTCGGTTTTCCTAGGACTCTGTGATGAGTGGAGATGATTAGTGTGGCAGATTCTGTTTGCTGAGGACCTCTGTTATCTTGTCCCAGTTGCTCATTTCCCTCTTCTCCTCTATACGCCTCTTTATGCCCAGAACATCTTTTGATGTATGTGTGGCACTTTTTTCCTCAACTGTGGGAGATTGAAAAGATATTTGTACAGTGCTAATGACTGGTCAGTCATTGTTACTATGAGGTATTTCCCCTTCCTCCTTGTTTGTCCTTGGATCTTTATTTTTCTGGGTGCTGCATTTTTAAATGATTTTATTTTATTTACACAATATTTCTTCAAAGGTGCTACTCTCTTTCAAAGTGATATGATGGAAATGGAAAAAATATTGAGAATTCCAAGCTGAAAAATGTATTGCTTTCTTGTTTCTGCTGGACTAGTTGGAGAAAATGTTTCTCATAGTAATAATGCTGTTAAATGACAAGGCAATCAAGCCCTCACACTTTCATTTTCTATTTGAAAAGATGAACTTATAACTAGCATTGTGGGAGACATTATACCTGTAATCAAAAGAGCTTGACTTTAAAATGAAAAGAATCTCATAAGGCTATCTAAGACAGGGGATTATTCTTGTCAAAATCATTAGCTCCCCATTAAGTCCAAATAGAATAAAGCCTTTGTTAAATTACTGGGAGATGATTCTCCTGTCAGAATCTGATCTCTTATCCAAATTCTCTAGGGAGGAGCAACAGCGGTAACAATGAAGTTTAAAGTTTGTTACCATTGAGCCCTATGGTAGAATGTCATTTTTATATTATTCTTGGCCATAAATGGAAAGAATGCAATAGTCATAAAGTCTTGTGGATACTAATGTAGAGATGTGAAAGGCAGGCAGAGACAGCAGCAGGAGGATTTTCTGCATTTTACAGAGGTATCTTCTGAGTTTAGTGATACCGGGTAATGGGGCAGTTAAAATTCATTCTGAGAGGCCCTCTGCAGAATAAACGACAGGCCAGTGAACTTAGTCTCTGACCAAATATGAATGACTATCAAGATCATAGAACCTTCTCTCAGTTCGTTAGACTTCTTTTTTTTAATTGAATAATTTATAAAAGGTTCTAGGAGTTGGATTTATAAGAGATTTGTATGTAATAAAAAGCTTATATGTAAAATACACCTATGGTATACAATAGTTCTTTAACCCTTAAAGCAATCCTGAGTGGTCGTCTCTATTATGTTCATTTTCCACATTTATATAATTCAAAGCTCAGAAAGGTTACAGCTCTCATCAAATAAGTGTCAGAGATAAGACTAAGTCTGGCTTCTTTGATCCTAAGTCCAGAGGTCTCTGTGAGAATGTCATAACACTTTCTCCATGTTTATTAAGGAGGTAGTTAACAACCATTTTCTACCATAATAGCTGCACCAATTTACTTTTCCACCAAGTAAGGTGGAAAAGGGTTTCCTTTTCTCCTAGACAACACTTGATATTTTTTGTCTTTTTGATGATAGCCATTCTAGTAAGTGTGAGTTGATGTCTCTATGGTTTTGATTTGCATTTCCCTAATGATTAGTGACTTTGACCATCTTTTCATGTATCTATTGGCCATCTGTGTATCTCCTTTAGAAAAATGTCTGTTCAGATCCTCTGCCAAATTTTTAATCAGATTGTGTGTGTATGTGTTTTGCTATTGAGTTGTATGAGTTCTTTACATATTTTGAATATTAACCCCTCATCATATATATATGATTTGCAAGTATTTTACCCCATTTTGTAGATTGCCTTTCATTTTGTTGATGGTGTCTTTCTTTTTAGTTTGAAATAGTCCCATTTGTTTATTTTTGCTTTTGTTACCTTTGCTTTTGCAGGCAGATTCAAAAAATCATGGCCTAGACCTATGTCAAGGAGCATACCACCTGTTTTCTTCTAGGATTTTTATGATTTTAGGTCTTACATTCAAGTTTTTAATCCATTTTCAGTTAATTTTTGGTATAGTGCAAGATAGTGGTCGTCCAGTTTTCCCAACACTATTTATTGAAGAGACTGTCCTTTCCCCATTGTATGTTCTTGGCTCATTTGTCTTAAGTTAACTGACTATAAATGTGTGGGTTTGTTTCTGAGATCTCTATTCTGTTTCACTGATTGTCTGTTTTTATACCAATACCATATTGTTTTCAACATTATAACTTTGTAGTATAGCTTGAAGTAGTAAGTGTGGTGCTCACAGCTTTGTCCTCCTATCTCAAGATTACTTTGGCTATTAGTGATCCTTTGAAGTTCCATACAAAATTTAGGATTGATTGTTCTATTTCAGTGGAAAATGCCATTGGAATTTTGATAGGAATTGCATTGAGTCTGTAGATTGCTTTCAGTATCGTGAGCATGTTGACAATATTAATTCTTCAAGTTCATAAGCACAGAATATTTTTCCATTTACTTGTGTCTTCAATTTGTTTCATTAATGTTTTACAGTCTTCAGTGTACAGGTTTTTCACCACCTTGCTTAAATTCTAAGTATTTTATTGTTTTTGATGTAATTGTAACTGGTATTGTTTTCTTAATTTATCTTTCTGTAAGTTTGTTTTTAGGGTATAGAAACACAACTCATTTTTGTGTAGTAATTTTGTATCCTGAAACTGTACTAAATTTATTTATTAGTTCTAAAAGTTTTGGTGGAGTCTTTAAGGTTTTCTATGTATAATATCATATCCTCTGTAAATACAAACAATTGTACTTTTTTCTCTCTGATTTGGGTGCCTTTATTTTTTTTATTTTTAGTATTTCATTTAATTTTTTATTGAAGTATTGTTGATTTACAGTATTGTGTTAGTTTCAGATGTATTACATAGTGAGTTAGTATTTTTACAGTTTATATTCCATTATAGGTTATTAAAAGATGATGGTTATAATTCCCTGTTCTATACAGTGTGTCCTTATTGCTTGTCTAATTCATAAACGTAGTTTGTATCTGTTAATCCCCCTGATTTGTGCCTCCCTGCTTCCCTCTCACCTCTGGCAACCATAAGTTTATTTTCTATATCTGTGAAACTGTTTCTGTTCTGTAAATTCATTTTTACTTTTTTTAGATTACACATATAAGTGCTGTCATAAAGTATTTGTCTTTCTCTGACTTGCATCACTTACTGTGATAGTCTCTAGGTCTGTTCATGTTTCAGTAAATGGCAGTACTGCATTCTTTTTATGGCTGAGTAATATTCCATTGATAAATACCACATCTTCTTTATCCATTTATCTGCCTGTGGACACTTAGGTTGCTTCCATGGTGCTGCTATGAACATTGGAGAGTGCATCTATCTTTTTGAATTAGAGTTTTTGTCTTTTCTGGATTTATGCCCAGGAATGAGATTGCTGGATCATATGGTAACTCTATTTTTATTTTTTAAGGAACATCCATACTGTTTCCATGTAAGTGGCTGCACCAACTTAGATTCCCATCAACAGTGTATGAGGGTTCCCTTTTCTCCACACCCTCTCCATTTATTATTTGTAGACATCTTGAGGATAGCCAGTCTGACAGGTGTGAGGTGACATCCTGTGGTTTTGATTTGCATTCCTCTAATTATTAGCAATGCTGAGCATTTTTTCATGTACCAGTTGGCCATCTGTAGTCTTTTTGGAGAAATATCTATTTAGGTCTTCTGCCCATTTTTTGATAAAGTTGTTTTTTTCTGTTTTGTTTTGCTATTGAGTTGTATGAGCTGTTTGCATATTTTGGAGATTAAACCCTTGTTGGTCACATCATTTGTGAATATTTTCTCCCATTCCATAGGTTATCCTTTTGTTTTGTTGATGGTTTCCTTTGCTGTGCAAAAGCTTTTAAATTTAATTAGGTTTTGCTTTTATTTATTTAGTTATATAAATAATCTATTTAGTTTTGCTTTTATTTCTTGTGCCTTAGGAAACTGATCCAATAAAATATTGATTTGATTTATGTCAAAGTGTTCCACCTATGTTCATTTCTAGGAGTTTTACTCTTTCAGGTTTTACATTTAGGTATTTAAACAGTTTTGAGTTTATTTTTCTATATGGTATGAGGGAATGTTCTAATCTCCTTATTTTACATGTGACTGTGCAGTTTTCCCAGCACCATTGTTTAAGAGACTGTCTTTTCTCCACTGTATTGATATAGTTTTGCCTCCTTTGTCATAGATTAATTGACCATATGTGTGTGATCTATTTCTGTACTCTCTGTTCTGCTTCATTGGTCTATATGACTGTGTTTGTGCCAATACCATGCTATTTTGATTACTGTAGCTTTGTAGTATATTCTGAGGTCTGGAAGAGTTATAACTCCTGGTCTTTGTTCTCAGGACTTCTTTGTCAATTTGGGATTTCTGTGGTTCCATATAAACTTTAGGATTATTTGTCCTAGTTCTGTGGAAAATGTCATGGCTATTTTGATGGGGATTGCATTTTATCTGTATATTGCTTTAGGTAGTATGGCCCTATTAATAATATTAATTCTTCAATCCAAGAGCATGGCATATCTTTTCATTTCTTTGAATCATCTTCAGTTTTCGTCAGCAATGTTTTATAGTTTCCAGAGTATAGGTCTTTCACCTCCTTGGATAACTTTATTCCTAGGTATTTTTTAATGTAATTTTAATTGGGGTTGTGTTTTACTTTCTCTTTCTGATATTCCATTGCTAGTGTATAGAAATGCAACAGATTTCTCTATATTTATTTTGTATCCTGCAACCTTGCTGTATTAATTTATTAGTTCTAATAGTTTTTGGGTAGAGACTTTACAGTTCTCTATATAGATTATCATGCCATCTGCAATTCATGACAGCTTTACATCTTTTCTTCAAATTTGGATGCCTTTTATTTCTTTTTCTTGTCTAATTGCTGTGGCTAGGACTTCCAGTAATATGTTGAATAGAACTGCTGAGAGTGGGCATCCTTGTCTTTTTCCTGAATTTAATGAGAAGGCTTTCAGCTTTTCACCATTATGAAAAGCTGTGGATTTGTATTATGTTGGCTGTAGATTTGTCATAAATAGCCTTTATTGTGTTGAGATATGTTCCCTCTATACCCACTTTGATGAGGGTTTTTATCATGTTGAATTTTGTCAGTGCTTCTTCTGCATCTATTGAAATGATCGTACGTTTTTGTTTCTCCTTTGTTATTGTAGTGTATCACATTGATTGATTCGTGTATGTTGAACCATCCTTGTCACCCTGGAATAAATTTAACTTCATCATGGCATATGATCCTCTTTATGTATTTTTGGATATGGTTTGCTAATATTCTGTTGAGGATTTTTGCATCTATATTCACCAAAGATATTGGCCTGTAATTGTCCTTTTTTTGTAGTGTCTTTGTCTGGTGGATACCTTTTATTTCTTTTTCTTGTCTATTTGCTGTAGCCATAATTTCTAATAATATGTTGACTAAAAATGATGAGAGTGAGAATCCTTGTCTTGTTGCTGATATTACTAAAAACAAAAAACAGAAAACTTTCCCTTTTCCCTATTGAGTATGATGCTAGCTTTGGCCTTGTCATATATAGCCTGTATTATGTTGAGGCATGTTCCCTCTTACTTTTTTGAGAGTTTTTTCTATTATGAATGTATGTTGAATTTTCAATAATTTTTCTGCATCTTTTGAAATGATTATATGTTTTATAGCCTTCATTTTGTTAACATGGTGTATTACATTGATTGATTTGTGGATGTTAAAACATCCTTGCAACCCTGGAATACAGTCTACTTTATTATGGTGTATAATCCTTTCAGTATATTGTTGAATTTGCTTTTCTAATAGTTTGTTGAAAATGTTTACATCTATGTTCATCAGGGATATTGACTTTTTAAAAAATAGTGTAATCTCTTTTAACACTTAACCTGTGGTCTAGATGTGTCTGCATGTGTGTGTGTGTATGCAAGTGTGTATACTCACAAACAGTGTAAGTACACATTTCTCTAGATAGTTATCATTTACAGTAGAAATTTTTATATAAAGTTATTTATGTTAACATAATTTTATGACAGAATTATCAACAATTTTCACAACACTAAAAAATAAGTAAATCACATCAGAAAATAAATACTCATGAATATAACTATTCAGCCTGTACCTCAACTTAAAAAAAATCACTGTATAAAGTTTTAGTAAAACGGCCAGTCCTCTCATCCTTTTAAAAGGATCTTCAGGAAGTATAAAATAATGTAAGAGGAAGGATAGTTATCTTCTGAAGATTTGTTTGAAGATCTGAAATTTAGTTTGGCATTATTCAAGGTTAAATTAAACTAGAGAAAAGAGATTACTGAGAAGAAAAGTTGGGTGTGTGTGCCTTTCTGTGCTACAAGGTACCAGAAATGACAAGAGACACAAATTAGTCCAGAATTTTTTTTTTAATTTTGTGCACTTAAACATAGACCTACCTAGTAAGATAAATACTTAATTTAGATAAAGTCCAGAATTCATATTTTCAGTCAAATCTTTCTTGGAAGATAAATGCTAGTAAGATAGAGACGTTAAAAACTGGAATAGGGGTGGACCTTCAAGATGGTGGAGGAGTAAGACATGGAGATCACCTTCCTCCCCACAAATACATAAAAAATACATCTATATGTGGAACAACTCTTACAGAATACCTGCTGAACATTGGCAGAAGACCTCAGACTTCCCAAAAGGCAAGAAGTTCCCCACATACCTGGGTAGGGCAAAAGAAAAAAGAAAAGCAGACACAAAAGTATAGGGATGGGACCTGCACCTCTGGGAGGGAGCTGTGAAGGAGGAAAAGGTTCCACACACTAGGAAGCCCCTTCACCGGTGCAGACGGGGTGGCGGAGGAGAAGCTTTGGCGCCACAGAGGAGAGCGCAGCAACAGGGGTGTAGAGAGCACAGTGGAGAGATTCTCGCACAGAAGATTGCTGCCAACCAGCACTCAGCAGCCTGAGAGGCTTGTCTGCTCACCTGCCAGGACGGGTGGAGGCTGGGAGCTGAGGCTTGGGCTTTGGAAGTCAGATCCCAGGGAGAGGACTGGGGTTGGCTGCATGAACACAGCCTGAAGGGGGCTAGTGTGCCACAGCTAGCAGGGAGGGAGTCTGGGAAAAACTCTGGACCTGCCTAAAAGGCAAGAGCCCATTGTTTCGGGGTGTGCAAGTAACGGGGATTCCTTCACTGTCTGCCCACAGAAGGCAGAGCAGCACCTAAGCGAGCTCCAGAGATGGACGCGAGCTGCAGCTATCAGCTCAGACTTCAGAGACGGGCATGAAATGCTAAGGCTGCTGCTGCAGCCACCAAGAATCCTGTGTGCAAGCACAGGTCACTATCAACATGCACACCCCTCCCCAGGAGCCCGTGCAGCCTGCTACTGCCAGGGTCCCATGGTCCAGGGACAATTTCCCCAGGAGAACACGCGACATGCCTTGGGCTGTTGGAACATCACACTAGTCTCTGCTGCAGCAGGCTCGCCCCACATTCCAACTATTAACTACAGTACCCCTCCCTCCCCCCGGCATGGGTGAGCCAGAGCCCCCTAATCAGTCACTGCTTTAACCCCATCCTGTCTGGGCAGGAACAGAAGCCTGAGGGCGACCTACATGCAGAGGTGGGGCCAAAACCAAAGCTGAACCCCAGGAGTTGTGCGAACAAAGAAGAGAAAGGGAAATTTCTCCTTGTAGCCTCAGGAGCAGTGGATTAAATCCCCACAATCAACTTGAGGTACCCTGCATCTGTGGAATACCTGAATAGACAATGAATCAATCCAAAACTGACGTGGTAGACTTTGGGAGCAACTGTAGACTTCGGGTTAGCTGTCTGTGACTGACTTGCTTCTGATTTTTATGTTTATCTTAGTATAGTTTTTAGTACTTATTATCATTGGTGGATTTGTTTATTTTTGGTTGCTCTCTTCTTTTTTTTAATTACTTTGATTTTCTTTAATAATTTTTTAATTTTAATTCTTTTCTTTTACTTTTTACTTTATTATTTCAAATTATTTGTTTTTCTTTTTTTTCTCCCTTTTCTCCTGAACTGTGAGACTGACAGGGTCTTGGTGCTCTGGTCTGGTGTCAGGCCTGAACCTCTGAGGTGGGAAGGCTGAGTTCAGGACATTGGAACACCAGATACCTCCCTGCCCCACTTGATATCAATTGGCAAGAGCTCTCCCAGAGATCTCTGTTTCAACACAAAGATCAGCTCCACCCAACGGCCAGCAAGCTCCAGTGCTGGACGCCCCATGCCAAACAACTAGCAAGACAGGAACACAACCCCACCCATTAGCAGAGAGGCTGCCTAAAATCTTGCTAAGTTCACAAGCACCCCAAAACACACCACTGGACATGGCCCTGCCCACCAGAAAGGCAAGATCCAGCCCCACCTACCAGAACACAGGCACCAGTCCCCCCCACCAGGAAGCCTACACAAGCAACTGAACCAACCTTACTCACTGGGGGCAGACACCAAAAACAACGGGAACTACAAACCTACAGCCTGTAAAAAGGAGACTCCAAACACAGTAAGTTAAGCAAAATGGGAAGACAGAAAAATAAGCAGCAGATGAAGAAGACCCATCAGACCAAACAAATAAAGAGGAAATAGGTAGTCTACCTAAAAAATGATAGTAAAGATGATAGTAATGATAGTACAGATGATCCAAAATCTTGGAAACAGAATGGAGAAAATACAAGAAATATTAAACAAGGGCATAGAAGAACTAAAGAGCAAACAAACAATGATTAACAACACAATAAATGAAATTAAAAATCCTCTACAAGGAATCAATAGCAGAATAACTGAGGCAGAAGAAAGGATAAGTGACCTGGCAGATAAAATAGTGGAAATAACTACTGCAGAGAAGAATAAAGAAAAAAGAATGAAAAGAATTGAGGACAGTCTCAGAGACCTCTGGAACAACATTAAACACACCAACATTCAAATTATATGGGTTCCAGAAGAAGAAGAGGAGAAGAAACAGTCTGAGAAAATATTTGAAGAGATTATAGTTGAAAACTTCCCTAACATGGGAAAGGAAATAGCCACCCAAGTCCAGGAAGCACAAAGAGTCCCATACAGGATAAATCCAAGGAAAAACACACCAAGACACATATTAATCAAACTATCAAAAATTAAGTACAAAGAAAAAATATTGCAAGAAGCAAGGGAAACACAACAAATAACATACAAGGGAATCCCCAAAAGGTTAACAGCTGATCTTTCAGCAGAAACTCTGCAAGCCAGAAGGGAGTGGCAGGACATACTTCAAATGATGAAAGGGAAAAACCTACAATCAAGATTACTCTACCCAGCAAGGATCTCATTCAGATCCAATGGAGATATTACAACCTTTACAGACAAGCAAAAGTTAAGAGAATTCAGCACCACCAAACCAGCTTTACAAGTGCTAAAGGAACTTCTCTAGGCAGGAAACACAAGAGGAGGAAAAGACCTACAAAAACAAACCCCAAACAATTAAGAAAATGGGAATAGGAACATACATATCGATAATTACCTTAAAGTAAATGGATTAAATGCTCCAACCAAAAGACATAGACTGGCTGAATGGATACAAAAACAAGACCCATATATGTATATATATATATATATATATATATATATATATATATATATATATATGCTGTCTACAAGAGACCCACTTCAGACCTAGGGACACATATAGACTGAAAGTGAGGGGATGGAAAAAGATATTCCATGCAAATGGAAATCAAAAGAAAGCTGGAGTAGCAATTCTCATATCACACAAAGTAGACTTTAAGATAAGGACTATTAGAAGAGACAGAGAAGGACCCTACATAATGAGCAACGGATCAATCCAAGAAGAACATGTAATAATTGTAAATATTTATGCGCCCAACATAGGAGCACCTCAATACATAAGGCAAATACTAACAGCCATAAAAGGGGAAATCAACAGGAACACAGTAATAGTAGGGGACTTCAACACCCCACTTTCATCAATGGACAGGTGATCCAAAATGAAAATAAGTAAGGAAACACAAGCTTTAAATGATATATTAAACAAGATGGACATAATTGATATTTATAGGACATTCCATCTCAAAACAACATAATACACATTCTTCTCAAGTGCTCATGGGAAATTCTCCAGGAGAGATCATATCGTGGGTCACAAATCAAGCCTTCGTAAATTTAAGAAAATTGAAATCCTATCAAGTGTCTTTTCCGACCACAATGCTATGAGACTAGATATCAATTACAGGAAAAAAAACTGTAAAAATTACAAACACATGGAGTCTAAATAATACACTACTAAATAACCAAGAGATCACTGAAAAAAATCGAAGACGAAATAAAAAAATACCTAGAAACAAATAAAAATGAAAACATGATGACCCAAAACCTGTGGGATGCAGAAAAAGCTGTTCTAAGAGGGAAGTTTAGAGTAATACAATCCTACCTCAAGAAACAAGAAAAATCTCAAACAACCTAACCTTACATCTAAAGCTATTACAGAAAGAAGAACAAAAAAACCCCAAAGTTAGCAGAAGGAAAGACATAAAGATCAGATCAGAAATAAATGAAAATGAAGTGAAGGAAACAACAGCAAAGATCAATAAAACTAAAAGCTGGTTCTTTGAGAAGATAAACAAAATTGATAAACCACTAGCCAGACTCGTCAAGATAAAAAGGGAGAAGACTCAAATCAACAGAATTAGAAATGAAAAAGGAGAAGTAACAATTGACACTGCAGAAATAGAATCATGAGGGATTACTACAAGCAACTATATGCCAATAAAATGGATGACTGGAAGAAATGGACAAATTCTTAGAAAAGCACAACCTTCTGAGACCAAACCAGGAAGAAATAGAAAATATAAACAGACCAATCACAATCACTGAAATTGAGACTGTGATTAAAAATCTTCCAACAAACAAAAGCCCAGGACCAGGAGAGTTTTATCAAACATTTAGAGAAGAGCTGACACCTATCCTTCTCAAACTCTTCCAGAATATAGCAGAGGGAGGAACACTCCCAAACTCATTCTACGAGGCCAACATCACCCTGATAATAAAACAAGGCAAAGATGTCACAAAGAGAGAAAACTACAGGCCAATATCACTGATGAACATAGATGCAAAAATCCTCAACAAAATACTAGCAAACAAAATCCAACAGCTCATTAAAAGGATCATACACCATGATCAAGTGGGGATTATCCCAGGAATGCAAGGATTCCTCAATACATAAAAATCAATCAATGTGATACACCGTATCAACATACTGAAGGATAAAAACCATACGATCATCTCAATAGATGCAGAAAAATCTTTCAACAAAATTCAACACAAAACCATCCAGAAAGTAGGCATAGAGGGAACTTACTTCAACATAATAAAGGCCATATATGACAAACCCATGGCCAACATTGTCCTCAATGGTGAAAAACTGAAAGCATTTTGACTAAGATCAGGAATAAGACAAGGTTGCCCACTCTCACCACTCTTATTCAACATAGTTTTGGAAGTTTTAGCCTCAGCAATCAGAGCAGAAAAAGAAATAAAAGAATCCATATCAGAAAAGAAGAAGTAAAGCTGTCACTGTTTGTAGATGACATGATACTATACATAGAGTATCCTAAGGATGCCACGAGAAAACTACTAAAGCTAATCAATGAATTTGGTAAAGTAGCAGGATACAAAATTAATGCACAGAAATCTCTTGTATTCCTATACGCTAATGGTGAAAATCTGAAAGAGAAATTAAGGAAACACTCCAATTTACTACTGCAACCAAAAGAATAAAATACATAGGAATAAACCTAACTAAGGTGACAAAAGTCCTGTATGCAGAAAACTATAAGACACTGATGAAAGAAATTAAAGATGATGCAAACAGATGGCGATATATACCATGTTTTTGGACTGGGAGAGTCAACTGTGTGAAAATGACTATACTACCGAAAGCAATCTACAGAGTCAATGCAATCCCTCTCAAACTACCAATGGCATTTTCCACAGAACTGGGAAAAAAAATTTCACAATTTGTATAGAAACACAAAAGACCCCGAATAGCCAAAGCAATCTTGAGAAAAGAAATTGGAGCTGGAGGAATCAGGTTCCCTGACTTCAGACCATACTACAAAGTGACAGTAATCAAGACAATATTGTACTGGCACTAAAACAGAAATATAGATCAGTGGAACAGGATAGAAAGCCCAGAGATAAACTCATACACATATGGTCACCTTATCTTTGAGGAGGCAAGAATATGCAGTGGAGAAAAGACGGCCTCTTCAATAAGTGGTGCTGGGAAAACTGGACAGCTACATCGAAAAGAATGAAATTAGAGCAATCTCTAACACCATACCCAAAAATAACTCAGAATGGATTAAAGACCTAAATGTAAGGTCAGACACTATCAAACTCTTAGAGGAAAACATAGGCAGAACACTCTATGACATAAATCACAGCAAGATCCTTTTTGACCCACCTCCTAGAGAAATGGAGATAAAAACAAAAATACACAAATGGGACCTAATGAAACTTCAAAGCTTTTGCACAGCAAAGGAAACCATAAACAAGATGAAAAGGCACCCCTCAGAATGGGAGAAAATATTTGCAAATGAAGCAACTGACAAAGGATTAATCTCCAAAATTTACAAGCAGCTCAATATCAAAAAAAACAAACAACCCAATCTAAAAATGGACAGAAGACCTAAATAGACATTTCTCCAAAGAAGATATAGATTGCCAACAAACAAATGAAAGGATGCTCAACATCACTAATCATTAGAGAAATGCAAATCAAAACTACAATGAGGTATCACCTCATACTAGTCAGAATGGCCATCATCAAAAAATATACAAACAATAAATTCTGGAGAGGCTGTGGAGAAAAGGGAACCCTCCTTCACTGTTGTTGGAAATGTAAATTGATACAGCCACTATGGAGAACAGTATGGAGGTTCCTTAGAAAACTAAAAGTAGAACTATAATATGACTCAGCAATCCCACTACTGGGCTTATACCCTGAGAAAACCATAATTCAGAAAGAGTCATGTACCACAATGTTCATTGCAGCACTATTTGCAATAGCCAGGACATGGAAGCAACCTAAGCGTCCAACAACAGATGAATGGATAAAGAAGATGTGGCACATATATACAACGGAATATTACATAAAAAGAAATGAAATTGAGTTATATGTAGTGAGGTGGATGGACCTAGAGTCTGTCATACAGAGTGAAATAAGTCAGAAAGAGAAAAACAAATACCATATGCTAACACATATATATGGAATCTAAAAAAAAAGGAGGTTCTGATGTACCTAGGGGTAGGACAGGAATAAAGATGCCGATGTAGAGAATGGACTTGAGGACACGGGGCGGGGGAAGCATAAACTAGGAAGCATAAACTAGGACTGATGTACCTAGGGGTAGGACAGGAATAAAGATGCAGATGTAGAGAATGGACTTGACACGGGGCGGGGGAAGCATAAACTAGGACGACGTGAGAGAGTAGCAATTGTCATACATACACTACCAAGTGTAAAATAATTAGCTAGTGAGAAGCAGCTGCATCTCAGAGGGAGATCAGTTTGGTACTTTGTGACCACCTAGAAAGGTGGGATAGGGAGGTAGGGAGGGAGACCGAAGAGGGAAGGGATATGAGGATATATGTATACATATAGCTGATTCACTTTGTTACACAGCAGAAACTAACAAAACGTTGTAAAGCAATTATACTCCTATAAAGATGTTTAAAAAAAATCTGGAATAAGTTTAAGAAGAGGACTTCAAATTGAAAGAGGTTGAGCAGGTCTTACTGATGTTTCTTAATGGATGCCACATTTTCTGTTAAGATACAAAATTGAGTTCAGGATTCTGTTTTCATCCCTAAGGAGTTGAAAATAAAAGATTACCTGGATTTGAATTCGAGTTCTTACATCTGTTTGGTTTTGATCTTCATTGTTTCATATCTTAAAATGATGATAGGAATTATAGCATGTCATATTGCCTTTAGGGAATGTTAAATTATATAACATATGAAAGTTCCCAGCATACATTATTTAATCATTAAAAAATTTTGTCTTAGTTTTATGTGAGAGAACAAGACTCTTTGATAACACGTTGGTGTACGGATCTGTGTGAGGGAAAGATATGCTGAGATGGTCATTTTTAAAAAGTAATAAGTAAATTGGTGTCGTCAATGTTGAATATTTTGAAAGCTCTGTGGCATAATGGAAGGGTACTCTATAAATCTAAAATTTGGTTACTTTTTTGGCTAAATCATTTTTTAAAAATTTATGTAATATTAACACATGTTAACCCAATTAAGTGGTTTTCAGGCTCAGTAAATATGTTTTGATATTGGTAATAAGCAGTCTTAGATGATCTAAACATATTAACAGAAGCAAAATCACTGAATCCATTATGTTTTTCTCATTGAAAATGAAAGAAAGTCATAGTAGATATTGTCACAGATATAGGTCCATAATGGTTTATGGAGCTGAAGAATCAGGATACACATATGACTTCACTGAAAACTTTCATTATCAGTTAGAAATAACTTGCTTGCAATAATACTCAACTCAAACTGTTCGAAGCATAAAAGAGAAATCAGAGGTGTGTTTGTGTTACTTCATAGGAAATTTGGAAGTCTGTTTGGACTCAAGGATATCGCTAAGACCAATTTGTCTCCAAATATTTCTACTGAGTTGGCTTTATGCTCAGTTCCCAGCAGCGTAAAGTTCAAGTTTTCTCAGGTTCAAGTCCTTTGCAGTGGTTTCTATTTGCATTTTATTGACTGATAGGGTGATGTACCCATTCCTGAGGTAATCACTGTGACTAGAGGAATGTACTGTGTTAAATGCCTTAAGCTGGGGTCACATTTTTTACTCTGAACCAACTGGGGAGACATACAAAAAACACATGTTCCAGAAGGAGGGGGCTTCACCAGTTAAAAAGTTTATCAAAATAGTGAGGAATATGTTCTTGTAGCAAAAAATGCCAAGTTCCCACTATCTCATTTGTTCTAAGTGTCAGTATCTATTTTCAAAAACATAATTCCCATTATGAGTCATTGGTTTTTAAAAAGATAGATCCATAATTTTCATGGTATTGGGGTAATGATGGAACACATTTAAGCTTGTTTGTCCTTAGCAAACATTTGTTGGTGGCATTTTGATTACCAGAGATCTAAAGATAATTCACTTAATTCTTAGCATTCATTATATCAATGTCTTCCTACTTCTTCAGTTAAAAGTGTGTGGTGAAAATTCAGTGATTGAATTGCAATTATTCTTCCCCAATTAATAAATTCACTCTTTTTCAGGCAGGGCTAAAACCACTTTATATGAAGTGTTTAAATCATGTCTATCAGGGATCACTAAGTAATATAATCAGTCCAAATAGATTTGACTTTGATGTTTGGTATAGTTATTTAATTTCACAGATTTTGGTTTAGTTATAAAGGCTTTGAAGGAGGGTATAGAAAATGAAACAAATGGTATAGGTCAACATGAGATTTAAAAAAAAATTGTTTTCTTGTAACAGTAGAGTTCCTCTATATTTCCAATATAGTTGATTAAAAATTGTGTATGTTCATTGACCAAAGTGAGCAGTTGGAAAAGGAGAGGTACAATCTGGAAGACATTAATTACATACTCTGAAGAGCAAAGGTAATTTGTTGGTGGGGAGACGAGGAAATAAAATAGTTCGGGTCACCTACCGATTTTGCACACTTTACCAAAAGTTCTAATTGCATTTCTATTTATGAGTAAATTAAGTTTTGTGAGTTGAAATGTCTAACCTTTCACATTGCTATTATTTATATGTATTTATTGTATTTCAAATAGCGACTATTTAAAAGGATGGCAAAGCTGTAATTGTCAGACACTATTTTCTCTCCCACCTGTAAGAGAATGCTAGAATTAAATTTCCCTAGGAGTTGTTCACACCTGTATTTTCAAATTGTTTTGAATTTTCTCCAGAAATGTTGTCCTGCTTATTTTTGTTTTGTTGATTTGTGTGATTTTTTTGGTTTTGTTTTATTATTGTCATAGCTGTTTTTCCCCTTTATATTTAGCTAAGTGAATTAGCACGAACTAAGTGACTAATCCCCCCAAATATATCAAACTTCAAGTAAGTAAGAATTTTAATAATTCTTTGCCCAATAGTGGTCTATTCTCCTAGGCTACTGATTTATGACTTCTCCAGAGGCCTAATGATTAAGCCACTGAATGGTGTAGGATGTCTGTGAAAGTGCTGCATGCTACTCACGTGTCTGCAAAGTATGAAATACATTGAAACGGTCAGACACCTAAGGACATGTATGTATGTGATGGATAACCAGTAGCATACTCCTGGGGCAACAGCATTGTTCAAGAAGTGAGTTATTCTAGACCCACACTGGCCACTTGTTTTCTGGTGGTAGCAAGTCATTTAATTTCTGTAGGTCTCAGCTTTTCTATTTGGAAACTGAGAATAATAAAGTACGCCTCATAGAGATATTATATACACTTGGAAACACATTGAGACACTTTATATACTATAGAACAGAATTAGATTTCAGCCAGTTGGTCCTTACTGAGATGTTATCTAGATATGCTTTGGAAGCTTGGGCTGGTTTCCCATACTGGGCTTCACTGAGCGACATTGTAGCACCTTGACATCAATGTGGCTCTGGGTGTAGCCCTCAAGTTTATAATAACACAAATTTGATTCTTTTATTATAACCCTAACTTGTCAAGAGATCAACATATAAAACCAGAATCCAGTTTGTAATTTACATAAAATACATATTTTCAGTGTTCAGAATACTAACGTGTACTGGCATAATTTGACGAATGTTAGAGTCCCTGGGAAGTCAAGTAAATGATAATAAAGTTACCCTAGTGAATGTGAAATAATAGGTAGATGGAAAATTTTGAGGGATAATTCTCCCAAGCTATATAAAAACCTCCTCCTCCACAACATCTATCTCCCATTTATACCAATGTTTCCCAGCCTCTTCTTTCACTTAGAGAAAAACAAACATTGAAAAAATTTTACTCTCTGACTCATTTTTATTAAGGCTTCCTTTCAGTAGAATGATCTTATTTTAGATATCATATAATATTAGTGATTAGTTTCAGCTTAGTTATAATTCCATTTCATACAATGAGTGCTTCCAGAGAGGTGGTTTCCTGTATTCAGATCTGGCTCCCAGCCCAAAATGTCACTAATTGATTAAAAGTCAAGGGAAAAAACTTTTTAATTTGTATGAATTTGCTCAAATGACCTGGGGATTCTCTCAGTATTTGGGTTGGTATTGGGACATATTCCAAAGCTATGCTGCCTCCTAGAATTACCTGTGAGCCTCTGAGAATGTTAAAATCTTGGTCCCAACAGCTAAACATTCTAATTAAGCCATATAAGTATTATTATTACTATTTTCATTTTACTCATGAGGTAACACACAGGGATGCTAAAGACTGATTAATTATAGAATGGGTTTTTTGGGATAAGTTTTAGAATTTTATTTATTGGGAAATATTTAAAAATAGGATTCATTCTATTCTGAGATAGTCTACATATAATCATTTCCAGGAGGGGGGGGATATGGATGGAATTTCAGTGACCTATGATTCTGCCACTGTTTAAATTGACTATATTCATAACTAAATGGTAATTTACTCTGACCACAGAAGGGACTGTCTAAGTTACAGAGCTATGTAGCAATGAATATGATCATTAAATTTCAAGTACCAGTTCTTAGAGAGGGCAACACATTAAAATAAACAGTATTACTGTATTTTCTATTATAGGGTACCTAGATATTCTATAGTTAGCACATTCAGTCATTTCTTGATATGTATTCTTTAAGATAACCTTATGAGGTACTATAGTGTTATTTTAAAATTATAGATAGTGAAATTGAAATCTTAGAGGTTAAATGACTTTGCAAAATTAGAGCACATATTTGTCAGAAGTCTATATCACACAATAAGAATGTAATACTATCTGCTATGACCATTGCACTACAGGAATCATTTAGCCTCCTACCCACTGTTAGCCAAGCTGTGAAGGTTGAGGGCACAATCCTCCATAAGACCACCCTCACTCCTGAAACTAACTACACATTTCAGGGGTTACCAAAACCACTGTCCATTTCAATAACTCATGATAAGGACTCACAGAACCCACTGAACACTATTATACTCACAGTTGCAACATATTACAGGGAAAGGCTTTAGATTAAAATCAGGCAAAGGAAGAGATTCAAAGGGCAGAGTCTGGGAGGATTCCAGATGTGAAGCTTCTATTATCCTCCTCTGTGAGGTTGGCCCTCCTAGCATCAATGTGCGAGAATATTGTCAACCAGGAAAGCTCACCTGAGCTTAGTGTCCAGAATTCTTGTTGAGTCTTCATTTCATGTCCTGGTTGATTGATTTATTGATTGTTTACATGGTTGAACTCAATCTCTGGGTCAACTGATACCACAAGATCCAAAGCCTCACCCTAAATCACATAATTACTCTTTCTGGAGGGGCTATCCCCTGCTATAAACAGACACTCCTATCAGATATGACAGATTTCCTTACAGAAGACAAGATTAAAGGTGAGGCCTTCCTTTAGACAAGGCCAAATTCTTTACTATGCAACTCCAAATGCTCATATAGTCATTTATTTCTGGTCATTCACTTATTCAAGAGCTATTAATTTAATAGCTACTCTGTTAACAGACTCTTTGCTGTGTGCTGAAAATCAGTGAAGAAAAGAGATATGGCCTCTGTCTTTATGAAATTTTTTAGGGAGTAAATATTAAATTATAGTCATATAAATCACCATATAATTAAAACAACTGATAAAATAGATAAAGGAAAGTATAGCATTTTATGACGCAAAAATATCAGGACGTAATATAGGCACAGGACTCATGGAAGGCCTTGTTGTGAAAGGGACATTTAAACTGATATTTAGTAGCCTGCCTTAGCTAAATCAAAATCAGAGTCAGTAATGTTGACTATAAGCTATTTTCATGTTGTGCTTAAGAGACAGTTGATCTTAATTTTTTTTGCTTAAAAAAGTAATTGTTTCCAGTACTCCCCTGAAACAAAGAATTATAAAGAATTTCAACAACACACACTTAATGCTGTTTTACATATAGTCATGTCAACTCAATAAGCAAACATGTGTTGAGCATCTTTTATAATCTGTATTCTAGGCATTGAGTAGATAACCAGCAGTGAAAAAAATAAAACAAAACCTTTGTCCTCAAGTACGTAACATTCTAGTGATTTAAATAACTGAGTTTAAACTCTGCAGGTAGTTATTGAATAGTACTTGAGAATGTTGGATGCTAGGTTAGGCTGCCTTCTTAATACCAGCTCTACTACAAAGTATCTCTGTGACTTAGATAAGTCACTTAATCTCTCTGTGCCTAAATAAAATGTGGATAATGAAAATTCTTATCTCTTACGGATGTTGTGAAGACTAAAATTTCACTATTTATAGAGCATTTTGACTTACCCATAGAAAGTGTTCAATAAATGTTGGGTATCACTATTTTTAGAAAGGAAGCAACTATTGGATAAGTCAGTCCAACATGATTTATGTATTGAATGCAGTTTGGTATGTCCTTTGTTTTTCACTAATTTACAGAATGACTATGGTATACTTCACATTCCTTGGCCTCTCCTTATCATTAAAGTCCCTTCAATCTCTATCCAATTTAAAATTTTTGAAATATTCCATGACCTTTTATGACCTTAGCTGAGCTTCTAAAGGCCAAGTCATTCTCCTTATACTTAACTTTGAAGAGAATCTGGTACAGTTCGCCCTGTGTATTCATAGATTCTGCATCCATGGATTCAACCAACTGAAGACTGAAAATACTTGGGGGAAAAAAAAAAATCCAGGAAGTTCCAAAAAGCAAAACTTGAATTTGCCATGCAGGAACAAATACTTACATAGCATTTACATTGTATCAATATTTAAAGAGGGACTTGAGCATCTGCAGATTTTTGTATCCAAGGGGTGTCCTGGAACCAATCCCTCCACCCCTGCTGTGGATACTGAGGGATGACTATACAAAATAATGACTACCTTATATTTGTTTTTTATTATACTTGTTGAAAACTTAAAGTTATTCCTTAGTCAAAATGTCCATGTCTACTACAATACAGTTAACCTTTGTATCTAAGGTAGAAATCAACCAAGCACACAGACGCAGGTAATGAGTTCTGATGGAGGAATACAATTCATTAAGGTGCTACTAGAAAGCTATACTTTGAAAGAAGTCTTGTAAAGTCAACAACAGAAAATTAAGCTTGGCAGGAATTAGAGGCCAGATGCCCCACTGGTTTTATTTGCTGTTTTTTTTTCCCCCTTCCCTCACAATAAAGTTGGGGGTAGTTGTTTCTCAGTTCCCTCTTGACAGGAGATGCCTCCTCAGGAAAAAGACATCTAGAAATTGCTTTCCTATAAAGATAAATTAAAAGCTAATTTACCACTGTCCTGCTGAATCTCATTCCTCATTTCAACAGATCGAGGTGGAGTTAGTGATCAGAGGAATCAAATGCTAAAGAGATGTCATGCAGACAGTAAGCAATTGCCCTATTGACTGCTACTGATTCCAATAAAATTAGTTTAGACCACTGCCAATTTTTTTTTTCTTCCCTAAATTGTGGGATAAAACCCAAGCCAAAATTTATATATTCAGAGTAATCTAAAGAAGACTTGTGGTTTAAAAGAAAACTAATGAAATGGATGGGGCATAAACAGAACAATGAAAGAATTAAAAGTATCTCTTCCAGAAACAAAAAGTGAGCATTTTTAGAATTGCTCAAAATCTTAGAGATATACCAGTTTAAAATGAGATGGAATGGGAATTACATTCATTATAATTAAGGGAACATCAGCAAAGTAAGATGCTTGGCAAAATGCATCAGTATGTATATATAATAAATATTGACTATGAAATTGAAAGATCTTAGAACCCTATGAGAGAAATATCACTTAATATTAGCACAATGTTCAGTATAGAAATATTGAACAAACATCCTTGAAGGTGGATGTCATACTAATAGTATTAGCCACTTTGAAAAATATAAAATTACTAAAGCCAACAGAAAACTCTGAAAACCATTAAATGCAATTTATTTTTTTAAATTAATTTTTACATAAATAACAAGTAAATAACAAAATTTATTGGCCCAATTTACTTAATAAATGCAGTTTAAATAATTAAGATGCCTCACAGGACAAAGAAAAATTATGAAAAATATGAATGATCTAATTTATGAATTATATTTCTAAAAAATATTATATTGCATCATCATTCTGGAAAATCAATTTGTTTTAGATTTCATATCAACCTAGTTATTTAATATATTTTATAAGTTCTATTATAAAATTAGAACATTTTACTGAGTTTGTTTAAAATTTTATTTTGATTTTTTTCTTAAGGCAGAATATGTCTGTTAATATTAACTCAGTAAATTTTTCCTAACTCTTAAAAGTTGGAATCAGAATTCTGTGATCATTTAATATATATTATGTAGTTTAAGAACTTGAATTTTTAAATCATAAGAGCAGTATACCCACATAGGAAAAATATTGGAAAATGAAAGAATGTTTAAGTCATTTCTAATCCCACAATTTCTAATATCTTGTTTAGTCTTTGCCCATTTAGTCTTCTTTCCTATGCACTTTTAAATATAACCATAACTTGAGAGTTTGGTTATATATAACAATTTGATGTCATCTTTAAATTTTAACTTAAAGATATTTTTCAAATTGCTGCATATATTTTATTTTTTATCTTTTTACGGCCTTTAAAAAATTTTTTATTTGGTTGCGCCGGGTCTTAGTTGTGGCAGGCAGGCTCCTTTGTTGGGGCATGTGAACTCCTCGTTGCAGCATGCACGTGGGATCCAGTTCTCTGACCAGAGATCGAACCTGGGCCCCCTGGATTGAGAGCGCGGAGTCCTATCCAGTGCGCCGCCAGGGAAGTCCCTGCTGCATATATTTTAAACCATGGCTCCAATATATACATACCTACAAATATACACGTGTGTGTGTGTGTGTGTGTGTGTGTGTGTATGTATATATATGTATATAAAATAATTTGCTTCACCAATTATTGAAGATAGATGCTAATCATTAAAATTTTGCTATCTTAAATAATGTGAACATACCTATTACTAGATAAAAATTTTCTACATTTTGTTTTATTTTTCCATAGTTAAGTTCTCAGATCAATGTTTAATCATGGGGAGGACAAGAAACTCAATTTTTTAGAAAAATGTGTTTTCCCCCTTTTAACGGAACTGTATTCTGGAGTTTGGACACTGGGGTATTTAAAGAATATACTACTCTAAATTGAAGTACAATTTCATGCTAGAAAAAAAAGTCATGTATTGATGTCAATAATTTAAATGTATAAAAATAATTACCAAGATACATTTTCATTGCTCTGAGCAGCACAGTTTCAATGTATGCATGGTATCTATTCTGTGCACTCCATCAGATGTCCAAAAGCTAGGCTACATTCTATAGAAGAGATCTGATTCTTGCAGCAGCCCTTCAAGACAGACGTTGTTACCCTTGTTTCACAGGTAATCACACAGGAGTCAGGATCTCAGAGAGAACAAATGACTTGCCCAAAAATGTACTTATTTGTAGTAAAGCCAGGAAAATAACAGATTTTTGAGCCCAAAGTGAGAAAACTAAGATTACAGATGTGCATTGCTATGCATGAAACTTGAGTCATATCAACTTACTTGTTTTTTCTCTTAGTAGGTGTTCTCCCTCTCTGCTGTGAATTGATACATTTCTTCTTTCTGGATATATTTCCTCATACCAGAAAGCCTTCCATCTATCTTTATTCATCTGACATCTTCTATCCATTTAAAAGTCTGCTTTACAGATACCTCACTATTTTTAATAGACTTAATTTTTTTAGAACAGTGCAGTAAATAGTTCCTATATATATACTAAACTAATGATATTGTTAATTATTTTCTGCATCAGTTGCTTTAATAAGCCCATGCTATATTCACAATAAATTTATGAATGAATAAATAACACATTTAATATTTGTAGCAAATTCCCTATCTAACTCTGGTTATGCCTGTCTTAATAATCATATTCTTTAATTTAATTTAATTTATTTATTTATACAGCAGGTTCTTATTAGTTATCCATTTTATACATATTAGTGTATACATGTCAATTCCAATCTCCCAATATATCACAGCACCACCACCACCACCATCCCCCCCGCCACTTTCCCCCCTTGGTGTCCATAGGCTTCTTCTCTACATCTGTGTCTCAATTTCTGCCCTTTAAACCGGTTCATCTGAACCACTTTTCTAGGTTCCACATATATGTGTTAATGTATGATATTTGTTTATCTCTTTCTGACTGCACTCTGTATGATGGTCTCTAGATTCATCCTCGTCTCTGTAAATGACCCAATTTTGTTCCTTTTTATGGCTAATTAATACTCCATTGTGTGTATGTGCCACATCTTCTTTATCCATTCGTCTGTCCGTGGGCATTTAGGTTGCTTCCGTGACCTGGCTATTGTAAATAGTGCTGCAGTGAACATTGGGGTGCATGTGTCTTTTTGAATTATGGTTTTCTCTGGGTATATGCCCAGTAGTGGGATTGCTCGGTCATATGGTAATTCTAGTTTTAGTATTTTAAGGAACTTTCATACAGTTCTCCATAGTGGCTGTATCAATTTACATTCCCACCAACAGTGCAAGAGGGTTCTCTTTCCTCCACACCCTCTCCAGCATTTGTTGTTTGTATATTTTCTGATGATGCCCATTCTAACTGCTGTGAGGTGATACCTCACTGTAGTTTTGATTTGCATTTCTCTAATAATTAGTGATGTTGAGCAGCTTTTCATGTGCTTCTTGACCATCTGTATGTCTTCTTTGGAGAAATGTCTATTTAGGTCTTCTGTCCATTTTAGGATTGGGTTGTTTGTTTTTTTAATATTGAGCTGCATGAGCTGTTTATATATTTTGGAGATTAATCCTTTGTCCGTTGATTTGTTTGCAAATATTTTCTCCCACACTGAGGGTTGACTTTTCGTCTTGCTTTTAGTTTCCTTTGCTTTGCAAAAGCTTTTAAGTTTCATTAGGTCCCATTTGTTTATTTTTGTTTTTATTTCCATTACTGTAGGAGGTAGATCAAAAAAGGTCTTACTGTGATTTATGTCAAAGAGTGTTCTTCCTATGTTTTCCTCTAAGAGTTTTATAGTATCTGGTTTTACATTTAGGTCTCTAATCCATTTTGAGTTTACTTTTGTATATGGTGTTAGGGAGTGTTCTAATTTCATACATTTACATGTAGCTGTCCAGTTTTCCCAGCACCACTTATTGAAGAGACTGTCTTTTCTCCATTGTATATCCTTGCCTCCTTTGTCATAGATTAGTTGACCATAGGTGCATGGGTTTATCTCTGGGCTTTCTATCCTGTTCCATTTATCTATATCTCTGTTTTTGTGCCAGTACCATATTGTCTTGATTACTGTAGCTTTGTCGTATAGTCTGAAGATAGGGGGTCTGATTCCTCTAGCTCTGTTTTTTCCCTCAAGACTGCTTTGGCTATTCAGGGTCCTTAGTGTCTCCATACAAATTTTAAGGTTTTTTGTTCTACTTCTGTAAAAAATGCCATTGGTAATTTGATAGGGATTGCATTGACTCTGTAGATTGCTTTGGGTACTATAGTCATTTTCACAATATTGATTCTTTCAGTCCAAGAACATGGTATATCTCTCCAACTGTTTGTATCATCCTTAATTTCTTTCATCAGTGTCTTATAGTTTTCTGCATACAGGTGTTTTGTCTCCTTAGGTAGGTTTATTCCTAGGTATTTAATTCTTTCTGTTGCAGTGGTAAATGGGAGTGTTTCCTTAATTTCTCTTTGAGATTTTTCATCATTAGTGTATAGGAATGCAAGAGATTTCTGTGCATTAATTTTGTATCCTGCAACTTTACCAGATTCATTGATTAGCTCTCGTAGTTTTCTGGTGGCATCTTTAGGATTCTCTATGTATAGTATCATGTCATCTGCAAACAGTGACAGTTTTACTTCTTCTTTTACAATTTGTATTCCTTTTATTTCTTTTTCTTCTCTGATTGCCGTGGCTAGGACTTCCACAACTATGTTGGATAATAGTGGTGAGAATGGACATCCTTGCCGTGTTCCTCATCTTAGAGAAAATTCTTTCAGTTTTTCACCATTGAGAATGATGTTTGCTGTGGGTTTGTCATATATGGCCTTTATTATGTTGAGGTAGGTTCCTTCTATGCCCACTTCTGGAGAGTTTTTATCATAAATCGGTGTTGTCAAAAGCTTGTTCTGCATCTGTTGAGATGATCATATGGTTTTTATTCTTCAGTTTGTTAGTATGGTGTATCACATTGATTGATTTGCATATATTGAAGAATCCTTGCATCCCTGGGATAAATCCCACTTGATCATGGTGTATGATCCTTTTAATGTGTTTTTGGATTCTGTTTGCTAGTATATTGTTGAGGATTTTTGCGTCTATATTCATCAGTGATATTGGTCTGTAATTTTCTTTTTTTGTAATATCTTTGTTTGGTTTTGGTATCAGGGTGATGATGGCCTCATAGAATGAGTTTGGGAGTGTTCCTTCCTCTGCAATTTTTTGGAAGAGTTTGAGAAGGATGGGTGTTATCTCTTCTCTAAATGTTTGATAGAATTCACCTGTGAAGCCATCTGGTCCTGGACTTTTGCTTGTTGCAAGATTTTTAATCAGAGTTTCAATTTCATTACTTGTGATTGGTCTGTTCATATTTTCTATTTCTTCCTGGTTCAGTCTTGGAAGGTTATACCTTTCTAAAAATTTGTCCTTTACTTCCAGGTTGTCCATTTTATTGGCATAGAGTTGCTTGTATTAGTCTCTTAGGATGCTTTGTATTTCTGTGGTGTCTGTTGTAAGTTCTCCTTTTCCATTTGTAATTTTATTGATTTGAGTCCTCTTCCTCTTTTTCTTGATGTGTCTAGCTAATGGTTTATCAATTTTGTCTTCTGAAAGAACCAGCTTTTAGTTTTATTGATCTTTGCTATTGTTTTCTTCGTTTTCTTCGTTTCTTCGTTTCTTCGTTGTGGTCAGAAAAGATGCTTGAAATGATTTCAGTTTTCTTAAATTTACTGAGGCTTGATATGTGACCCAAGATGTGATCTATCCTGGAGAATGTTCTGTGTGTACTTGAGAAGAAAGTGTAATCTGAAGTTTTTGGACAGAATGTCCTATAAATATCAAGTCTATCTGGTCTGTTGTGTCATTTAAAGCTTGTGTTTCCTTATTAATTTTCCGTTTGGATGATCTGTCCATTGGTGTAAGTGAGGTATTAAAGTCCCCCACTATTATTGTGTTACTGTCGATTTCCTCTTTTATAGTTGTTAGCAGTTGCCTTATGTATTGAGGTGCTCCTGTGTTGGGAGCATATATATTTATAATTGTTATATCTTCTTCTTGGATTGATCCCTTGATCATTATGTAATGTCCTTCTTTGCCTCTTGTAACATTCTTTATCTTAAAGTCTATTTTATCTGATATGAGTATTGCTACTCCAACTTTCTTTTGACTTCCATTTACATGGAATATCTTTTTCCATCCCCTCACTTTCAGTCTCTATGTGTCCCTAGATCTGAAGTGGGTCTCTTGTAGACAGCATGTATTGGGTCTTGTTTTTGTTTCCATTCAGCGACCCTGTGTCTTTTGGTTGGAGCATTTAATCCATTCACGTTTAAGGTAGTTATTGATATGTATGTTCCTATGACCATTTTCTTAATTGTTTTGAGTTTGTTTTTGTAGGTCCTTTTCTTCTCTTGTTTTTCCCACTTAGAGAAGTTCCTTTAGCATTTGTTGTAGAGCTGTTTTGGTGGTGATGAATTCTCTTAGCTTTTTCTTGTCTGTAAAGCTTTTGATTTCTCCATCGAATCTGAATGGGATCCTTGCTGGGTAGAATATCTTGGTTGTAGGTTCTTCCCTTTCATCACTTTAAATATGTCATGCCACTCCCTTCTGGCTTTTAGAGTTTCTGCTGAGAAATCAGCTGTTAACCTTATCAGAGTTCCCTTGTCTGTTATTTGTCCTTTTTCCCTTGCTGCTTTCAGTAATTTTTCTTTGTCTTTAATTTTTGCCAATTTGATTACTGTGTGTCTTGGCATGTTTCTCCTTGGGTTTATCCTGCCTGGGACTCTCTGCACTTCCTGGACTTGGGTGGCTATTTCCTTTCCCATGTTAGTGAAGTTTTCAACTATAATCTCTTCAAATATTTTCTTGGGTCCCTTCTTTCTCTCTTCTTCTGGGACCCTTATAATGCAAATGTTGTTATGTTTAATGTCCCAGATGTCTCTTAGGCTGTCTTCATTTATTTTCGTTCTTTTTTCTTTATTCTGTTTTGCGGCAGTGAATCCCACTGTTCTCTCTTCCAGGTCACTTATTCGTTCTTTTGCCTCACTTATTCTGCTGTTGATTCCTTCTAGTGTATTTTTCATTTCAGTTATTGTATTGTTCATCTGTTTGTTTGTTCTTTAATTCTTCTACGTCTTTGTTAAACATTTCTTGCATCTTCTTGATCTTTGCCTCCATTCTTTTTCCGAGGTCCTGGATCATCTTCACTATCGTTATTCTGAATTCTTTTTCTGGAATGTTGCCTATCTCCCCTTCATGTAGTTGTTTTTCTGCAGTTTTATTTTGTTCCTTCATCTGGTACATAGCCCTCTGCCTTTTTATCTTGTTTGTCTTTCTGTGAATGTGGTTTTTTTTCCACAGGCTTCAGGATTGTAGTTCTTCTTGCTTCTCCTTCTGCCCTCTGGTGGATGAGGCTATCTTGATAATGTTAATTAATGTTCATAGTTCATTAAGATTCTCTTAGATTTTACCTAATGTTCTTTATCTGTTCTAAGATCTCATCCAGACTTCTACCCTGCATTTAGTTATCATGTCTACTTAGGCTTCTCTTGGCTGTAGTGTTTCTCAGCCCTTGATGACTTTAACAATTTTGAGGAGTACTGATCAGATGTTTTGAAGTATGTCCTACTATTGGAATCTATCTGTTGATTTTCTCATGATAATACTGGGGATATAGGTTATTGATAGGAAGATGACAGAGGGAAAGAGCCATTTTCACCATATCATGTTAAAGCACATACTATCAGCAGGATTTGTGACTGTTGATGTTGACGTTGATCATCTGGCTGAGATATTATTTGTTAGGTTTCTCCTCAGTGAATTTATTCTTTTTTCTCTCTTTTCCATTCTATATGTTTTTTGTTTGTTTGTTTTGTTTTTCATTGTTTTTTGTTTGATTTGTGTGTTTTTTTTTTTCTTTTTTACTTTTTGGTCTTTTTTTGTTTCTTGTTTTGTTTCATTTTTTTTGCCCACATCATGCAGCTTGCAGGATCTTAGTTCCCTGACCAGGGATTAAACCTGGGCCCCCTGCAGTAGAAGCACAGATTCCTAATCACTGGACCACCAGGAAATTCCCTTCCATTCTATTCTTTTTGGAGTTAGATAGCTCTTCTCTTTATCCCCAATGCACCTTTATTATTGCTTATCAAGGGAGGGAGGGGCAGGTTTTATTTTCTTATTATACTGAGCTACTGTTGGATAAAGGAACAGCTTTGGTTATGTCCATTCCCTAAGCACCTGTCACCTAGTGTGTTGTATAAGGAATATTGAAGTAAATATTTGTTGAATCAGGAGATGTTTTGTAATAAAGCAAAAAATTTAAACCCAAAACTAGTTTTAATGAGCCAGTACAGCATAATGGGCAGTATATTTTGCCATAAAATTAGAATATAGCCTTAAAATGTTTGACTTTAGTTTCCACATGTCTTCAACAATTATGGAACGTTGATAGAAAACAGATTTCTAATATTTTTAAGTAATAGAATGACATAAAATATTACACAGAACCTCAAGATATAAAACTAGAAAAGTTGAGCAGCTGTTTTTATCAAGCTGGAAGTAGATATTCATAAAGATAAAGGCTCTAGAAAAATTATATCATGAAACAATTCATAAAAGCAAATTACCTTAGTGTTGATCCTACTCAACATGATTTCTTCTCAAAAAGTATTTTAATTACATTAATAAAATAAAATTTGAAATGAGCTTTTTACCTAGAGTAGAAACTTTCTCTAGTATTACTATCTGAAGCCAGGAATATCTCATCTGAAAGTTGTATGTAATTCTAAGAGGAGTGTTTTTTATTCTTTGCATTTCTATTTTGATTCCTAAATTACCCTTTGAAGACTTTATCTTTTACCCCAAAAGTGAGAGTGGTAACATTGCCTTTGAGATAAGTGGTCTTCAAGAGAGAAATGACATACCTTATACTCAGGAATGGAAATAAATTTCTTTAGAGGATTTTCTGTTTCACTTGGCTTGAAACATGGCATTTTACATTTGTTAGAAGGCAGGCTTATGTTGAAGTTAATATTTGGGCTTATTCTTTTGAGGAGTTGGAAATTAATCATCTGTCCCACAGTAAAAACTCTCTTTAACATGAAGTCCGTATTCATTCTCAAAATGAAAATTAAAAATCTCCGTGTTTCATAAATCTGAGGAAACTAGTTCTGGATTTTGGGGGTTTTTGTGTTTGTTTCCTACTGGACCACTGATACCTGTTTAATATTTTCAGGTCCAAATATTTCAAATTAATTTTTAGAGTACAGACACTACCCTAGCAGAAATCAAATGAATAAGAACTGGTATCCACATAAAAGTGCTTCCTCAGAATTTTACTTTACTGGTTGTCAAGGCTGTGGAATTATTGTTATTCAATTGCCTCCCACCCTATAATAAATACTGCACTGAATAAAGGCAAAGAAAAATAGCCATTATTTATTACTAATGTACAATGTTAACAACCCATTATTAAATTAATACTAGTCTTCTATCCAAAACATATATATTTTTAATTAAAATATAAGTAATAAATACTAGCACTTTCTGGAATGTTTTTAGAACACTTGGTAGATGATATTTTAGTTTTAAGATTATTTCTATTATAGTCATCTAATTTGTTTAAAAAATCCTTCATGTCTAGGTATTTCCACCATGAAATAGAGCCATTGCTTTCTAAATACAAAGGAGATTTTCACCCTAATTAATCAATTCTTTAGATATCCTTTATTCTCTGTGTTCCTCTCATGAAGCAAGAGGTAGAACTGTGTTGAATAATTGTAAGTAAATTCTATGAAATCTTACAGATCTTGGCCTGAATTCTCACTTTTTATTATGAGCTTTGAGGAAGAGTAAAACTTATTTAAACTCTTCGAGTCTCAATTTCTTCCTCCATTAAATAGGGAAGAAAAACAAAACAAAACAAAACAAAATCCCCATGTAGGTTTGCAGTGAAGATAAAATGCAGTATGCACAGAAGTAACAGTATTTGGTACATTGTTAGCATTAGTAAATAGCAAATATATAAAATCAGCGTAGGGAGAAATAAACAAAAACTCATATACTCAGATATTCTACAAGCTCCAGAGAGGATCTGTGTTCCCACATCCATAATCCTATTGTTCATTATTGCTGTTGAGCTTTACTGTTCTATCTTTTCCCAATTTTTTACCTCCTTACAGAATCTTTAAAGTATAAAGAAAAAGTGAGTACATACTATATGTAATACAACACAGTGAGTATTACAAGGTTGTATATTTTTTCTGAAGCAGAGTCCTTCTTCTTTGCTAGTATAATCAAATATCTGAAACCATGTGATGAATATATGCCTCAATATTAGAAATGAAATTCAAAAGTAAACTCAATGAGAAGATGTAATAAATGTAAGTAGTAACAGAAATAATATTACATATTCTAGCACCATTTTGTAATTTATGTGAGATTATTATGTATCCAGATAACTTTTTTATGTGTTTGAATTCTTTAAAAAATCCACAGCTACTTATTTATCTAAATTGTATTGTTTCAGAGTGTCATTATCAAAATATTCTCCAGGTGTAGTGAAGAAAAATCCAGAAAGTCTTTTAATTTACAAATTACATGTACAGACACATCAGTTGCAAGTGTTTTAGATCTCATGAAATTGGAGGCTGCTTTTTAGTGACCCTAGAACTTAGAACCACACCACACTAGTAATAACTAATCTGGGTCAAATGTGATGTAGAAACATGAAGGAAAGCCTTCCTTCTGAGAGGCAGGCCTTAAGAGTGAAGCCCTGCAGGTTCTTCTCTTCCAGTGAAGTGAATTCATCTAGGGTAGAAAATGCTGTAGATACAAGATGTATAAATTTGCGAGTTGTGAGCATCTAATTAGCTGAAAGCAAATATCCTAAGTAGGTAAAGTTAGAAAAAAAATGTAGACACAAGTTCAGAGCATTAAATATAGTCAATTTCAGAGGACACAGAGAACTAGGAGGCTGTAAACTCCTTGTTTACAGGATTTTGGCTTAATCTTTATGCCCCCACCACCACTCAAGGCACCTACAATAGTATCTTAATCTGTAATAGAAACACAGTAAATATATATAAGGGTTCATTCAAAAGTTACTTAGATGATTTTTTTCTCTTGTGTTTTCTTTTCTCACTTTACTTGTTTGAAGTTTTGATACAGGGAAATAGAATTTTCTACTGCTATGTGGAAGAAAAAAGTGACTCTGTTTCTACATTCTTAATTTCGATTGTTTCCTTCTTTCTTCCAGCCTTGCTACCTGTGTAAATAGAATATGTTTTTTCTCCTAATTTCTGTAAAATACATAAAAACAGTTGAAAACAAAAATTATAACATTGTCCTGTTAGGTTTATAATATGTGTAGGTGTAATACACCTGGCAACTATAACATTAAATACTGGGAGGAAAAGAGAATAGATGGATCCATAAAGTGGTGAGATATCTGCATTTCATGTGAACTAGTAAAATGTTAACTCTAAGTACTGTGAGAACTTAAGTATACATTGTATCCCTAGAGCCATCTCCCTCTCTCTCACACACATACACACACAAGCAAAAAGTTACAGTTTGAAAAATAGGAAAATGAATTTATTTAAAATTCATACAGTCCGAAAGAAAACATGTTTTGAGAAAAACAGGAAGAAAATATTGCAGAGACAAACATAATCTTTTTATCAACCCAAACTTCCCTTAGTTCCCTGATTGTGCTGTGTCCTTTCTCAGTTTTGGACCTTTCTCACAACCTATTTATCTTTATGGAGGACTCTTTCTCCCCACTCTGCCTGGTAAATCTCTACTTTAACATGTAGGTCTCAACTTAGATGTAATTTACTTCAGGAAATATTCCAAGACACCGCTGATATTTTTTCCCACTGAACACTGTATTTCCCGTTATAACACATACCATTTGGTATGGTAATTACTTATTTACTTGTCTTTATCCCTTGAGTCTATAAATGCCATAGTACAGCTACCTTATGGATAAAGGGGAATAAATAAACAGTGAATGGTTAAAGAAGCCAGGCACCATGCTAGGCATCTGGATAATGAAATGAAAGGCAAAATCTCTGCTCTCAATGACTTAGTCTATTGGAGGAGACATATAAATGAAACCAACAATATGTTAGATATTATACTGCAGTATCTGGCCCCTTTCAGTTTTATTTCCAACTGTTTACATTTTCTAAACCTCTACACCCACCATCCATATATTTCTACCAATTATTATCTGAACATAATTTATGCTGGTTTTCTTCCCCTGTTTTAGTATGCCTTTGAATATTTCAACTTATGAATGCTTCAGTAATCATAAATAACATTAATAAAATTTGCCCAAGCTGCTCTGGACAATGGTTTTCTCTCCTTCCTCTGAACTTCAGTTGCACTTCTAGTACTGCAGTCCACTTGATCATCATGTATAAAGGCTTGGTTAATTATTTATATGTAATTATATCCCCTTTTAGATTTAGAACTCTTGGAAGATGGAGATGTTACATAACTCTGCATATATATAACACCATCGAGAGGCCCATCAAGGAGTAGAAAAATATCTCGCTCACGGAAGTTGCATCATAATTAATTTTTTAAAAAATTATAAGCTATGCTATCAGTCCTACCTATTCTTATCCTGTTGAATCATTTGGATTCATTATCTGTTCTCCAGATTTGCTTTGCAAAGTACAGATCCCGTTTATCCTGAACAGTTGAAGACTAGTGTTCTATTTATATTATTAACTAGCTTTACATGTCCCGAGGATTGTGGCAAGTGCTTTACACGTATTCTGCCATTTAACCTTCCAATAACCCCCTGAGGCAGGTACCCCTAGTAACTTCATTCTGCCTCTGTAAAAGTAGGTTCCAAATAGGCTCAGTTGTTGTGATAAAGCCTTATAACTAATCAGTAGAAGTCATAGGGTAAATCTCAACTCTGATTCTAACATTTTAGCCACCACTATATTCTAGTCATGGGTAATGCACGTAGCTTTTCCAGTCCTGCACATCATGATGATAAGTAATTATCACTAGCTAATTCCACAGACTCAAGAAATGTATACAGGAACTATGATATACCTTAACAAATCCTACAAATATAATAACAAAGTATGTTATTCAGAAAAGAAATCATTATTTACCAAGAATCAGAACGTACTTGGTACTTTGCTAACACTGTCTGATCTTTTCTTCCGAAAGGATTTTTTAGGGTTACTATCCCTATGATCATTTTCTAGGTGAGAAACCTGAGACTTAGAAAGGTCAAGAACACTTTTCAGGGTAGATCACACAACTAGTAAGTAGCAGATTGTGGATGTCAACCAATATGTTTGTCATAAAAAACTGTGTTTTTTAACTATTATACTACACTACCTTGTTAACCTCTGTTTATGTGCTTCTCAGTTTGTTTACTGTCTCTTTATCGTTGTGTCACCATGAAGAATAGGAATATACTCAGAGTTCTGTTATGTAAATTTACTGGTTGGGTTCAGGATAACTGGTTTAAGTAGTCTGACTTTCTGTTTCCACTATTTGTAAAAACTGTCCAAGATACTATGATTTTATCCAATTTTAAAACATTTTATAAGTAAAAATATTATTAATATATTTTAATCGTATATTAAACATATGTGGTCAAGCACACGCCTTCCTGACACACCTCTGTTGTTTAGAATTGGTAAGCAGCATATTTACATTGAACTAATTTCATACTTTTATCCATGTCTGTGTTGTAACCCTTATCCAGAATTCTCAGATTCTTTCCTGCAAAGTCCATATTCTATAATCTAGACAGAATTATGGGCCCAGGTGGAATACCTAAGATCATTACATTTTTGTCATATTCTTTCACATGTAATAGGTGAAACTAATAAAAAATGTACTAATGTAAGATAAGCCAGCTGCTTGTTTCAACACAGCAATTGAATGCTATCAATCAAGGTACTCCTTGCTGTCAAAAAAGAAAACCGGAAGTTTCTGTATGGAAGAAAGTAAGGCTTAGGATACATTAAAGTAAAAAGCTTAATCTGTAAAAGAAATATACTTCTAAAATTGGGGAAATGAACTAGGAAAAAAACTAGGAGCACTATTTGATAAGGCCTGTCTAGACATTGGTATCTTGACTGTGAATATTGAATAATAAAACTGAAATGAATAACATTATGATAAGATCAGGTAAATTCATGAAAATATAAATCAGCAAGAGAGAACAAAAATGCTGTGGCACTTATTTTAAGGACTGAATACAAATATGGGCTGCATCTTTATTTGGCAGACTCTCTTCTCGGCTGACCACTTTGTAATGCCTACAATGAAAAACAATCTTCCTTTTCAGTCTAGTTTTACTGTGGATTTTAGAAACTACCTACATTACTTTGTATTCTTAATAAAATTCAATTTTGTACTGTTACAAAGTACAACATGCGTATTAAAATTTAGAAAATTTAGGAATGTAAAAAGGACAGTAAATTTCACCAGGTAGCAGTTATTCTCAGAGTGAATCATGATTAATATTTTTATTTCTGGGACTTTAAACAAGATATTAAGTGTTCTCCATTCTAAAGAAAACTATAATGAAAAATGTCTTCTGTGTTTTTATGCTGATTGTTTCTGGTAGGCATTTAGTTTTTAACATAGTCTATTAATGTACGTTAGATTATGATTGCAGAGATAAATATTAGGGGCATCAAAAGTCCTATTCAAAACTATAAAGCGTGAATGAATACTAATTTTCATCCCATATAGGCTGTGTCTTCTACATTTACGTGAGATTAAATAACCGGCTACATTGAAGCTGGAAGGTTTATACTCATTTTATCGCAGCCTAGCCTTCTGGGACTATGTGGTCACTTTGGGGAAAGTCAGCATAGTTCAGGGCCCATGCATTTGGACAAGTGACATGAGGTGTTAAAAGGTGACACAGATTCCCAATGTCTCTTTTTCTATAGATTCTAAAATTGACCACAGGCATGTTTTTTTCTTAAAAGGATGTGCACATGCTTACTTGGGATTTTGCTTCTAACTCTATAGAAGCATATATTTGCTAGTAATGGAAGAGATAGGGACCCAAGGTCTGTAAGCTTGCATCCATAGTGGAAAAGTGAATTGTTAATGGAAACCATAGTTTTCAATTGGTATAGTGTCTGGTTTGCCTTGAGACATTAATTTTATCTTCACCAAAGTTTTTACAAACAACCTATTCTATTATTTCTTCCCTCCACAAAATCAATGCTACTTAAAGTGTGATACTTGAATTATTAACACGGGCCTCACCTGGGAGCTTGTTAGAAATGCAGAATCTCGGGTAAGAAAGCATTGTGCTGGAAATTGAAGTTACACATAAATGTAATAAAATAAAATCATCTTTTTGATTCAGGGGCTTACAATTTGGTAGAGATGTCAGGATTTTCACATGAAAAGACAAATAACAACTCAGCGCTTGCAATCTTAAGAGACATAGGGGTGAACCACGTCCTCATTGAGAGGACTGATTTTTCCAGGCTCCAAACTAAGAATTGAAATATTTTAGAAATGAACTTTTAATTCAGCAAAAATTTACTAAAATCTTCCATGCGTCAGATATTCTGCTAAGACAATGAGGGTATCAGACAGATCCAGTACCTGCCCTTGCAATGGTTTCACTCAATTGTTTTCTAATTTGTAATATGCCTAGCAAACTACTTTTTATAACACAAAGAACAGAACTGAATTTCCCTAGAAGTCAATTAACTCTTTGCATAATTGCTTACATAATAACTGTCTTTTGTTACTTTTCCAAGGTGACATGGAGAAAGAGGATATACCTTGAGACTTAGGGTTAAAGTAATTTTGTAACATGTGTTATGGATTTCTAATATGCATTCCCCTGACTATACCTTGATTCCCCAAATACTCACATATGACAGACCATTATAGTTACCTTCATGATAAATTTATTTAATCTTTTTTAGCTTTTTTGTCTTGGTTTCTGTAAACATGCTTGGTATAAGATACCTGTCATCTAAACAACTTTTAAATGCCTTATCTATTTACAAAAATCAGAGATGTTATGAAAAGTGATAAGAGAATTATTCCTGACATAAGTTAGACAGGACCCTTGAATTACTCATCTGTGAACCAATTTGAAGAATTCTTGCACTGGTAGATAGATCTGCCCCTCTCCTCCAAGAAAACAGAACCAGATGTCCTTTTTTCCAGCCTCACTCTCCTAGACTTGTATGTATAGAGCTATGAAGCCTACTTTTTCCTAAGCTTCAGATATTATCAAACCCCTATCTGGAAAAGTAGGTCTCATGGGTTCATTTTCCCCTCCTCTACAGATTATTCCCTAGGTAAGGAAAAAATAAACTCAGGGAGGAGAGTTCCCTCACCATTTTAGGCACAGTGTTAATCTTCCTTCTTGTGGATAGGATTGTAGCCTTAGGTGTTTCAAATACGGTTTTACTGATTCAGCAACTTAGCAGAATAGATATAGTTAATGAATTGATTAATTTTAAAAACAAGCCAAAGTGATCAGACCTCTGAAATAACCCAATCCAAATTGAGATCTAAAGCCTTCTTCTGCAGCTGACCTATTTATTCAAAGCTGCCTATCTTTGTAAAACCTGAGGCAAGGAAGCCTGAGTACCACAGGACTTTACCTGGAATGTTAACAGAAGCCTTGCGATATTTCAGGCTGACTCTTCTTTTTTTTTTTTTAACATCTTTGTTGGAGTATAATTGTTTTACAATGTTGTGTTAGTTTCTGTTGTATAACAAAGTGAATCAGCTATATGTATACATATATCCCCATATCCCCTCCCTCTTGCATCTCACTCCCACCCTCCTTATCCCACCCCTCTAGGTAGTCACAAAGCACCGAGCTGATCTCCCTGTGCTATGTGGCTGCTTCCTACTAGCTATCGATTTTACATTTGGTAGTGTATATATATCAATGCTGCTCTCTCACTTCGTCCCAGCTTACCCTTCCCCTTCCCATGTCCTCAAGTCCATTCTCTACATCAAGCTGGCTCTTCTTGGGCCTCAGCAGGCCTCTACCTTTCATCACTAGAGGTTCCTCTTGCCTCTTCTCAGACAGAGCTGTAGGTCCCAATTTTCTAAAAAGATTTAATACCTTTCCTTCAGAAGACTTCATTATAATTATATTACATTTGTACCTCTACCTTTGAAGAACACATTTAATGAACCTAAGAAATGGAAATGGGGCACAATTTGTATTTTATGTTATGAAGTTTGACTCATACTCTTTTTGCTAGAGTACTTTCATTGGAAAGATAAGCTTGAGCTCTTCTATTTATTTAAAATTATGGTTTCTAATTATCACGAAATATGGATTTTATTATTTTTATGTATCATCGAAATGTCACAAAGTTATAATACAGTTTACTCTTGAACAACACAGGTTTGAACTGTGTGGGTCCACTTACAGCAGATTTTTTTCAGTAGTAAAACTACAGTACTTCATGATCCATGGTTGAATTCATGGATTCAAATTAACAGATACAGAGGACCGAATAGCCAGATTTTCCTGCACAGAGGGTCGGCACCCCTAATTCCCACGTTGTTCAAGGGTCAACTGTGTTTTGTTCTGGAGTTTTATTTAGTCTCTTTTCCAATGTAAGAATATATACAGTCTGCTCCTATGGATATCACTTGTGGTTAATATACTAATCTTTTCCTTGTCTTTCTGTACTACCTCTAAATAATAGATTGTGTGATTTTCTCTTTGGGAAAAATTTAGCCTCATTTCTTTCTCTGATTGTCACAGATGTATTTCCCAATCACACCTACACGTACCAACTAGTTTTAAGAAAGAAAGAAAGAAAGGAAGGAAGAAAACACATAAAAATATCCCTCTTAATATATTTTCTGATTGTATATTGTAATATCTTTCAATCCCCAAAGTTAAAGTTTTAATTGTAGCTTTGCTGTACAATTAACCACATCTTGGAACTGTATTGTAAAGTGTTGTGCCAACTATATTCACAATTATACTGAAGGCAAGAAAAAGATAAAGGGATTAAAATACTTGTGAAAGACATTGAGTACTAAATGACTAAAATAATCTTTATCCGAAAAATATAAGATCTATTGAAAAAAACACTTGTTTTATGAATTCCCTCAGAAAGTACCCTGAAATGTAAAAATGCTTGTATTGATTATAAATGAAGACCCAGTAAAGATGTCATCTGGTTCCTATTTTTTAATTAATAATTTTTGAAATCGAAGAGATTTCTTGGCATAAAAGTCAAATAGTTCTATAAAGCTCAAAATGAAAAAAGAGTAGTCACCTCATACATTCTACTCATCCCTGATCTCTCTTCACCAAATATACAACACTTTTAACTCTTCTTTAAAAAAAAAAAAAATCTGAATATTTATAATATAACATGCTTAAATGGATATTTGATTTTTTTCAGATTAAGGTATTATTGACTAGCTTTCTACTGGAAGATGACTATTTTGCTTAAGTAGAAATCCCCTCCTTACCCCACCTACTACACACATTCTTTCTATATAATTATATTATTATTAGTTAAATAAATATTCACTATGTTCATCATTATTATCTTGTACACATTCTTCAGAGCTGAGCCATGTAGTGTACTATAAACATATTGCTTTTATATAATTTTTAAACTTTTAATTTCTTGTTGACGTACTTTCTAAAGCCCTCTGTGTACTTTCTTCAACTTAAACTGATTGCATAAATGTTATCCTGGGACTTCCTTTCACTAGCCTGCTGGACAATCTGTTTGCCAAAGTTTAGGCAAAGTTTATTTTATAAGTTACTTTCTCTTTGGTGAAGAACACAAATCCTCCTGGATTGATCCTTCTGTATAAGCCTCCTGATAAAAGATGCTTGGATGTTACATTTTTGGTGGCCTAACATGTCTGAAAATATCTTTATTCTATTCTCTTAATTGATAATTTATCTGTGCATACTAGAGACTGAAAATCATTATCTATTAGAATTTAGGCATTTCTTCACTGCTTTCTAAATTCCATTGTTACCACTGAAGGTTTTAATGCCATTGTGATTCCTAATCCTTTGTGTGTGATTTTTTAAATAAGTTTTATTGAAAAATAATCCATATGCCTTACATTTCACCCAATTAAATTATAAAATCCAGTTTTATTTTTTAGTATCTTCACAGAGCTATGCAACCGGCACCACAGTCAATTTTAGGATATTTTCATTATGCCTAAAGATAACCCTGGACCCATTAGCGATCACTCCCTGTTTCTTCCCAATCTCCACAGCACTAGGCGACCATCATTTTATTGATGTGCTTATTTGAGACAATTCATATAAAAGGAATCATACAATATGTGGTCTTCTATGCCTGGTTTCTTTTACTAGCTTAATGGTTTCAATGTTCACTGATGTTGTAGTTTATATCAGTACTGCATTCCTTTTTGTTGTCAAATAATATTCCATTGTGTGGCTATACCTCATTTTGTGTACCTATTCATTCCCTTAAGGATATTTAAGTTGTTTCCAAGTTTTTGGCTATTATGAATAATGTTGCTATGGACACCAATGTACAAGTTTTTGTGTGTTCAAATTTCTTTTTGGTAAATAACTAAAAGTAGAATTGCTGGACCACGTGGTAACTTTTTATTTTACATTTTGAGGAACTGCCAAAATGTTTTCCAAAATGGCTGGATCTTTACATTTCCAGCAAGAGTGTAATGAGGGTTCCCATTTATCTACATCCTCACCAGAACTTAGTATTGTCTGTCATTGTGATTACAACCATCCTGATACGTATGAAGTAGTATTGTCATTGTTTTTGATTTGCATTGGTCTAATGAATACAGATGTTGAATATTCATTCATGTGTTTAATGGACGTTTGTGTGGTTTCTTTGGAGAAATGTGGATTCACATTCTTTTCCTGTCTTTATATTGGGTTATTTGTGTATTTATTATTGAATTGTAAGAGTTATTCATAAGAATTATAAAAATCATAATATAAGAATTATTAGATATTTATCTGAATACAAATGTCTTACCAGATTTTATTTGGAAATATTTTATCCCATTCTATGGTCATTTCTTCATTTTCTTGATGGTATTCTTTGAAGCATAAAGATTTTTAGTTTTCTTAAGTAGAATTTATCTTTTTTTTTTTTCCTTTTTCACTTGGGCTTTTGATGCTCTATCTAGCAAGGCTTTGCTTAACTCAGAGACTCAAATATTTACTTCTACATTTTCTTCTAAGAGTTTTATTATTTTAGCTCCTATTCTTAGATATAAAATCCATTTTCAGCTAAATTTTGCATGTGGCATAAGGCAGGGATCCAACTTCGTTTCTTTGCATGTGAATTTCCAGTTGGACTAGAGTCATTTGTTGGAAAAAAATTCTTCCCTATTGAATTTTTGAATCTAAAATTAATTGAATGTAGATGTAAGAATTTATTTCTGTAATTTCAGTTGTATTCCACTGACATATGTCTCTATCCTAAGGTAGTACCACCTGTCTTGATTATTGTAGCTTTGTAGTATGTTTTGAAATGGGAAAAATGTGAGATCTCCAAAATGTTCTTCATTTTAATATTTTTTTTTCTGGCTATTCCAGGTCCGTTGCATTTCCATATGAATTTTAGATCATCTTGTCAATATGCAGAAGACAGCTTAGATTTTCCTAGGGATTTCATTGAATCTGCAGATCAATTTGGAAAGTATTATCATCCTTACAACATTAAGTCTTCTAATCTGTGAATATGGGATTCCTTTTCATTTAGTTAGATCTTCTTTAATTTATTTCAATGATAGTTTGTATTTTTCAGTGTATAGGTCTTGTACTTCTTTTGTTTAATTTGTTCCTAAATATTTTATTCTTTTATTGTGCAGTTTTTAGATGGAATTGTTCTTAGTTACACTTTCAGGTAGTTCATTGCTAGTGTATAGAAATACAATTGATATGTATTTTTTTTTCTTTTATCCTGCAAACTTGCTGAACTCATTTATTAGTTCTAATAGGTGTTTTTAATGTGTATTTTTAAGGATTTGCCATATACAAGATCATGTCATCTGTAACTAGACATAGTTTTATTTCTTTCTTTCCAAACTGGATAACTTTTATTTCTTTTTCTTGCTAATTGCCCTGGTCAGTGAAATGATGAACAGAAGTGACAATAGTAAGCATCCTTTATTTTCCTAATAGTAGCAAAACGTTCAGTCTTTTGTCTTTATATGATGATAGCTGTGTTTTTTTCAAAAATGGTCTTTATCAGCCTTCCTCCAAGGGCTTCCTTGTTGTACAACTTGAGTTCCACTCATATCAAAGTTTGCTTTAATAATGCCCACTGGAGTGGTGCAGTGAACAGTCTATGTGTTTGGAATGCAGCATCCCTGATCATGATTTGTCTCATCTCCTTCAACCCTTGGCTTAAATTTTACTTCCTTAGTACCCTAAAGGCCAATCAGTCATCATGCACTTATTGCTTCTTTGCTTTTAAATTTTTGTTGGTTACCTTTGTCTTTTCTAGTCTCGTCTCCTATTCTCTTTATTCTTGTGTGTTTGAGCCTTTCTTATCACTTTTTTTAAGGGTATGGAAAAATGGAGAGGTGAATTGGTGTGTTTAATTGCCATGCTTAACATAGCTAGTGAGCACCTTTTGACCTAATATGTGTCAGGCACTGTGTTGCATTTGTCTTTGTTCATTTTCATTTCATTGAATATATAGACACCTTCCCAAGGTTATTGTTGCCTCCTATGGTCTGGGACTAATATGCAGATTTAAGAGAATGATATTTGTCCTTTGAAGGGAAAAAAATGACTTTTATCTTTACTTTCCAATAAATTTAGTCACAAGTACCTGTTGCCTACTAGATATGCAGAGACTGCTGGAAGTTATGAGCTCCCTCTACAAAAGAGGTGTCTTTATTCACAGTGCCTCACCTCCTCTAACCCAATTGCTACTACCACCTCCATCCTATTATGTTTATCTTATATAAGCTATGCAATATACTTATATAATTTATATGTATATAATCCTTTTTTAACTCTACATTTATTTTCTTACCCGTCTACCTCTAGGCATGAAAAACTCCCTAACTAGATGTATGCAATTTCTACTTGGTAATTATGTTTTTCTCACAACCTTGTGGTAAATTTGGTTAATTTTTTTTTCCCTCAAGCATCGTTTCTCTGTGGTTGTGACTACATAAATTGAACAAGGCAAAGACCTGATTTTGTTTATCATATTATTAATAATTCTAGCATATCATTCTTACTGCAAAATCAAATACAAGACACTGAAACAAGATGTGTAATACCACCGCATACCTTGGCTTTACCCATCCAATACACCTAGCACTCTCTCCTTTATCTCTCCGTATACCAGTCAGTATCTCAGTATTGATAATAATACTCTACAAGTTATAGAGCATGTTTGCACTCATTATGTCTTTTAATATTCTTAAAAACTTATTAAGACATATGCTAGGTTGGAGGCTAAGGCCCAGAAAGGTTAAGAAACTAGTCCACAGTTAAATGTCTGGCAAGAAACACTACAGGTAGATCTGTCTTCTACCTTAAAGACTAGAGCACATATCAAGATTCCATATGTGCCTGGTCTATCCTTCTATATAAATAAAAGATGGAAGTGAAAATTACGAGATTCCTTTGGTAGAGATGTGTTGAAGATTATAATGAGAATAACATAACTGCCAACCTATAATGGGCATTTACAATGTGTCAGACATTAAGCTAAGTGCTTCTATTGAATTACCGTGTTTAAACCTCACACCATCCCTATGAAGTCAATAATGTCATTATCCTCTAATATGAGCTGAGAAGAGAACCCCACAGGAGCATGTGTTACTTTGTTCTGTCTTCTCATATCCTCTTATAGGTAAAACTGAGGTAAACATTTTTCTTAAACAATATTCCCACTAATAACTAATACCTGAAATGATAAGTTTATTATTTAGCAAATTTTGTCAATGGATATTAAATCCAAGTCTTTCTTTTTGTAACATAAAATAAATGAATTTCTTATTTGATTGTGCCTTGATAACTAGATTTTAATTTTCCAAGTAATGAAAACTGTTTCAAAGTTTTACATATTTGAATTTTAGAACTCTGAATGCCATTACAATAAAGTTTCTTAAGAAATCAGAGCGTAAAGTGGCTAAATTGCTAGAAATGATTTTACTTGGGGACCCAAAATAAGCAGTTTTCCATCCAGTTTTAGCAAACGAGTTGGTATTATCAGAATTCTTTCTCAGAGTAAACTCGCAACTTGCTATATCTATAGCCTAAAATGGGAAAATCTCTTAGCACTGGTGTAGTACACTCTCAGGTCAGGACCTAGAGTCTCTGACTGGGTAGCCACTTCCTAGAAACAACTCTGCGGTATAGAAGGAAGAGTAAACATGTTTTTAAACAGATAGCGGTATTTATCATACAAACTAAATGTGTTTCAGCACGTAATTGTAATTAAATTACTAACCATCCATATCCATAAAATGGAATAATGTACACCTATCAAAAGGGATGGGGATATCCATGCGTAGAGTGTGCATGCACCTCCCCCCACACACGTGTATTATTTTTATTTATTTATTTATTTGTTTGTTTATTTATTTATTTCTTTATTTATTTGCGGTACTCGGGCCTTTCACTGTTGTGGCCTCTCCCGTTGCGGAGAACAGGCTCTGGAGGCGCAGGCTCAGCGGCCATGGCTCACGGGCCCAGCCACTCCACGGCATGTGGGATCCTCCCGGGGTGGGTCACGAACCCGTGTCCCCTGCATCGGCAGGCGGACCCTCAACCACTGCGCCACCAGGGAGGCCCCATGTATTATTTTTAAAAGTATACAATCTGTTTTAAACACTAGGCTCAGTCCACAGAATATTTTCTCAAAGCACCTAATTGACCTACAGTTTCCACCTTGTAATAGCACATCTAAATTATAGAGGATTTTTATTTTTCTTTTGGAAAGACTAGTAAATCTTTACGAGACATTATTATGCAAATTGAAAGATATGACGTGACATGTTTGCCCTATTTAAAAAAAACTTAAAGAATTGACTCTGTTGGATTTGGAGTAGATGTTTTTTCTTAAATTTTTTACATAAAAAATTTTTTTTCTTTAAAAATAGAAACAGTTTTATTTATTTCATTCTTTCTCATTTGTATGCCTTAAACTTTTTTGTTTTGTTTTTTTGGTCACCTTAGTGCCTTGGCTAGGACCTCCAGTACATTACTGAATATAAGTGGTAAGAGCAGTTATCCTCTTCCTTTTATGACTTGTTCCTGATATTGGGGCAAAGTAATACCATCAGGTTAAAGAAATTCCCCTCTGTTACTATACTGCCAAGTGTATTTGTGGTTTTTTTTAAAAAAATCATGAATAGGTACTGTTTTTTGTTAAATGCTTTAGGAATCTGTTGAAATGATCATATGTTTTTTCTCTCTTAGTCTACTGATATGGTGACCTGCATTAATTGATTTTCAAATGCTAAACCTGCTGTGATAAACCTCACTTAGTTATGATATATTATCCTTTCATATATTCCTACATTTGGATTGTTAGGAATTTTTCATCAATGTTTGTAAGGAATCTTGTTCTGTAGTTTTCTTTTCTTGAATGTGTTCGTATGATTTTGGAATTAGGGTAATTCTGGCCTCATAAAATTAGTTAGAAAATATTTTCTCCCTTTTTCTTTCCTAGACATGTTTGTATAGGATTGGTGCTATTTCTTCTCTAAATGTTTGGTAGCATATCCTGTGAAGCCATCTGGGTCTAGTGTTTTATTTGTGGGAAGATTTTTAGTTTTAAATTCAGTTTCTTTAGTAGATATAGGAATTATCCATTTCTTCTTGAGTGAGCTTTGGCAGTTTGTGTTTTTCAAGGAACTTGTCTATTTCATCTATGTTGTCAAATTTATTTATTTATTTTTAAAAACTCATTTATTTATTTATTTATTTGGCTGTGTTGGGTCTTCATCGCTTCATGGGCTTTCTCTAGTTGTGGGGAGTGGGTGCTACTCTTTGTTGTGGTGCACGGACTTCTCATTGTGGTGACTTCTCTTGTTGTAGAGCAGGGGCTCTAGGTATGTGGGCTTCAGTATTTGAAGCACGAGGGCTCAGTAGTTGTGGCTCACGGACTCTAGAGCACAGCTTCAGTAGTTGTGGCACACTGGCTTAACTGCTCTATGACATGTGGGATCTTCCCGGACCAGGGCTCAAACCCATGTCCCCTGCATTGACAGGCGGATTCTTAACCACTGCACCACCAAGAAAGTCTCTATGTTGTCAAATTTAAAGGCAAAGATTTGTTTGAAGTTTTCTCTATCTTTTTAAAACTGTGAGATCTGTACTAGTGATATACTCTCTTTCCTTGCTGATACTTGTAATTTGTGTCTTTTTGTGACTTTAAGAAGGTCCTGGGATATAAGATCAATATATAAAAAATCAATCGTATTTCTAAATGCTAAAGATGTACAATTGGAAATGTAAATAATACCACTTATAATAAACCAAAACTATAAAACACTTAGGTATTAATTGAATAACATGCAAGATCTATATGCTGGAAACTCATGGGGAAAAATAAGCCTCCTAGAGCCCCAAGTAAATGTACATATATTACATTGTATTTGTGGATCGGGAGACCATAGTATTAAGATGTCAATCTTCCCCAATCTATAAATTCAATATAAGTCCAAATAAAATCCTAGCGTAATTTCATAAAAACTGACAACTGATTCTAAAATTTATATGGAAATGTAAAGGACCTGGAATATCTAAAGCAGTACTGAAAAACAAAAATAAAGTATGAGGATTCATGCTACCAGATTTCAAGTTTACTATGTCAAAACAGTGTGATATTGGAGAGAGGTAAACATGTAAATTAATGAAACATAGGAGTACAGAAATACATCCACAAATAAATAGTGAAATAAGTATTTTTTTAAGTACAAAGATAATTTAATGAAGAAAAGTTAGTCTTCTCAACAAATGGTGCAGGCACAGTTCAACATTTAATGCAAAAAAACCCCATAAAAACCTTGATTCATATATTATACTATATATAAAAACTAACTCAAAATGGACCAAAAGGGCTTCCCTGGTGGCGCAGTGGTTGAGAGTCTGCCTGCCGATGCAGGGGACCCGGGTTCGTGCCCCGGTCTGGGAAGATCCCACATGCCCGGAGCGGCTGGGCCCGTGAGCCATGGCCGCTGAGTCTGCGTGTCCGGAGCCTGTGCTCCGCAACGGGAGAGGCCACAACAGTGAGAGGCCTGCATACCGCAAAAAAAAAAAAAAAAAATGGACCAAAAATCTAAAACTATAAAATTTCTAGAAGAAAACAAAGGAGAGATTGACTTAGGTAGGAATTTGACACTTAAAGCATGATTCAAAAAGAAAATATTGAGAAATTGGACTTATCAAAATTAAGGAATTTTTTCTTTGCGAATTTATTATTTGAAAAACACTAATAAAATGAAAAAAGAAGCTACAGACCAGGAGGATATACTTATAAGTCAAATATCTCATAATGGACTTGTATCTAAAATATATATATATATGTATATATATACACGCACACACACATATATAAAATAAAAAATGGGCAAAAGATTGAACAAACACTTTACCAAAGATATATGATTGGCAAATAACATGAAAAGACGTTTAATATCATTAGTCATTAGGAAATGCAAATTAAAACCACAATTAGGTACTATTGCATACCTGTTAAGAGTGGTTAAAGAAATTAAAATAAAAACCTGATAATAAGTTCTGGGCAGAAGGCCAAGTAGCTGGAAGATTTATATATTTATAGTGGGAATGAAAAGCAGTACAGCCCCTTTGAAAAGTATTTTGATAGTTTCTTATAAAGTGAAACATCTTTTTACTATATAAGCCAGCAATCCCAAATTTACCAAATGAAGTGATAACCTATATTTACACAAAAATTGTATGTGAATGTTATAGCAACTTTACTCTTAATAAACCAAAACTAGAAACAACTCAAATGTCCATCATGTGTGAAATGGATAAACAAACTAAGGTACATTCATACAATGGAATACTATTCAGCAATGCAGAAGAGAGAACTGATAAAATAACATGGATGAATCTCAAATATGTTATGTTCAGTAAAGATGCTACAGACTGGATGATTCCATTTGTATGACATGCTGGAAAAGGCAAAACTATTGAGACAGAAAACAGATCAGTGATGGCCAAAATCTGGCAGTGGGGAAATGAGCTGATTGCAGAAGGGCATAGAAAAATATTTTAGGATGATGGTCCTGTTCTATATTTTAATAACGGTATTGGTTACAAAACTGTATGCATTTGTCAAAACTTACAGATCTGTACACTAAAAAGAATCAGTTTTACTGAGTGTAAATTATACCATAACAAAAATGGAACAAAAAATTAAGAAAAAATAATTGCCTTAATGTTATATCTTTCTATATGGGAACACACTGAAAATTTGAGGCTAGGACTGTGGTTTTACACTAAACAAAGAATTCTGAAGAAATCCACCGTAGCAGTCATAATGAATGATATGACACAAATTATCACCATTCTAAATATGTCAGGCAGACGTCCTGCTGACAAGAGGGACTTTCTGGTATGATAAGTAGCTGCATCAGCTTATCAATTTCCAAGTACAAAGAGTGAGTGAAATATGTTATTTTTATAAATGTACTACATGGAGAGATGTTTTTCTTATTACCGTGATTATCATTGTTGGTTAAAAGACATTTTTGTATAACCTAAATTCAAGAAGAAACTTGATTACTAAAATTGAGAGTGAAATTTGATCCTATTTTGTAAAATAATGCCTCACATAACTTATATCTGGAAAAGTGCCTATACTTTTTGTATCTCCAAAGAGTTGATAAAAGTTCTAATTTTCTCTCAGGGGGGAACATATAACCTAGAAGCACATGAATATGGCACAGCTGTGTTCTTACTATCCCACCAGGTCCAATACATGATCAATGTGAATTGTTCGATTTTTAGGTCATGAAGGCAGCCAGCATAATGTTATTGATGATCTGATGGCTACACATACAGTATTGGAAGCAGTGGTTCTCTGGCTTAGAGATATTTACGTAAACAAAACGAATGAGGGAAGAAACCTCCTAAAAGTAATAACTTGCAATTGCTGGAATCTGGTTACCAGCTTCTAACCATTCTTTATTGATCTGCTTTTACTCTGAGGCAGGTTAGCAAATTTATTTGTATGTGTTTCCAAAACCATAAACCTGCATACATTTGTGGAAATGTGTTAAAAAGCAGAACAATCTCTAAAGACTATGCAGACTAGCATAAGTATTCGGTGAAAATTACATGCCTGGATTGTTGATTGGTCTATGCTTATGTAGCAAATTAGATGTGGATATACATTGTTTCAGTGAGTACTATTCATATTTTATAGAAACCCAATTAGCCAGTATAGAAAAATCTTTGTTTCCTATGGTTAGTGTTTCTCTGTTAGTTGGGGACTTTTCATTCAGGTAATGATTTCAGGAGAATTTACCAAAAAAAGTATCTTCTCCAGAAGATGTCAAAAGATACAGAAGTGATTTAGGTGCAAAACTAGAACTATTTTATGTAACACCCAAAAATAAAACAGCAAAAGAGAAAAATATTTCTATTGTACAATGAAACATAGTTCCAAATCACTTGAAGAATATGGAAATTATGACAAGAATGTATTCTGTTGTACTGAATGGATGATTATGCTTAAATGGTAAAATGATAATAAAGATAATAATTAAAAGAGTTACTATGAGGCAGGCAGTATTTTAAGAACTTTGCATGACTTAGCTCATTTAAGCCTCACAATACCCTATGAGGTAGTTTCTATTATTTTTCCCATTTTAGAGATAAGCTCTCTATACCTGGTTATTCTTAAGTCATTTGCCCATTACCATGGTATTATGTAACAACCCTGGTACCTCAGGGGTTTAATGCAACAAAAATCCAAATTTTCACTCACATCACAATCCAATTGGGTCATCAGTAGATGCTTCCTGTATGTGCTATTTTAGGCTCCCTCCATTTTGGGTCTCCGCCATCCCAGGGTTCTCCCAGTTGTCTGCTGGATTCCCTGCATCCAAAGGGCGGACAAGTCAAGAGACAATAGAGGATTGTCAGAATCCTTTAGGGGCCAGGTTAGGAAGTGGCACAAACTAGTTTTACATATATTTCATCATCTAGAAGCCACATTCACATAGCCTGAAATTAGCTAAACCAAGGTTGGAACTTCGGTACTCTGGCTCCAGAGTCCAAAGCTGTGTATACGGCATCACACTCAGAAAAAAGAAAAAGAGTGGTAAAAAAGATATGAGATTTAGTATGAATTAATTTTCTATCCTTTTAGAATTCCTCTTACTATTTGTTAGTAATAAAAATTCAGAAATCTAGTTCTTGAATCTATTTCTAAGTTAAAGATCAACTTAGAAGATTAGATACCTCAAAGCTACCTACTACTTGTAAACTGTTAACTTGTGTTTTATACAGAAAATATACTCAAACTTTGATAATATTCTCCTATACAACTTTGAAAAGAACACAAAAATATTTCTTAAAATCACAGAATATAGTGGGTCTGTGTGGGGGAGTCTTCATCAATTGCATTAGATTTAATTTCTGAAATACTAGCTCCTCTTCTTTAATTAAAAAGATACTTTTCTTTTATGATAATGCTGAAGAATACAGATAAGATACCATGTTTCCATATTTGCATTCTGATTTGCATATTTCATCCCCTTCGATACTAGTGATCTTCCTACTTCAGTGTAAGATTCAAACCATTGATAATGTTGCATGAGCCAATGACTATGCTTCATTTAAAGCAGTTTATGAAGATTGATGAGTCAAGCACAAAATTTCTGTTCTGCTCAAATAATCTTTCTGACAAAATTAATCTGATGCACTTTTAATTATGTACATAATCATTATAGTGTTGCACGTAATTAAGCATAAATGGTACGCGGTTCAAATACATAACATTACAGTAATTAGTATTGCTTTCATAGAGCCACGCCAAATTTTAAATTTTAGCTTTTATTTTATTTTATTTTTTTTGCGGTACAAGGGCCTCTCGCTGTTGTGGCCTCTCCCATTGCAGAGCACAGGCTCCGGATGCGCAGGCTCAGCGGCCATGGCTCACGGGCCCAGCCGCTCCGCGGCATGTGGGATCTTCCCGGACCGGGGCACGAACCCACGTCCCCTGCATTGGCAGGCGGACTCTCAACCACTGCGCCACCAGGGAAGCCCTAAATTTTAGCTTTTCATGTTGGTAGCTCCTCATAGTTCTTTATGATCTGTTAGAAGAATACATATTTACCGTTTCATCTGATATCATATACTGTTTAATTGTCTCCATATCACCTCTCTATACATACACAAATTCTCATGCAGGATAAATTCAGTAAACCAAAAGCTAAGTTGCCCTTGTCTCTTTTGCTATTTTCAACCACCAGACTCCCACCTAATATGCAAAATCATGTGTGAGGTCTGATCTTTCATAACCATTTTTATCCATTTTCTCTTATTTCTCCTCTTGTCTCGCCATCACTACCATGATGTTGGTAACCTTTTAGCATGCCTTGTACTCTTCATACTCCAGGAGTTTCAAGATTGGAGAGAGCAGAAAGATGGAACCAGTAATCTATGGATTTTCTACTTCAGACTGAGACAGGGCAAAGAAAGAGTTGAGCTGTAGGGATTACGTGGAAAACAATGAATTTAAAGCAGTGAATTAATATGCCTGTCCTAAGGTACAGACTAATAAATTAGGTAATACCCCTACCTTCATGCTCTGTATCCTATAAGATATTGGTCTTTTCTATGAGAAACTGTTCCTCTTTCTGTCCGAACCCCTTCCTACATTTATCTCTGTCCCCTCTGCACCGCTGAAACCGTTTTTAAAGGTCTTAATTGATCCTATTAGGAAACCCAGTGCAGTCTTTAGGCTTCATCCAAGTATATTTCTCAGTTTTTAATATTTATTGCCCTGCTTACTTCCACGGACTGTTATTCTTCCTTAGGTTTTGTGAAGCTTTCTATGTTCCTCGTCTATATATTTAGTTATTTCTCAGTTTTCTTTTTTTTTTAAACATCTTTATTGGAGTATAATTGCTCTGAAATGGTGTGTTAGTTTCCGCTTTATAACAAAGTAATCAGCCATACATATACATATATCCCCATATCTCCTTCCTCTTGCATCTCCCTCCCACCCTTCTGGGTGGTCACAAAGCACTGAGCGGATCTCCCTGTGCTATCTGGCTGCTTCCCACTAGCTATCGATTTTATATTTGGTGTGTATATATGTCCATGCCACTCTCTCACTTCGTCCGAGCTTCCCCTTCCCCTTCCCTGTGTCCTCAGGTCCATTCTCTACATCTGTGTCTTTATTCTTGTCCTGCCCCTAGGTTCTTCAGAACCTTCTTCTTTTTTTAGATTCCATATATATGTGTTAGCATACAGTATTTGTTTTTCTCTTTCTGACTTACTTCACCCTGTATGACAGACTCTAGGTCCATCCACCTCACTACAAATAACTCAATTTCGTTTCTTTTTATGGCTGAGTAATATTCCATTGTATATATGTGCCACATCTTCTTTAGCCATTCATCTGTCAGTGGATACTTAGGTTGCTTCCATGTCCTGGCTATTGTAAATAGAGCTGCAGTGAACATTGTGGTACATGACTCTTTTTGTCCGTTTTCTTTATTAACACCTTTTCTTCTGCTTGCCTTTCACATATAAAAGTTCTCTAGGTTTGATTTATATCATAAATATTCTTTTTTAAAGGATGATTATTTTCTCTTTGGACTTCAAGGACCAATTATGTGTTTTTGACTTCCAAATCTCCACCTCTAGTCCAGACTTTTCTTCTTAGGTAGACTCAAATTCTCAACTCCCTCCTAGCCATTTTCTTGTCAACATTTTAAACTAAACCGTCAAAAGCAAGCTCAGTATTTCCCTCTAAACCTCCAGTCCTTCTGTTATTCTTAATTCATTTTATTGGTACTGTTAACTCAGTGTTACTATGCTTTCACCAAGTTTCTGGCCATCCACTCATCTAAATATTCATAGTCCTAACCTTTTTGATAGCTTTCCTTTCTTTACTGTCTTTTACTCATTTTTCTCCTTGTTATTAGGCACTTTCAAACAATACACGTCAGAGTATATCACTTCTGTCCTCCTTAACTAGCAATGATTCCCATTATTGAAACAGAAAATTCTACTTAATCTAAGAATTAATCTACTTCTGTCCGGCCCCAAATAATAATTCCAGTCCCATTTCCTACCACATCAAACACTTATGTTTTAGCCACACAGGGTTATTTACCATTGTCTTTACCTCTTACATGCTGTCATTTTTTAAAAATTTATTTTCTCATATTGTCTACTTTATCTGGAATGCATGCTCATAAATTCTGTCTACTGAGCTCATCTTTTAAATTTTAGTTTAAATTTAACTTCTTTAACAACCTTTTTTCCAGATACCTACCTCTATTTCCAGTCTCTAGATGAATTCTTCTCTTTCCAGCTAATGTCACATGTATTTTTATTTAGTATATGTGTTGTTCTGCTATGAATTATAGCTGTTGTTTACATTGTTGCACTTCTCATCTAACCCCACTTGCTTCCACACTCATGTTGTAATTCATTAATTTGTCTAAAGCAATTTTGCATCTGTGGAAGCCCAGCAGAGTCCTTAGCATTGACTAGGTGCTCAATCAGTGTTGAACTAAAAGAAGCATATAGAGTAAAGGCAATTTTGGACTGATTCCACCATAATCAAACAAGATTTGACAACTCAATTACCTAACTTAAAGATGTAAATGAACTATCTTTAGGACCTAGTTTAATTTAATGGACTAGAAATGACACCTGAGAGTATTAATTGTCATCCTAGAATTAAGCTATTTTACTGATTTATTAGTTCATTCATCCTATAAAAATTATAAAAAACACTTCTTGTATCTACAGCACACTACTAAGCTTAGAATGACAAAACAAATAAAAAAAATACACCACGGTTTCAACCGCCACCAGATTGTACAGTGGGAAGTAGAGGCATTTTTGAAAACACAGGCTTTGTTTGTAGTCAGCCTGACCTTGATTTGAAGTTTTGAATACCATCTTCATCGTATATTTACCATATAATCTTAAATTAGTTATCAACCATAAATTTCCTTATCTGAAAACTATAAATTACAATGATATCTACATTTTTGACTGGTATGGGGTTTCAAAGAAATTGCACATTTCAAAAACTTCATATATATGCATGTATCTACATATATATATATATATATATATATATATATATTAGGTTTATAATTTATAGCTGTAGATACTGGTGGGGGAAACCAAAATGTAAATAACTACCATATGAAACAAAACTGTTATAACTTCTAAAGATCCATTTATTCTATATTTTTATTAATAATGTATTTTTACAGACCAAATGACTGGTCTTCGCACATTATATAAATGTTAATATTTATAACAGCATATAATTGGCATTGACCCCAATTCCAAACCTACAAATCAGATGTGTTGATTTGTATAGTGGCTTAATTTATATCAAGGAAGCAGAAATTGTTCCAGGTATCTCAAAGAGAAATAAATTTTAATATAAAGTGTCAGTTGTAATAGAACAGTGGAAATTAGAAGTCGAAGAGGGCACACCTAGCTTTCAGCTTATGGAACTGCAGTTATGTTCCAGTTAGAGGGGAAGCTATGATAACTGATGAGTTTACTAGTAGTGTATTGATAGGCAAGAGAAAAAGACCAGGTTTTTATCCTGGAGCACTTCAGCCTTAAGAGGTTGACAAGAAAATGTGGAACTGTACAAAGGAGGCTGTGAAATAGGAGGAAAACCAGAAGTTCTGAGCCCTGGAAGCAAAGTGATGAAGGTACATCAGGGAAAACTAGTTAACAGTGTCAAGTGCTGCTGATAGGTCAAGTAAGATGAGGACTGAGAAAAGGCCATCACACTTATCAGCCTCAGGGTCATTGGAAACCTGTATCTGAGCAGTTTCTGGAGCAATGGAGATAAAACCTTTATGGAGTGGGCTTAAGATAGAAACAGAGAGGAAGAAAGAGACAGTGAGTATGGATTATTTTGTAAGTTTTGTTATAAAGAGGAACAAAGATACTGGGCAATGGTGACTCCTACAGGACGTGAGATCAAGGTTTTTTGTTTTTAATGTGGGGAAAAGTAGTACAAGGGTCAGAAAACATTCTGTAAAGGGCTATAATAGATATTTTAGGTTTGGGGGGCCAACTAGTCAGCTAAGGCAACTAGTCGGGTTGTGTTTGTAGTGTAAAAACAGCCATAGGCAATATGTAAACAAATGGCTATTGACTGTGTTCCCATGAAACTCAATTGACAAAAAAGGATGGAGGCTTTAGTTTGATCTAACATAAATTTTTAAAGATGATTATGAGAGGAAGTAGAGAAAAACTGAAGTGATATCCTTGAATAGGTGAAAGGGGATGGGATTTGTGCACAGGAGTTGGGGCTGGAGCTTTAATTATGAGTTAAACCAAGTTTGAAAAGCAAGAAAAACAAGAATAGGCAGAGGTGGGTAAAATGTGAAGCATAAATCTGTGGAAAATTTCTTTCAATAGCTTCAATTTTCTCAGGGAAGTAGGAAGCAAGATCATCATATGTGGGTGACCATTATGAAGGAGATTTAAAGTTTTAAGAAGAGAAGATACATAAAATATTGATAGTTTCATGAAAGAGTTTAAAAGCAATTGGGCTAAGAAAATACTAGAGAGAATTAATTTTTTAGTAAAACATCAAATTTTCAGTTTGGAGTATTCTAGCTGTCCTTTTCCACACTGGACTTTCATATATCTTTATTAAAAGTTAAAATATTTCTGAAGCACCAGCTAAATTTGTGGCAAATATCAATTTATTTTGAATCATTTAACCTTGATCTTTAAAACCCTTATTTTTCTCCCCAGGGGAAAAAAGGAAATTGTCACGACCCATTAATATCCCTATTTTCAGACACCACAATCAGTCATACATTCTCTCCGTAATTTTTCTTGTTTAGCAAATCTTATTCCTGTTAGAAATTATTTGTGAAATGAATATGCCTCTGTCACTTCATCTGTATTTCATGCATTTATCATACTGAATCCTAATTTGCTCTAAGGTTTTGCTAACTTTGGCTTCACTGTTTTTGTTCTAAAAGGGTTTAGATTTATGAAATATATTATGTCCAGTAGTTGTCTAATATTTTGCCACCTGCTTCAAAGGTTATACATGGATTAGTAAGTCAAAACAAGCCCTCAAAATACAGAATATCAATGGATGTGTCAGATAAGAAAGGCATAAATGGTGAAATCAACCACTGAGTTGACATTTTTCCTCTTGAAATAATTTACCAGAATTTGAAAGGATTTGTGCCTTTGAATGTACGTAATAAGGGAAAAAGTGAAAGACTGAACAGATTGATCTGAAATTTTTATTAACAATACTTCAAACAGATGCAAGCCAACATATTTTAGAGGGAATAGATATTGTTTTGTTCTGTCAACCAATCATAGAAACTTTCTAGGAAACCAATCAAAGCTGTATTATTATGGTTATGCACTGAGTAAATATTAACGTTTAAATTTAAGTAGTATGTGTGTGTGCACAGTTATATAGACATAATATCTTTGCTTTTCCTCTACAGAACTGTTGCCCAGTTGCCAGCAGTTGAATTGTCAGTATAAATGTGCCGTGGTCAGAAATAGTACAACGTGTTACTGTGAGGATGGATTTGAAATAAAAGAAGATGGAAGAAGCTGTAAAGGTAATTATGACATGTAATTCTACTCAATTTTATTTTAACAGAGGCTTAATTAACAGAAATTTAATAAAATATCCTCAAGCACCTACCATGTGTTCCACACAGTGTTTATGTCCACTTTATTTTTGGTCTCTTGAGAGTTAAAAGTTGGCTCTCCCCCAAAAACCACATATAGAAACATTAGATAAGCATTTATACAAATCAATTTTCTTTCCTTTTTTGATTGAAGTGTAGTTGATTAATAATGCTGTGCCAATCTCTGCTGTACAGCAAAGTGACTCAGTTATACACACACAGACATTGATTTATATATTCTTTTCCATGATGGTTTATCCCAGGAGATTGGATATAGTTCCCTGTGCTGTACAGTAGGACCTTATCCATTCTAAATGTAATAGCTTGCATCTACCAACCCCAAACTCCCAGTCCATCCCTCTCCCTCCTTTCCCCCCAGCTTGGCAACCACAAGTCTGTTCTCTGTGTCTGAGTCTGTTCCTGTTTTGTAGATAGGTTCATTTGTGCCATATTTTAGATTCCACATATAAGTGATATTATATGGTTACAAATCAATTTTCAATTCATATTGCAGTAATGACAGACATGGGACATGTCAGCAATGGGATGTGTTTTGGTCAGTCACTCAAACTTTGGATTTAATTATTTTAACCTCCTAAATAGTTTATGTCTGTTATATAGCTGCAGTGTAGTAGACATTTGTTATCTACTAAGTTCATAATAGTCATGTAATGTTCTTTACAACTTTTGCATTGGTAATTCTGGTGATTGATATTTGACCAATGCAATAATGATGAATATAAAATATTTATTTTTTAATGTCCTAATTTTCGTTTTTGTGAACGTTCTACACCAAATGTTTACTTTCCAAAATGACTCTACTCTGCCATACTGAACTATTTTAGGTTATTTCTTCATTATGTTGAATCCAAATATATATACATATACATAATATTATATGTTTGTGTATATATATATGATATATCCACAATATAAACAATACATTATTTTATATGGTATTTAGAATCTATATATAGAAAACATTGAATATAGAATCTGTGTATAAAATTGAGGAATATCTGTGTTACCAGCACCACTAATAAACAGAATATTTTCCAAAGAAATTGGTACTTTGCTGATTACTTTAACCCTTTGCTTTAATATTATAACTTTTACCTTAAAAATAGAATCTTAAAGTTGAAAAAAATCCTCAGAGAATATTTTTTTAAATCCTCATGACAAAAGTGAGAAAAGTGAGACCCTGAAAAATTAAGTGACTTAGTTAAGTCTGTACATCTTTTTAGTAAAAGACTTGGGACTAAAACACAGATCTCCAGAGCCCACTTATTCTTATCCTAGAGAGGCTCATTGGTTTATAATGTACATCGGGCTTAAATTTTCAGTTTGTGGTGTTTTCATTTTCTGCATAATACAAATATTATAAAAATATGTATTATTAAATGTTTTTCAGACCCAAAGGCTACATAATCTGACTATAGGGGGACCAAACTGGTATATTTTATTTGACTGACATTATTCTTAAACCAACATTTTAAAATCAGAAGGTTGCACACAGAAGTTCAGACTTTATGAAAAAACTCAGATTTGTCAACAGTAGACCCCTTACAATCACAGAGTCTGCCAGATATAAGTAGTACCTCTGGACATGCACGCAATTTCAAGTTCAAAACAACACCTGCCATTCACACAAGGTAGGCCAATATACTTACCTGTATCCTTTTCACTCTTTTGCTATACCTCACTCCTATAGGTGTCAGGATTTTCAGCTCCTTTTACATGAATCTCTTTCTCCTGAATCTCTCTTTTAAATCTGTAAAAATCATCATAATCACTTTCTTCTGTTGAATATTAGTAAGCAAATACACAGCAATTTTTAATGGAAGTTCACCAATAGAAGAGGAGATTTTTTTACTTTCTCTGCACTCCTGGATGGCCAGGTCTGAGCATCATTTACGCTTTCCTGAAGGAATTTCCAGGATATTCTCTGTCCTTAAAGGAAGAAAGAAGATAGCGCTACAAGTGATGACATGCCTGTTTCTTTGCAGCCAATTTTGTGGAGTTACATCAATGTCAGAACAGTGCATTCTGACTGAGGAGAAAGAACAAAAGAAATCATTATTCATATTGCTCTCCTGTGTAGCATAATCACATATCAGAAAAACTAAAATAGGAACCAATAATAGTAAAGATGAAAAAAATCGGTGAAAATATTATGGATACGAATCATCATTTCTGCCACTAGGGGCTGGACTTTATCAAATTCAAGATTTAATTTCACATTATCACTGTGGCCTTCACTCCAAATACTATTCTTCCTATCCCCAAAGCTACTTACTTCAAACAAACTGTCTATAAATGCAGGCTATTACACGAAGCTAAAAAATATCGGAGAGAAATGCAAATAAATGTCATACAAATGCATAGTTTCCCAATTTAAATGATTCCTTGGCTACTTAGCCATCTTTTGCTTTTCCTTAGTCAACTCCTTTCTTAGCTTGGGGGGTCAGAGGATGGGGTTGAGAGTTCCCACCCTCTAAGTCACCTGTTTGATCTTTTTGGAGACCAGTCCCATTCTGAGAATATCTAGTAGCCCCACCCTGAGTCACCTCATTAGCATAGACTCTAGTGTATTTCACAGGGCTCGTTAGAAATAACAAAAGATACTCCTATAGCTCAGAAAATTACAAGGTAACTGAACTCTGTGTCAGAAACAGAGGATAAAGACCAAATATATATTCTTATTATACCCAAGCAGTTTAATCCTCTTAACATCCTTCAAAGGAGGCTCATGGACTCCTCTCTCTTGCCGGCCTTTTTCATATTGGTATCCTAAGGTATTTTTCTATAGCTAAGCTTTCCCGACTTTCCCTTTCTCTCTGTGGGATCTAACCCTCTCCTATTTTTTTAATCTATTATCCATATGCTATTGACTCTCAAATACTCCAAGACCGATCTCACCTTATATTATTGGTTCCATATTTCCAACTACTTATTAAATGTTTACTGAAGGATGCTCTACAGATACCTCAAATTTAACACATCCAAATCAAACTCATTTTTTCCTCCCATGATACCTCAACTGTAATCTACACTTCTCATAAAATTAGACCATCATTCACTTCTATCATATCCAGTCAAACTTCACGTTATCTATTCTATTTCTTAAACATTTGAGTCCATTCCCTCTTCTCCATTCCCACTGCTACTGTCATTGTTCAAAATATTATGCCTTCAAAATACAATTTCTTGTGTGAAATTAGCACACAGCTAATTTTCCAGGTTCTCTTCTCTATATTCACCAATCCATTTTTCGTGACTTTGTTTAGTTTTAAAATACAAAGTTGATCATAAAGCTCATCTAATTAATGCTTTCCAGTGCCTATGTATAATGTACAGCACTTTAGTTTAGCATACAAATAACTTCATTATCCCATCCCCAAACGATTTTCCCAACATCATCTCTTACCATTTCCTCTTATACACCCTTACTCCACCTGACTCCTTATACTTCTTTGAAATCCCTGCTGTGTCATCCCAATGGCTTTTCACATGCTGTTTTGTTTAACTGGAACACCTCTTTCCATCTGATCCCTTTTTATTTAGTCTGAGGAAATCTAAATCATCCTTTAAACTCAGCTCAATATGCAGCCTTCACATTTTCCCTTCAATTCCAAGCAGGTTCATTTACTTCTCTGTGTTTCTATTATAACTAGAGTATGACTCTATTATAAGGAAATGCATAGAAATGAAATTCTCTATCACTAGACTTGTTTCACCTAGAGGTTGAAATCATGTTTCATAAATTTTGGTTTCTTCAGGAATTCGTATAGTGCTTGGTACACAGGACAGACTGAATACACATTTGTCTAAATTATTAGCTGGCAGAGCTTTTTTTTTTTTTTTAATTTGCCCGGTTGGTTAAGAATCATTAAATACCTGCTGCTTACAGAGACTTGAACGAGGTGCTGGAGGAAAAAAGTATTGTGAGTGGAAGTAGGGAAAAAATAGGAGGAGGGCCATAGGTATTAAAATAAAAATTAATTAAGATAAAATTTCTGCTTGCAACAGTACTTGATAGTTTCCTCCTTTTGATTTAGTGAGGGTGGTTTACATTACTTAGCTCAGAACTTCTATTTAATCTGTTCATTGAAAATCATGTTGCCAGTCTAATTCTTTGTCAAGATCCTGAAAAAGCCAGTGTCGTAAACACTAGAACTCTTCAGCAAATATACATTGGAGTGCATTTTATACCTTTGCACAAATATCCAAGGACTTTTAGCCTACGCATCAAAAATGCAAATAAATTATCTTTTAAAGTAAAAGATTTGGTGTTAAGCTTGATCTTGTATCTCCGTAACTATTAAAACGACACTGAACTTTATGTTCAGTTAGTGTGGTTTTGAAAAGATGTATTGGAGTTGGCTCTTTCTCGCTTTTTTTTTAATAGCCTCCTTCCAAAGTTTGGAAAAAATGTTTTCTTCAGGGAGAAAAAAATTGCCCAACAATAAATCTGCTTAGAAATGATGTTAATTTACCTTTTAGATCAAGATGAATGTGCTGTTTATGGTACATGCAGCCAGACCTGCATAAATACGTACGGATCCTATGCTTGTAGTTGTGTGGAGGGCTACATAATGCAGCCAGACAACAGATCCTGCAAAGCCAAAACTGGTAAGTTATCTAATTTTTTTTTTTTTTTTTTTTTTAGCGGTACGCGGGCCTCTCACTGTTGTGGCCTCTCGCGTTGTGGAGCACAGGCTCCGGACGCGCAGGCTCAGCGGCCATGGCTCACGGGCCCAGCCGCTCCGCGGCATGTGGGATCTTTCCGGACTGGGGCACGAACCCGTGTCCCCTGCATCGGCAGGCGGACTCTCAACCACTGCGCCACCAGGGAAGCCCAAGTTATCTAATTTTTGGTCCTCCCAGAATTTATTTCCTATTTGCAGTTCTTTATATAGTAGAGCAATATGGACTTTGAAGAAATAGATTTTTTTCTTCATTTTAAGGAAATGATCCATCCTTAGAAAGCCAGAGAAGTTCTTTTAGTTGTCACTGATCACTACAAAACTCCTTCCATTACAGGAAGTTTCTAATGAACAAAAACCTGTTCAAAAGGAATGGATTAATTGATTTGAATTACCCACCTCTCTCCTGGACTGTATAATAGATTCCTCACTGGTTTCTGTGAGCCTCTGCTTTCCCTCTAAAATTCATATTTCACATAATAGTTAATCTGCTAGAATATAAACCAAACCATGTCGTTATTTTGCTTAAAATCTCCCAATAGTTTTCCCTCAGGTTGAGAATAAAACCCAAACTTCTCACAGGGCCTCTAAGGGCTAATGGACTAGTACCATTTACCTTTCCATCTCATCTCCTACTACTTCTCCTTTTATCACACCCCAGCCATACTGGTTTCCTTTTCCTTCAGCCACTTTGCTCTTGAGGTCTTTTCACTTGCTGTTTGATCTGCCTGCAATGCTTTTCCCTATGATAGTCACATTCTTATTCAAGTCTTGGCTAGAATGGCAACATTCAGAATGACCTTCTCTGACCATTCTATTTAAGGGTGTGTACTCTCTCCATCACAATCTTATTTCCCAACTATACTTATTATTCATACCTATTCTATCACTACATGACTTTTTAGTTTTCTTTATAGCACTGCCATTTGAAATGAACATATTTATGTATCTGTGTATCATCAGATTTACCCAGCATAATATAATCATTATGAAAGTACAGAACTTGTCAGTTTTGTTTGCTGTTATATACTCAGTTCTGACCATTGCCTGGAACATATAGGTACTCGGTGAATATTTGTGGAAGGAAGGGAGAGATTGAGGGAAGGAAGGAGGGAGGGAGGGAGGAATGAAGGAAGGAAGGAAGGAAAAAGAAGGAATTAATTTTTCTTTCTAATTAAGATTACTACAATGAGTGTTCTCCTCTTAAGTATTTGAATTTCGTGTTTCAAAACTGCCTTCCCTTTACCTCTTATCTGCAAATAAAGCCTACTGTTTCTACATAGTGTGCCGTCTTGGTACACCCTCAGTAAATATTGTTGATTGGCTAATGAAATAGCCTTGAGGTGCTGGTAATGATAGGATAACACTAATTTTTTGTTGTTTGTGTGTGTGTGTGCGAACTGAATTAGCTTGGGAATAATATAGGAAGATATTATACATGGTATTCCATCTGGCATCTTCTCACTTCCTCCCAATCTGGTTTCATTTCCTGCATTTTCAAATTATGAAGTTTTGATAAATTAGTGAATGTCCCCTACTCCCTTTTATTAGCAATTGGAAAATTAGGCATGGGATGGGATTCTCTTTCCTGAAACCAAATTGAGCAAAGCATTGGATTTGCTCTGCAAGCTGCTGCTGTTTCCCTTTACCTCATAACCTCATGTTATAATTTCAACTATTTCTCCGAGATAGTATGTTTAATTATTTACAAAACGTACTTGTATAGAAAATTACCAAGAAAGGAACTCTTTTACTTCTTAGTTTATTTTTTTTTCAATTGCTGACTTGGTTTATGAAGCCCTATTTATTTTTCAGGGGCAATCCTCTAGAAAAATTAGGTCAAGTTATCTGTTCCTCTTTTTTTCCACCACTGAGAGTTCTGATTTAATATATCAACGGATTAAAGACGTGGAAGGCTTTTTCTTTGCAGTTTCTTCTATTGATCCACACAATATTGCTGTGAATACACAGGGAGAGTGTAATGTAATAAACCCTATACAGAGAGGCACTTCCTCTCTTTCTACACAGAAGAGTTTCTGACGAAAAGAGAATGTAGTCAAAGAGGGATGGTACATGATATAGTGCTGCATCTTTGAATGTAGTCAGAGGGATGGTACATGATTTGATGATTCTAGCATTGATAATGGAATACATGTAAATGCCTTCACCTCTAGTGGTTGGCTTGATGACTATTGGCATACATAGTTAGAACAATACACAGTTTTCATGGGAACGTTCCTGTGGTTTGTAGTTTTAGGAAAATCAGTAATATAGTAAATGAGTACACGTCTGTAACATATACTGACTAGTTCTAAAGGTCACATGGATATTTGAACAATGCATTTGTATAATTCAAAAAAAAACCGATCAGTTTTGCTTTAGTTTTCTCATGTTTGTAACAAATGTACAGGAGGATTTTTTGCTTCCATTAGATTAAATGTATTAAAATTCCATTTAATACATTAGCTTTAAATTTTTCTGTGGCAATTTTATTTACTGTGGTATTGCTGTGACTGAAGGGTGCTAGAAAAAAGTTATAAAGTAAACCCCATTTGTCTTCAGGCTTTGACTTTCCTCTTTTCCATTACCTGCTGCTTAGATTAGCACCTATTTTTTTCTTCCTTTAAAATTTTACCCTACTGGATTCTGGAACCTGACTTTCCCTCCAAGTAAAGCCAGAGTTCAAGGGATTCCAGAAGCTGGGATTGTGTGAAATTAGGGAAGGGTTAGAATGGGCTGACCCCAAACAGTAGATGTTTGTAAAAGATCCCTAGACTTTAGACAGAAAATGCAACATAAATATATCAGACCCAGAGGATACAGTGGACAGCTAGAACTGCACACAAGAGGAAAGTTCTACAAAGATCTTACTAGATAATAGATGGGAAAATAAAAGTTCCTAGGAAGGGTAGCCTTTTATGTGAAGGCAGAGGGTGGCAAAGTCAGTTGGCTGGGAAGCTGCTTCTAAGGTGATGAACTAGTTCAGCACAAAATAATATCATGGGGCTTCCCTGGTGGCGCAGTGGTTGAGAGTCCACCTGCCGATGCTGGGGACGTGGGTTCGTGCCCTGGTCCGGGAAGATCCCACATGCCGCGGAGCGGCTGGGCCCGTGAGCCATGGCCGCTGAGCCTGCGCGTCCGGAGGCTGTGCTCCGCAATGGGAGAGGCCACAGAAGTGAGAGGCCTGCATACCACAAAAAATAATAATAATAATATCATAGTTGCTCCCCAACTAGTCACCCCAAAGCTTGCCTGTGGGATCTTATTTTCAATGTGACAATTGATAGTAAATAGGAAAATGAATTTAAGTTAATTGATTAGTCTTCTTTTGTAGTATAATGACCAAATCCAAGTAAAATTTATAAGCCCTAAGAGTACCTTTAAGAAATACCTCTAGTAGGGGGAGGGGATTTTAGGCCCTGTGGCAGTTGGGAGAAGAGATTAATGTTAGGCAGGAGGCCTTTTCGTTCTTGATAATTCATGTAGTACAGACAAATTCTTTTCTTTTCTACACTGAGTAAGATTTTCCCCTGACTACTGAAATATAGAATCAAGTGTTTCAAAATTGGGAAAATTTCAAAGGTAATCTAGTCCTATCCGTGTGACATCAAAATAGGTGATTTCCAAATGGAAGAAAATCTACAGAACTCTCAGTATATGTAAAAAAAAATAATAACTTCATGCATACTTGGTATTACTGGGTAGTAGGAAGCATGCTAGAATGTGAATGTCATGATGGATTGTTCATAACTTTGGAATGGGACACACGTTAAAAACTAGTCATTTTTCAATTAAATGTTAGGACTTGTCATTTGAAAAAAGATGTTTTAAAGTAACTGTCAAGCATCTATAGGTATCCAGTAAAGCATCCTGTATATTTTTACATTTTTCAAAATTAGAGTTCTAATAATGACATCAAATCTGAAAATGAAAAGGTTTTTTTTTTTTTTTTTTAATTTAGCTTACTTTCTTTTAACTGATTTAGACTGATTTTGTTATAGAAGTATGTGTTAAATGTGGGCACCCAGGGTTGACAGTGGGCTCATGCAGAACCTGTGAGAGTAAAAATAATAGCTAAGGGTGTTTAATTTATGAACTGTTGGCAATTTTGAATGAACTGATAAATTCAGGCTCCTTGGACTATACTTTTCAGTGTCCTAACCACTTGCTTAAGGCAGGCATGTACCCCAGCATTCAGTTCTATGGAACCTATAAGCCTCTATTGATTTCATCAAAGTAGTAGCAAAATAAAGAGCACTAAATAATTCTATGCTCATCATTGTTGAGTCACCACATTAAATGGTACCATATGAGAGAGAGTACACCTTTTTGCCGCAGAGCAACCAGAGTAATGAGAGAAGAGAGTCCATTAAATAACTTTGAGATTCTATTACAGCTTATGCTTTGCTGTTCACTGATTTGGGCGAGGGTAAGGGGAGACTTTTTAGGCGATGGAACTCTTAGCTGTAAGAAATACAAATTATAATCCCTGTGTAATCCATAGAAGCACACCTCCAAACAGTGTTAGAGAGTGTTTTCATAATACTTTCTTTGCTGCAATTTAAAGAAAGAAGGAAGGAAAGAAAAAGAGAAAGATAGAGAAATAAAACAAAATATAACTTCCTATGGCTCCTACTTCTAATCTCTATTATCATCTACTAATAAATAGTTTAAAATGTCCTTTTGGAAGGTTGGAGGAATCATCCATGGTTTTCTGTCAAGGCTGGCTCTGCTCATAGGGAGAATAGAATAGACTGGTACTTGTATAAAAAGGGACAAGCCTGGGAATTAAAAAAAAAAAAAAAAGGGAAGAGCCCCTGCTCAGAGTATCATACTAATTAGCCACTTGTGATGCTTGGAATTCAGTTATTAAAGTATAATTGCCTTGTTTTTCTTTTTAAAAGAAACACTCCATGTTAAAATTTAAGTGTTCGTAGGAAGAGTAACATATTAAGTCTTAGTGACGTTGATAACTTAAGAAACTATGGATCAGATCTGTTTCAGTCTACCATCTGGCTAAGAATGGCTTCCCACAGAATGATATGTGATCATGTCTTGACAACGTGAAGATTCACTATTTAGAGTTTTTACTCTTTTTAGATAGTCCAAAGGTCTAGTTCCTGCACAGTTTGTCATTTCATTGAGGCATAACTGTGAATGACACTTGATGATATGATGGTGTATGAGAAGCTCTGAGCTAGGAGCAAGCCTAGTAGACCAGCACCAGAATAGAAATCCAGATTTGTCATTTTTTACTCAGTCACATATGCCTGGAGGAAATGATGTACACTATGGTAAGTGGTAAGTGACAGAGAAGTAGCTCAGTGCCTGGAACAGAGTATGTGCTGGGTAAATGCTTGTTGGATGCTGCAAGCAATTTCCTAAACATTCAGGAAGCAGAATAAGGGTATTGGGATATTGAGGATCAAAAAAAGGAAAGTCAAAAGGCTGCAAGAGATTCGAAGGGTAATGGTTGTTTTTTGGGGTTTTTTTGTTTGTTTTGTTTTTGCCAGTTTCATCATGTTATTTAGGGTTCAAGCTGCCTTTGCTGTAGTAGAGGCATCAAAATTGGCTGGGGAGCTCTGCATAATCTCCATAAATGTGCTCCCTCAACCAGTCCCTCCTCAGACAGACATGCAGTCCGCGTGCGTGTTTGCTGTGCAAATATAGCTGGAGAATAAGCGACACCACCTGCAATCAGGCAGTATATCCTAAGCCTCTGTTCTGTACAAATACTAGAGCTTCACAACTCCCTTTGATAACGTGGCCTGGCCATTGAAAGTATTTTTCTATTTTTTAGAGTACTCCTACCCTATATCTTCTCTGGCCCTTTGCTCAGTTGGAATTCACATTCCATGACAGGACAGGGCAAGGATTTCTAATGGAATTTCCATTACCCAAATTAAGCATCACACTTTGTTTTCTAACCACACAACTGTTAATGAGTTTGCCAGTATTGAGGTATAAAACTCCTCATGAATATTCTATGTCTGTTTTTGCTGGGTTTTAAAATTTTTCTTTTTAAGTTTTTGATTTTTTGTTTCCTGGAAGACATCAGTTTCACAGTCTAACACCTTTCTTGATATCTTAAATCTTTTTTCCAGCAACAAATTTGCAAGATTGATAACAGTCCTACCTGTCATGTGTTTTATGTGTCATGACACCTTTGATTTACCCATAGTCTAAAAAAATATTAGACACAAAAAATGCATGTCTTCCATTTTCTTTACCACTTAACATCTTAGCTGCAATCTAGCTGCAGATGTCTTTATTTAGATATTAAGAATTACATGGCGACATTTATGGGCTCTAGATTTGACAATCAGTAAACTTTGTTTTCACAAATGACACAATATATAAGTACAAATTTCTATCATTGTATTTTTTTATAGAATAGCTATTGATTGAACTAATATTTAAATCCTCCATATAAAATATGTAATAGATCATGTCATGTTCTACAGTTAACTTCCTTTCTTTGTCTTAAAATTGGACAAATATAATGAAAAACAAAAAGAAATGAGGCACATTTAAATTCATAGAAATTACAAATGGTTTAAGATTACGCATGGATGTATAATTTTTCTATTGTTTTGTTTGAGAAAAGTGAAAGTATAGTGCTGTTGAAATCCTCAGAAAACCTAAGCTTAAAACCTGACAGAAAAAAAAATTTTTTTTTTCTAATAAGGGAAATTTGTTTTTCAGAGAGTTTTCAAGGCATCCCCTGTATCAGTTGCAGTCGACAATGTAATAACAGCAGTTAGAGAATGTCTCTTGAGCACTCTTCCCCCAGAGTTCATATTTGCCCTTGACTTTGATGATAAATATTCTGCATATTCTCCCTAGTCAAGCTGCTTAACGTCATTTTAGTCCTGAGAAGAAAAAATCCATTGTATTGAATGCATTTTTAAATGTGTGTGAGCATTTCTTCTTCGCACTAGGCCTCACACAGCCTCCATCTTTGCTTTCCATGAAAAATAATACTTGCCAAGTTATTAGATGAATTATATCTTAACAGACTTTAGAGGTTTAGAACATACCATCAAATTACAAGGGATATATATCTAGTAAAGTAGCTAAAAGTTTGGTATATAATCACCATTGAGTATTTAGAACTAGTCTTTTTTTAATAGCAAAGTAGAAGATTGTGATCTTAAATATAGGTTATCTATTTACATCTGTTGGCAGCCCTGTCAGAAAACAGTGAAATAGATTAAATGACCTTTCCCTTTTCCACCTCTAGATAATGAATTTTCAGATGTCTGCCTCCTTCCTCCTTATTCTAAGATGATGGTCTTGTTTCTTATTCCCCTGAGAAAACAGAAGCCGTCAAAAGAGAACTCTCTCATCCTGAACTACATCTACCAATCCATTTGAATCTAGAGCTAATCACTTCATCCTTCTCTTATTGGAATTGAAGAACAAACTGACTTTGATCCTATCTAAGGCCAATCCCAGCCTCTGTGCATCAGTATCACCTTCTCTCACCTGTACAAGAGTTAGACTCAGACAATTGTCTTCTTTATTCCTTGAATCATCAAGATATTCTTTTCTCCTGGATCATTTCCATCAGTATACAAGGATGTAGTAAAGAGGCTGCAAAACAACCTCCTTTAAAACTGTATTTCTCTCCAGCTACCACTCCATTTTTTTTTCCCCGTTATAGAAAAACTCAGTGTGTTGTCTCTTTCTCTATTTTTCTCCTCCTCCTTCAGTGGGTCTTACCTTCTTATCACTTACTTAAACCTCTGTTGTCGAGGTTACCAGTGACCTCTAGTTGCTTAATTACTCAATTATCAGTCCTTAGCGCACAACTGATCTTGTCTCCTTGAATACTTTCCCTGTTAAAGAGTGTATTCTTGGAGTTCTCCTCTTACCTTACTGGGCATTTTTTTCCCCTCAATTTATTATTATTATTTATTATTATTATTTATTATTAATCCTCATTTTGTCAGTATTTTCAGCATGACTCAGTGTTCAGTCCTTTGGACATCTTCTCTTCTTTTATTGATTTCCTAAGTGCTCTCATCCTGTATCATGACTTTAAAAACACATCCTCTTCCATGGTTTTATTAAACATCTAGAGACTGAGACTTGCCAGTTTTTACCACCAGCCCTGAGCGCTTTGTTGAACACCAGATTCACTTGAATATTGAGATCCAACTTACCATCTCCATTTGGAAATTTAATGGAAATATCCTCTATGTGTCCCAAGCTCTTGATTCTCTCCCCTAATAATGTTTTCTCCAGTGATGGCCATCTTGGTTAATGTGACCCCATTCACCCAATTGTCCAAGCCAAAATACTGGAGTCTCCCCTGACTCCATTCTTTCTCTCAAACCCTTTGTATCAAACTTTTAAATATGTTCTGAATTGTACTACTTTCTCTAAAGAACAGCCTGCATCCACATTCCTACCAAAGCTTTACCTTTCTTCATAGAATTTAACACTGCCAAAAATTATTAAATAGTATTGGTTACCTGCTTATTGACTTTTTCCTCCACTAAAATGTAAGCTCTATAAAAACAAAAAATTTTATTAGTTTCATTCACTGCTGTATCTCTAGCATCTAGATGAATGCGTGGCGGAAGCTAGTCACGCTCAATAAATCTTTGTTAAATGTATAAATAAATATGCAAACACTGAGACAGTATTTTCTTTTTAGGAGACAAAAGTGGCTTTTTAAAGGACCCATGCTTTCAAACTGGAAATATTTTTAAAGCAATTTTTTAAATGTTTTTTATTGTGGTAAAAGTCACATAATATAAAACATAGTATTTTAACCATATTTAACTGTACAGTTCCGTGGCACTAAGTACATTCACATTGTTGTGCAACTCTCACCATCATCCATCCCCCCAATTTTTCACCTTTCTAAACTGAAACTCTGTCCCCATTAAGCACTAACTCCTCATTCCCCCTCCACACCCCTGCACCCCCCAGCCTGTGGCATCTACCGGTATACTTTCTGACTCTGTGAATTTGACTATTCTAGGTACCTAGTATAAGTGTAAAGCAACTTTTAAATGAGCCAATATCTATTACTTATTAAATTCAATCATTACCAATTTATAAATTAAAGGGACATGTCTGAATTGGGAAAAATGTGCTTCTATAGCTAAAGAATTTTCTGTTTGCCACAATGAGAAAGGTGATTAGGAGATTCAAAAGTAGCCATAGCCCACCTCTCAGTAAGTAATGCGAATTGCCCATCCCTAGACTATCTGCTAATTTTAATATTAATTCAGTAACCTAAAATTTGAATGAATCATACTCTGAGATTTACCAAAATAACCCTTCAATTTAATTAAATTTATACTTAATTAAATTCAGTATAATTAAATTTATTTCATTTTCCTGATTAAAAATCACAATGCATTATTTTTGTCATTTTACTTATTGAAATACACTATCATTCTTTATTTTTTTGAAATACACTATCATTCTTAAATTAAAAAATCAGTAAAATATCTTTTAAAAACATTGGCAAATCCATATTCAAACAGTCCTTCATGTGTCATTCATTTATTGACCACTTACCATGTGCCAAGTAAGACCTCTAGTTAGTAGGGGAAATGTAATACTTCCTTGATATAGTGGATCGACTCTTTAAGAAACAGGAAGATTGTGAGAGCTGCTGATTTGCAAAATGAGAACCTTTTAGTGTGTGTGTGTGTGTGTGTGTGTGTATGGCACGATGTTATTGGCTTAATTGTTGTTCAGAAAATGTTCCTTATTCCTGCGAAACAACATATTTCATTGCTTCTCAATCATCACATTTCACATTGAAATATCCTCTAAATGAATGTAGCGGTATTTCACTATTAACATCCAAATAACAAAAAGGTTACATTGTTTTAAAGTCTGTAATTCAGGTTGATCAGTAGTTTACCTGAGTGAGTTTTCACAATGCCCAAGACAAGATTACAAAAGGCAACACTGACCTAATATGCCAGCACTAAACCCATCATCTTCTCATAAAACCGACTCTGCTTTTTTTCCTGTTCCTCCCTATCACCCAAATCTCAAATTTCCACAGAATCTTTGACCCCATGCTCCTTATTATCTACATAAAACAGTCACTACAGTTTAAAACTTCGACTTTATTACATCACCCCATCTCTATGCCCCTTATTCTCTACATAAAACAGCCACTACAGTTTAAAACTTTGACTTTATTACATCACCCCATCTCTATGTAGGAACACAACGCCACCCATTTTAGGTTCTTCTACCTATTTTCTGAGAAATTAAAATAGCATTTCCTGTTCAGTAATCCAGATATTCAAAACCTGTGTCTATATAAGGTTTGTTTTTTACTAATAACCTTGGGTTACCTTCTTTATAATTAAAAAGATAAATACCTTTCTTGATTTATATGTGTGAAATTTAATGTGTTCCTGAACCTCTGTGGATTCTCTGGGGCTTACATTTCTCCACTGGCCCCTGCTTCCAATAGAAATGTCGGCACACATGGTCATTCTTTCCTTCTGTATCGCATCAATCTAAAGGAGAACAGAAATACCTTTTCCTTTTTACCTAACTCCTTTCCAAACTCACTCCAGAATACTACCACCAAGGCAGTGTATAAACAAGATTTTTACATACTACCTTCCCATCTGATTTGAATTATATTACACCACTTTAAAAGTAAAAGCAAAAACAATTTTAGAAATTAAATGGGAAATATACCTATCCTACTATATTCTACTCACGCATATCCTATTCTATGTATCATTTCCCAGTTGATCTTGAAGATATTTTTGCTCGTTATACTCTTTCTAAAATTTATATTGACTTTCCATTGCACCCCAAATTAAAAATAAGTTTATCATCTTGACGTTAAATGACCTGTGCAATGTTTTCTCAACCTACTTTCTCAGCTACTGCAAGCTCTATGTGAGTTTGAATCTAGTTCTTTTTACTTAGTAGCTTTGTGATCTTAAGCAGGTTACTTAAACTCTAAATAATTTAGTTTTCTTACCTATAAAATGTGGATAATATTAGCACCTGATTCCTAGAGATGTTGTGAGTATAAAATAAACTGATAAAGATGAAGCTAGCTCCTAAAATATGCTCAAAAAGTTTGGTATTGTCATTATCATGATGAAGTACTTTCACCACTAATGCATACTGTACCCTCAGAAACTGAGGTTAGTATCTTCCCAACACATCCTAGAGTCTTTCCCACATATGCGCTTTTGTCAATGCTGTTTGTTTCACCTGACTTCCTTTTTTTCTTCTTCTTCTTCAACTTTTTTTTTTTAAATCTCTGCATGTCCAATTCCTGTTCTTCCATCAAGGCAAACCTGAAGTCAAATGTCATCATCATTAAGGAACTTTTAACTCTATTAAACAGATATGTTTTTGTACATTTGTGCTGCTGTAACAATACTACAGACTGGGTAACTTATAGATAACAGAAATTTATTTCTCTAGAGGCTGGAAGTCTGAGATCAGAGTGCCAGCATGGTCTACTGCGGGCTGTCTTCTGGGATGCAGACATATTGTATTTTCACATGGCAGAAGGTGCTAGGGGTCTCTCTAGAGCCTCTTTTATAAGGGACTTATTCATAAGCGTTCCAGCTTTGGGACCCAAGTACATCCCAACTGTCACCTCCCAATACCGTCATCTTTGGGGGTTAGGATTTCAACATAGGAATTTAGGGGACTCAAACATTCAATCATAGCAAGATATATCTAAACATTCTTTGGAACTCAATGTTACTATACATGTTTTATTAAAGGTATCAAACCTGACTTAAAAAATATAGACTTTTATATATATTTAGAGATGTATATATATGTATATCAATTTTTCTGTTAGGTATATCTTTCTTGAAGACAGACTGTCCTGCTGATCCCCTTCAGATACTAGTTGAGTACCTTAGAGCTATAAGTTCTAAAAATAAAATAAAAAATACAATAAAGCATTTTCATCCAGTCGATTGAGTTTAGTATAAATGCATTGTGACAGTAAAAGGTAGTGCTAAGATAAATTACAGTATAGTTGTAGTAATTACATTTTCTTGATTAGGTGAAAACTGTTTAATGCATTTTAATGTTTCCACATTTGATTCATATTTTACTTTTTCTTTTGTAAAATCTGATAAAATAGTTTCCTCTGACATGTGGCACAGCATGTACTTATTCTAAATATCATTCAGTTCAGTAAAGAGATTTTTCCATTGACAAAATAGTTGAGGAAAATGGAGAAACAAATTTGGCCATATATGTTTTGGAAATGAAAATATTCCAGCCCTGTATCTTTTTTTCACTTACATGGTTAACTTTATCCACATTTTCAGTTTGGTTTAGTTGACTTTGGTCTATAATTTATTATATGATTTGAATAATGCTTTTTTTCTCTTTTTTAAACTAGATAATTTCCTCCTAGTATTTCATATTCAACTTTTTTTGTTCATTGCATAATTTTAGAAGTTTTCTTTTTTTTAAATTTAGTCACAGATTGCTCTTCACTTTTGTTGCATATAGTTACACTTCACTTCCTATGAGGGTTTGCATAATTTTTTGCTACAAGTTGTTATCATTCTTCTCATTTCTAACTTCAGCATATTTTCCTTATTATTAAAGACTTTATACATTTGTGTATGATAAACTAAAAATAATATTGTTTAAATTCTTCTTTACATTATTTTAAGTTTGCATTGGTTGAAAACCAATTCCTTGGGCTGTACAGATAACAATTTTCCCTTTTCCCATGCTTTAGTCTGGCTCTTCATTTTATATACTTTACATGGAAGTTATCATTTAAACTTTTAAACAGTTGAAGCTCATTCTTTTTTTTTTTCTCATCTTTGAAATAACAGCTATTGAGGTGCACCTACCTAACTTCATTTACTGGAGATAATTGCTCACAATTACAGGATTAATTAGGGGAAATCAGAACACAGTGTAACTAGATAATACATATTTTTCTATGTGTATATGTGATATAGATACATTTATTATGTACACAAATATTTATTACACTTATATTTATTTTTAATTATCTGAATCCACAATTCCAATTACTTAAAATGAAACTAGCTGAATTAATATTCTTAGAATTGAATGGAAGAATAGGGAGTTTAAATGAAGCTGTAAAAATTGGTTTTATTCACTCTGAAAACATTTATTTAACATCAACTATATGTCAAAATCATATTAATATAAGTATATAAAAACATTTTTAGTATATTGACTATGAGAGGAGAAGGATATGTGTGCAAGGATATGGTTATAGTCACTTGGAATTTAAAGAGATATTTTTATGAATCTAGTCAAATGAGATATTTCTTATTTCCAAGCTTCTCTTTTTAATTCTCAGTTTTCTAATCAGTTTTAAAAATTATGACACTGATTAATATAACATGATAGGAAAAAAATCACGTTCTGATTATACAAATCTCTATAACTGTTTGGGAGAGAAAATACTCTTTTTTATGCTGTTGATAATATGGGTGAAGAGGATGAGGACGGTTTTCCTCCTCCAACATGAATCAGTTGACAGCCTATCGTAGAGGTTTATTCAACTTAAGTCTTGATTCTCTATGCCAGAGTATTGACTGAGTGCTTTCTTGTGTTCCAATCTCTTCTATGTGGAAGGTTAATATTTATTACTTCTCATTAAGTGTTGATGTAGAAAACCCTTTGCCTGAAGTCATCTGATGTGTTTTCTAACTGTTCCTTCAAGGAAACTGTTCATTGACTCTAAGTGTGGCATCTGATATGAGCATCACATTTATTCTTATGAGTCTTTTATCAGCATTGCCAAAGCTAATGATGATTTTCACTTGGCATGTGGAAGCATGTGGTAGTAATGCCCACTAGAGAGCAGTGTAGTGCGGGTAGAGATGGATAACCTTTGTCAGGCCTATGCCCCCTTTCATAATGAAGTAGGAAAAAAAAAGATTTATATCCCTAGCCCCTGATGATTTTTGTGGGTCCTTGTGTTTCAGTAGCTTCTCCCACTCCCATATCAGGCCTTATGTTTTATTTGTCTTACGTGGGAAACCATAGATAATAATTAGCAGAGACACATGAGTATTACTTCAGTAAAGTACATCACAACTAACACTAGAAGTATCCTTCCTCCAGTATGTCATTTGAATTTTAAAAGTCACCATTATTATATCACACCATGTCAATTTATGAAGCACCTGACTTTCTCTCTATTGGCTTTCTGTTTATCTGAAGCTTTAAAATCAGTGGTTGATATGTTTTGCATTTAGATAAGCAACTGACTCACTCAAAAAGCAGCTACAAAAATCAAATAGATTGATTAGTTGTGTCCAGTAAGCATTGCCTGTGTTGACCATTAATTTATTGTTATCTCAGTTTCTCAAGAGAAACAAAATGTTCCTTCATATTCCAGCCTCTCTTCAAAGAATGTTTATGATACACTTAAATTTACTGACTGGTAGGCAGTTTAGAAATTGTTGTCTACATCTGGACTTCTTATAAGCTTGGGAGTAGTGGTTCATTTTTGAATGAGAGGTGATTTCACTAAAGGTCATTTTGGCTGTCAAATGAAGACCATAAGCACTGACATTAGTGTCAGTATATCTTTGTTAACCTGATAACACAGCTGTCTAAGACTCCTTCCTAACCTGAGAAATCCATCCATGATCCAACAGGCTTCAGGAGTGCCAAGGTCAACTGGAAAACAAACAGAGCTGGTACTGTTGAAAAGAGACCAAGTTTAGACTTCCAAATTAAGGAATGGCAAGGGCAAGTATTACATGATTCAAGATGGCTTTAAGAGATTGAGAGAGGAGCCAGCTGGCTAACCAAGCTCAGATGTAGTCACTTGACAAGGTTACATAAGCAGAGACCACAATTTTACTGATTCTTCTAAGAGAACTCTTTATTATGGAAATAATATTAGTATTTTTGAGACTTATTTTTGTTGGTTTATACCAAGCAGTCCAGGGACAAGTTCACTTCTCCACTGGGAAGAAACTGTTGGGCTATTTAGTTTATAATCTCACTGAGGTTGTACTGTTGTTTACTTTTGTTTGTTTTGTTGTTTTAAGATAAAAAAAAACATTTAATGCCTTTCTGAAGGCAGAGAAGAATCCTATGGCTTGATTGAAGTAATTTCTTAGGAGTAAAAATTCAAATACTCATGGAAGGGCTTAGGATGTGTTTCAGAGTTGACATTTTAGGCCTGTGAGGGAAGACCCAAAATCATCTTCGTTGGACAGCTCTTCTATCTGAAAGATACACAAGGAGCCTGATATTCCTACTTCCCCAAGAAATGATGAAGACCCTTAAATAATGTGTTCAAAATGTTAGACGTTTAATTATATTAGCCATAGTATGTACCTTTGCTTTTCTCCTACCATTACAGTGTTCAGTATCAGTGTCTTGAATGATCTACTAATGTTTATGAAATCTTCTGAAGAGACAGTATTTCTCTGGATTCCATCCATAGGTTAAGAAATCCAAATTACTTTGTAACGTTTCACAGAATGTTTCTAACAAACTCTACTGTATAAGGGTTCCATGTGTCCTTTGGTCTTATTCAGAAAATTTGTAGTGAATGACCAATAGGTTCCAGACTTTTTATAAATGCTAGAGACAACATCAGCAGAAGTAGAAAAATATACCAGAGAAATAAATAAGATATATACAATGTATGGTAGTGATAAGTGAAAAATAAACTCGGGAAGGTGTACCAAGAGTGTAGGGGCTTGTAGTTTTTTTACAAGATAAAGTGGTAAGAGAAGTCCTCACCAGAACGGTGACATCCAATTAACACCCAAAAGGAGGTCAGCATGTCAAGTCAGCCATTCTGAAATATGATGATTATTCTAGGAAGAAGGAAGAGACTCTGAGATGGCAGCTTACTTGGCTTGTTCACAGAACAATAAGAAGACCAGTATTTGTGCAGCAAGATAAACAAGGGTGGGAGTAGTAAGGAGATGAAGGAAGCGAGGTCAAAGAGTAATGAGAATACACATCAGGTAGGGCTTTATAAACCATTTTAAAGGCTTTGAATTCCCTCTGATTGAAATGGGAACCCTTTGAGGAACTAGGCAGAAGACTTGCTTGATCTACCTTAACATTTTAAGGATATGACTTGCTATTGTGTTGCCATAGGCTCAGGAAGAGGAGGGCATAGATGGAGACAGAGAAACCAGTTGGAAGGCAGTTGTAATGATCTGGTTGAGATGTGATGGCAGCTTGGGGCAGGATGGTAGTAGGAGTCACTGATGTGTTTGACATCAGAGTCAAAGAGATTTGTTGACACGATGGATGTAAGGCAGCAAAAAGGAGAAGTTGGAGGTTTCCAAATTTTCCTTATTCCCTAATTAGCACGAAAGCTACTCTGAATATGATTATAGAGCTAAACTCTTTCAACACTAATTTTTACATGGGCTTTTACTGTTAACTTTATATGTTAAAGGTGTTGTGATTCCGGTCAATTAGTATGTATTTACCAAAAACTCACCAATCCTAGCACAAGCAAAGATGCATTGTTCCAACAAGTGGTAGTAAACAAGTTTTTTTACCTCGAGAATCTTATTTTCCTGACTGTAGAGAAGAAATGTGAAAGGAACTGGTTCAGTGACCAGGATCTAGTCACTAAGGAAATGTGTGATTGTTTGGCTCCAGGGGTCAGTCAGGGAGCCAATGAGCCTGAGGTCACAGGTGCTCTTTGTTTGAGGCTGTGAGCTTTGCATGTTCCACTCCAGAGAATCTATTTCTGACCTCACACATCCACTTCAAAAAAGTGTGCCGTTGCTCACAAGGGAAGTCTATAACACTGTATGGAGAGGTCAATCCAGATCCATCATCATTGCTAGAAAAACAACTCACAGCATGTCTTTTATTTACCAACAGTGAAAGCAAATAGCATTGTCCTCATATTTAGACAACACATTATGACTAAGGAAATCAAGAATAGAAATGCTCAGTGGACTATGTTGTCCTTAAAAAAAGGAAGTGATATAGTTACTGAAGCATATACAGGTTAGTAAAATATACTTTTGGCAAGGAATTTTTAAAATTGTAAAGATGCGTTAAAAATATAGGAATAACTTTTAATAAGTAATGCCAAATTATTTTTTTAAAAGTGACTCATTTACTGAACTCACTTTCCTCTTTCTGTTTTATTCCAGAACCTACAGATAGGCCTCCTTTGCTGTTAATTGCAAATTCTGAAAGAATTGAGGTTTTCTATCTTAATGGAAGTAAAATGGCAACCCTGAGCTCAGTCAATGGAAACGAAATTCATACTCTGGATTTTATTTACAATGAAGATATGATTTGTTGGATTGAATCGAGAGAATCTTCAAATCAGCTCAAATGTATCCAGATAACAAAAACAGGAAGATTAACAGATGAATGGACAATCAGTATTCTTCAATCCTTTCACAGTGAGTTTCGATTTATATTATATGCCACCCTTTAAGGATTTCATTTGCAGACCAGTAGACAGGATTCTTAGATTTTCTAGCATAGCTAATGGCTTTTGGAAAGCTATATATGCAAGTATGAATGCACTTAAATAAGTATATTCCCTACGTGTTTTGCATATACACACATATACACAAGAATTGCACTGTTTATGTAAGCGATACATTGAAGGGTTAATTTTAATTCTTTATTTAATGCTTATTGCAGTATCACCTAGATGAGAACTGTGATTTTTCACTGAATGATAGTTCACAATGTGATAGTGAAGGTAGGATTAAAAAACAACAACCACAACCAAAAACAAGAAACAGATTTGATAATTATAAGCTCTTCAACTGTAGTGTTTGTTAAAATACCTTGAAAACTATTAGTTTTATGCTAATTGGTAACAAGTACCTGTGTTTGTTGACTTTTTTCCTAGTAAATCAGAGTTTTTGTATATCTTCTTCCTAAAGAGTAATTTGTAATTTGTGATTCACTTGATTTCTCATGTCAGAAATTCACAAACTATTAACTGTCTTTCTCTTTCTGTATATCACATTGTCACACGCACATACATTCCCCCCCTCACTATTCTGCTCTCTACCCCTCCCACATGAGAGTATAAAAATTTATTTGTGCTTGCCTGGGGAAACAGTATGCATGAGAATTTCAAGATGTATTCATTTATTTTATGATTTACAGAAAAAACTTATTCTTACAAATGCTACCAATATAAAACTTGGTAGAGAAATGAAGGAAATGTACAATCAAGTTAAGAAGAAAAAAAAAGAGTGCTGTGATAGAATAAATTTAGTTTTCAGATGTTGAATGTTTGGTGATTTGAATTCAGTAATCATATTTTATTGATGTTTGTGATGTACAGTTTCAGGGACTGGTTATTGATCCTTATTAAATGTAAGAAAATAGTACTATGTAATGTTTGAAAATTATGATTAGATTGAATAAAAACAGTGGCAAAGATTGTAAGAAAAATGGAATATGAAGTGAACAGAAGTAAATGTTTAACAAATAGAATCCAACATTTTGAAGATTTTCTTAACATAATTAAAATAATTGATAAGGTCATTTATTGTGACAGTGGACCAAAAATGCCTAGTGGAAACAGTGGACACTGTCTATTTCAAGGATTCCATGGAGAAATGATAATTCATAATAAACAGTAAATAACTATTGGTAGTAGCACAAGGAATGTTTCTGTGTGATTTGAGTATTTCAGACATTGGCTCAGCCAGCAGTTGAAAATCATTTGAACAAAAAGACTCTGGTTTCTGCCATGTTAGTGATTACCTTAACTAATCCAAATGTATTTCTCCCTAGCAAATGGAATACTGGCAGTCAGATTGCTAGAATATTCACTAGGTCATCAGGTAAAATTATTTTCCAAGTTTACTTAAGCAACTTTTTTTATACATTTAATATGCCCTAATAATAGTAGTAATCCTTTCTTTAATATGTATTTTTAAACAACTTTAATAGTACATCTCAGATTGGTTAAGCAACTCTACATTAGAATATTTGTAGAAAATAATTCAGAACTTAGATTTCATGTGATTTATAAACAATTCTTGGCAAATCTAGAAAAATAGAGATTGATTTTGTTAGGTAGTTCACTAAAATGATGAACAGACATTCATTTTGAGCTATACAAAATTAATGCAATGGAAACATCTTAATTAGAATAAATAGTTGTTAATGAAGTCGGATTTAAGCCATGCAATTCCAGTCACTTTAGAAAGAAGTGATTAAATGTGTGGAAGTAATACAGTGATGGGAGCGGGACAGAGGTGTGAGCCGGGCTGGGCTCCTCTATCATTGCTTGTAAGCCATGTATTTTATCAACATGTCACAGGACAGCTTCCAATGGGCTCTGCATTCACCATGACAATTTGTGAGTTGATAATGAATTTTGAATATTCTTTGCATATGTAATTATTTAAAATCTCTGTTGTACCATATAAGCAAAAATAATGAACTGATGGGAGTATGCCTGAATACCTGTCACTAGCCACTATTCCAGAGATTATCTCTTTAGGTTTTCCTCACTCGTTATCTTTAGATACTTTTCTCTGAACTTACCTGAAGAAAACATTCTTTTTTGGAAAAAAATAAAACTTTTATTTTTCAAAGTATTACTATGAGGAGAATCATTACTTTAAATTTAAATTTTACATAATATTTTAGTAAACATCTTATTGCAATATTAAAATTTTTATGGCATATCTCATCTCACTGGATACCCACCACATCTCTGTGGAGTATGCAGGAGAGATACTCTTCCCATTTTATAATAGACACAATTTTAACTACAGAACTAAGATGTGTTAGGCAATACTGAATGGCTAAAAAGAAGGCAGAGATAGGACATCTAAATCCTATGTTCTTTCTTCTACATTAACAAAGGCAAATACAGGTCCCTTCAAAGAATTTCCCAAGTCTAGCACAAATAATCATATCTACAACTTATTAAATGTGCTAAAAGACTACATGCAATAGAGAGGCATTATTAGTCCCCTTATTCTGAAGGGAAAAATCGAGACTCTGAATTTGGGCCAGACTTCCTAGCCTTTGCTACACCGCACTACCCCAGGGGTCTCAACTTTTGTTTTTCATTTCAGACAGTCAAAACAATCAGGTACACTAACATTAGTAACAGTGGCTCACAAAGACAGTGTCTACATGGGAGAGAGGTATAAGAATCTTGGAAGGGGGTGGACAAGATGAGTTGTACCAAGACCATGTCATTTGAAAAGGCCCAACACATGATTCTGATACGGCCACCTAGGGAGGCCTACCTTTAATACTGAGAATCATGTCTAAGCAATATTGTGAGAGAATGAGGAAGACTGATAATAATGTGCTCAGTAAACTATATTGACAAAAGGAACACTGGGGAAAATGCTAGAGATTATATTTTGAATTGAATTCATTCTTCTTTATAAAGCTACTTGATATTTATTAGCTAGTATTTTTGCCTGAAAGTTACAAAATACTAGATTTTGAAGAAAATTTTGGAATTAAGTGTTTTGTAAGCAAAATTTATTCTCCAGGGATTCACGTAAAGTACATTTACGACAACTAATTATTTCTCCCAAGTTTTTCTTAGGGAATACTGTGGTAGGAGCACAGATACCTAAAATCAGCAAAAGTGATGGGATTCCTAACAGTAGTGATGCTCAGCTATTTTCCTCAGGACAAAGTGCACAAAGATGATTGAGACAGATAAGATTATTTTCTGGGTGTATCCCTTATTAAGGAAGATGATTCAGGACCAATTGTTCTCTTCCAGGTGTATAGTAGATACTTTCATTCTGTTTTTATGTATATTCAGTATTCTGCAAAATTTGAGTATCACTATTAGGATTCTAATGTAGACTTAACCAGCTTGTCTTCATCCATTCATGGGCTCAGCTACAGTCTAGCAGAGCGTGCCAGGCCAAAAACTATAAAGGATTGCTTATTCTTTATACACTTTGCTTCTGAATTATCCCCATTCACTGGCTTTTATCTTTCTTTTATTTGGTCTGTTTCGATATCAGCTTAACTCATTTTCCATTTGAACCTCTGCCTTGATCCTTGATTGGATAATTTTTGGATTCACTTTACCCATGTCTTTTGTCAACCCTACTTCTTTCTCTTGAGTTAGCAATTCTCTAATAATCATATAATATTAATAGATGACATTTACTGAATGTTTATTTTGTGCATTAATAATTATACACATATACCTATCACAAAAATTATGTATGTATACTGTATAAAATAGTTTATAGATAAGACAATGAGCTTAAATAAATGTAATACTTTTTTAATTTAAAGGAAACCTTGACCTCTTAATCTCAATAGATACTGAGTAATGGCCTTTCTTAATTGTGCAGTATTCCCTATTTGTTTCTACCCAGCCTCGGAATTTCATAGCCTTCAGTGCTTCACAAGCATCCTCCATCAAGTTATGACTGGACAAAAATGACCAGGCTGTGTCCCTACTGTAAATACAAGCATAGCAGGCATAGTCTTGGGACAAAATAATCAACTTATAAGAGTAGAAAGGCTAGATTCAAATAGTGTCAGCTCACAGTGAGTTTGCAGTTTACAAGATGATCATGGAACTTTGCAGCAACATCCTAAGATTACACAGTATCACAGAATGGTATAATCATCATAGAAACTTGGCATGCAGTATTCAAGCATGTGACTTGTAAATAAAGTATTTTTATGACCTTTCCTCTGCAATTATCTTTCTCCATCTGATTGGAGAAAAGTCATTCACATTGTTTTAATTTGCCTTTATATGATTACTAGTGAAGTTGTCCACTCCATTGTGGACTCATATGTTCACGTCAATCTCGACACATCTGCTTGAGTGATCATACTGCTCCATTGCTTAAAATTAAAATACAAAATATTCAGGGGCTTCCCATGTATCTAAGGAAAAAATGAAACTTCATTTTATAGCTTCTCTGCCTCTACCTTGCCTCTCCCCACTCAAATCACATGTTCCATCTAAAAAAAAAAATACTAGCACTTCCTTTAATGCACTTTGTTTTCTCATGTCCATGTGCGTTTGTATATGCTGGTTCTTCACCATAGGCCATAGTTGTCATTTCCTATAATCAAGTATCTCTTACTCATGTTTTAAGGTATAATATCCTTTCCAAAATTTTTTCTTTTGAGCTTAGCAGCCCTTCCTATGTGATCCTGGGACATCATAGTACAAATGCATTATATTTTATTTGTGTGTTTACCTGTCAGATTACCAAATAAAGGGTAACTACTTTAAGTTTAGGATGTGTGTTTTATTCATCTTGGAATCAGATTTCAGCCAAACGCCTGTCTGTTCTAGAATAAACATAGGTAATAAGTAAAGGATGAGGGTGGAGAATTAGACTGGAGAAGGGTAAGACCAACTTCTGGAGAGACCATGCCAAATCACTACTAGAGACATGGGGAAAACCAGTCTGCATTATGGCTAAGTAAGATCTTTTCTGTGTCTAGATAATAGCCTCACATGTGAATCTTGGTGTCCTTGAGATATAGGTTTGTTCAGCAGCTATTGGCTTTTATTTGGGTTCAATCTCTGACTTCCCCAGGGTCAGTAAATTTGCCTATAGATTTGTTTTGGAACCTAACCTCGATGACAATGGAAAAAACTTGATCCAGATCTGTTTGAGTCTCCCTACCCCCCAAAGCAGTTGTAATTAAACATTAGTGGAGCCAAAGGTCTTAAAATAGAGGTCAGTTAATTCTTAGCACAGGAACAAAACAGAACAACACATCTTGTAATCTTAACCTTTCTCCTCCCCTCAGTCTGATTAGACATTTTCTTAAGAAGGAGGTTCTACTATCTTATATTTATGTCCTTAGATGCGTCAAACAGTAGATGTGCTTCCCATCTCAGTCCTGTATACTTAGTTATTATCAAGGCCCCAAATGTTTTTGGGGTAAGCAGTAAAGAGCAAAGTCAGGATGTTCTTTGTATCTCTCAACCTCTGAGAAGCCCTGTTAGTTACCTCCACCCTAGAAATGTATGCATTTAATTCTTTGTGAGAGACAAAGTATAGTCAGCAATTAATCAATTTTGGTTTTAGCATTTCATTAGAGAAAGTTCAAAAATTGGGCAGCTCTGAGCTCAGGAGAAGAGGAAATGGTGATGACCATCCTAATCTTATAAATTAGTGAGATTTTTTTATTAAATAAAATGAAAATGAGAGACATAAAGGGAAATGAAAGAAAATAAAAGAATATTTTCTGATCTATATCTCCCACTCCAAAACAGAAAGTCGTGTTGTTGTTTTAGCTGTGTAGAATCCAGACTTTTTGATCAGCATATTTTGTGGACATCTAAATTTTGCACAAAAATCTTGGCTATAGAAATTAGTCTTATATTATTCCCTAAGAAACATCTGAGAAGAATCCAAAACACATCATCCATATAAGAAGGATATCATAAGTATTTATTCTCAGAGATACATTTTTATTTAACTGCTGTTTGATAAGCAACTGGATGTTTTATTAAACTCTTTATACTTCTTAAAAGTTCCTCATCTTTTATTTAGCATATTTATATGGAAACATAAAAATGACTTTTTCTGAGACATGGCTGCTGTGTGTGTGTGTGTGTGTGTGTGCATGCATGTGTAGCTAGTTATTACAACACATGCTTGCTGGGATCTGGAATTTTAACAAAGTGATCAGACCGTCCACTGAGAACTCAAAAAAAAAAAAAAGACAGTTAAAATTAGCAAAGATGTTGATCTGAGGACATATTTCCAGAGAATTTAAAAAATTCTTCTGATACCATATGCTCAATGTTGTATTAAATTATTCGTTAATTTTTTTATATTAACATTACATAAATTTATACTTTGGAATAAGTAATCTGTTCTAATTGACAATCAGTACAGAACCATAAAATGCCATCCCGAATGCCTAGAAAAGAAAAAAAAATTTTTAAGTCTGCGTACTCTGTTACTCTACAAATTGGTCTTTATTGTTAATTCAGTTGCCAGACTGGAAATAACTCAATTACTATATTATTGTCGTTTGGCGACATACTTGAAATTAACCGAAGCAGAAATTAGAGATGTGCTAAGCTTCAATTGTTCATATTCATTTTTTCTATGAATTTGATAAAATATATTTCACACACACACTAAATATAAATATACTCCCCTCCAGATTTTGCTGTTTGCCATGTAGAACTTTTAAATAATTATTCTCATAGTATGCTTTGTCTAGATCCACATTTCTGTTTGTTTTATTAATGGATTTTAATTATCACATTTCTGTTTTATTAATGGATTTTAATTATCAAAGTGGAAATTTTTTCATGATCCCATTACAACGCCATATACCAGGTAGAACATGATGTTTAGCAGTTTACTTTATCTACCAACCTGAAACTTGGAAAGTAGGATGCTCTTTTCATCGTGAATAACTCATGAAATACATTTGGAATCCATGATGTATACTCACTCAAACTGGTATTTCTGTCTTGGTCAACTTTATCTTGGTAGAAGAGAGAAGGAAGTAAGGGAAGAAGAGAAAAGATATGGGAAAAAGAGAAATTATCACTTTTTTGGCAAGTAGACTAATAAAATAATTTCTGACTTAATATGTATTTGATAATTTTTCACTTTAAATATAATAGTGTCATAGTGTATTTTCCTTTTATTTTGTTTTGCTTTTTCTTAAGGGATTTATGCCAAGTAAAATGAGCATTGTTTTCTCATATTTCTTGGCCATCAGAAGGTTTTAATCTTGTCAAGACATTTACAATATATTAGGAATTTATCAAATCTAAAGGCCGTGAGTAGTAGGAGACAAATTAAGCAACGTAACTAAGCAAACAGGCGTGTATAGGATTTCAGTTTTTGAATAAGATTCTTGTTTTCTTTTCTTTTTTTTTTTTTTTCAGGCTGTAACGTCTGTGACTTACAGATTTTCTGTAACACTCGGCTTTGTATTTTCCTCACCGTGGTATTTGGGATGAGTTGATATGGTCCTAGCTCTGTCATTAACTAGCTGTGCGACCTTAAATAATTTTAAAATGAAATCACTTGTTCACACAATAGCTGGAATCCCTGCCAGATCTAAACATACTTTCCCCTTCCATTCCCTTCTGTTTGATATTCTTGTTAATTTGCAGTATGCCTGTGTCTTTGTGTGCATGTGTGTCTTCCTCTCACCTAATTACTCACAACAGGTATATTTTAATCATTGTATAGTACTCTTCTCTAAGATATGTTCCTTGGGACACAAGTTTTCCTGGACATTCTTGGAAAGAATGAGTTTGTGGTCAAATGAGTTCAGGAAGTTTTGCATCTGTATACCCTTATTGGAGATTTATATGTATATTAGCCTATTAAAGATTCTGTGGAGTCCTTCTGTAAAGTATCTATTTTACTTTGTTTAGCTCAGGATTTCTTTAATTTCCTTGAGTACTGAACATTTTATTGGTATTTTTCTGGGTATGTCTGTGAGTGCATTTCTATGGGTGTTTGTTTCTAATGACATGTTATGAATATGTTTATGTGTCTAATACATATTCACACTCCAAATATCTAGTGTTTTATATTATCCACTTTGAGAAATATTGTTTTAGAGGTCTTATGGAATATCACTCATATTGTATCCTCCTACCACTTTTTACTGTCTCTGTGGCTAAACCTGTAACGTCGGTGTTTACAAGGAGATATAGAGAATTACTGTAATAACAGTTTTCTAGCTATCTCTTCCCAAGAGCCCAACTACTTTTAGTTTATACCCAGAGGGTTATGAGAGTTATAGGATCCATATACCACAAGCCCTGAGACTGTGGTGACAAAACCAGAGACCATTTCAGAACTGGACCTTAGAGGAATTAGTTATGCAGCAAAGATTTGGTCATGTGTGAAATTCATGCCAGGAAAGAGCCTAGCTAAAAGATGACTGTAGTTGATAATGGTAACAAAGAGTGTGTTCTGGAACTAACTTAGAATTGCAGCCAGTGTCAAGTAATTCCAATTTAATTATAACAATTTTTCCATGAGCTGCATAAATGTATGGTGACAGAAACTCTTAATGGTAGAACAACAGTGTCAAGTGATGAGATGGTCATGTAGATGGTGAAGGATTTTTTAAATGATTATGAAGTATAAATCTAGATTAAAATATATGCATATTTTAAATATGTATATGTATATTAAAATATTCTGTAAGTCTTTGTCATGTTTTTTTTTTTTTTGGCTGAGTTGGGTCTTCGTTGCTGCGCGCAGGCTTTCTCTGGTTGCAGTGAGTGGGGGCTACTCTTTGTTGCAGTGCGCGGGCTTCTCATTGTGGTGACTTCTCTTGTTACGGAGCACAGGCTCTAGGCGCGTGGGCTTCAGTAGTTGCAGCACGCAGGCTCAGTAGTTGTGGCTTGCAGGCTCTAGAGCGCAGGCTCAGTAGTTGTGGCACATGGGCTTAGTTACTCCGCGGCAGGTGGGATCTTCCCAAACGAGGGATTGAACCCATGTCCCCTGCATTGGCAGGCAGATTCTTAACCACTGCGCCACCAGGGGAGTCCAGTCTTTGGCATCATAATGACAACATTTACTTGGTAAAGTTATATAAAGTCTCTTGACAACTTTTGTTGTTTTAATGTAAGAATTAACCTATATCATTTTAATCTCGCTGTTTTAAGGTATTAGTGAAGAGATCTATCTATCTATCAAGTACAATTATTCAGTCCAGTTTCACTAAGAAAAAGCAGGTAGTTATACTGTATATCCAAAACTGAATGGTAGGGAAAGGCCTATGTACTACTAATCAACGAGACTAATTTTCTAACAAATCTATGGTTTAAAACATGTCCAACAAATGTACTAGAGAGTACATAAGAATAACAAAAGAAATATTACTTTTTTGTGTGTGACGGTCATAAGAATAACATTATTATTCTTATAACCAAAGAAGATTCTATTTAAAATTTTTATGTTGTTGGGAGATTCTATTTTGTTTATTGAAAATAACAACAACAGCAACAGAAACCTTGTGGCTTGATAGAACAGTTCAGCTTGTCTGAACTGGTCAGAATAACTTAGTATCCATATGAAACACCTCACTTGGCCTTAAGACTTAGTTTGGTTGTTTGTATTATTTAAAAATATTTTGTTAAATTTTTTGGAGTCATGAAAGGTGAATGAATTCAAAATTATTATAAAATTTTAGAGCTTTGAGGATTTGATTTGTAAGAAGGGTATAACTTGAGTAAATTAGAACTATCATAGTTACCGCTACAAAAATTTTGAACTTGAAGGGGTACGTTATAATTGTGATTACTTATGCAAAACGCCACTGGCAATTACATCAGGTATTTAGATAATTTGTGCAAAAAAATGTTTGTTCCTAAAATGAAGATAATTGAGACAACATGTTCCTAATGTATGAAGTATGCAAATGATCATCTCAGTGTTACATTCCATTCTATGTGTTTAGTCTGAGCTTCTGTTTCTGAGACTCTCAGTTAATGTCGTTCTTCCTATGTCCATGGGATGATATTCACACAATATACATGGAGTATCAAGGTAATTATTTTGATAAATTCAAGCTGGATCATTTGTGTTTTTCAAATTTGTTCTCTTGAATTATGGGAATTTATTTTTTGTACTTCATATTGAATGTTGTACCTGATTTATTTCTAAGCACATTATATAATGTTAAAAGTATTGAAAGATGACTCTAGTCATATATATATATATATATATATATATATTTATATATACAACAAATACTTTATTAGAGCTTTTTGTCGAGCCTTTAACAAGACATTACTTTAAGATTAATAATATTGATATTTTGGCATGGTCATAGATTAAGTGATATTAATATGTGAAAACCAAAGTTTTAAAATATGTATATTTTTCAATTCAAAATTGTACCTAAGATAAGGTGGGGGTTGAGCTATTGTGTAATGTATATGCCTTATATACACCTCTTAAATTCTTAAAATATGAGTTATTTCAGAATTTACTGTTGCAGTTATTTAGTTTAGTGTATGTGGATTTCAGTGTGAGTTAAATATTCAATACTTCTGAATGCTGTGAACTGTATCTTTCACCCTAAAATTCATATGTTGAATCCCTAATCCCCAATATCATGGGATTTGGAGGTAAGGCTTTTGAGAGAGATTTAGGTTAAAGTCATGGTAGTGTAGAGCTCCTATGATGTGATTAACACCCTTGTAAGAATAAGACGTGGCCAGAGTTCTCTCTCTCTCTTCCATGTGAGGTTATACCAGAAGGTGGCTACCTGAACCATGAAGAGTCCTCACCAGACATAGAATCTGCTGGCACATTGATGTTGGGCTTCTCAGCCTCCCAAGCTGTGGGAAACAGATGTTTATTGTTTAAGACACCCAGTCTATGGTATTTTGTTATAGCCTGAACTGACAGGCTGTTATATTTAAAATGAAAAGAGAAGACATTCTTCTTTCATTCTAAACATATATTTCTTTCCTAATGTACCTATCTGGAGTGTCATGGGACAAATCCCCAGAAAAGTAACACTCTGCCTCCATTTGTATAAGTCTTAGGTTACCTTTAGAATAAAATGTCTGAGGTAGAGAACTGTAAACTTGTCACTGCTGGACTAGCTTAAATCCTCATTTCTTCTGTGTCATTCCTCAATTCAGAGATGCCCTAATATCTTTCAGGATGTCTCAGTGTGACTCCTAGAAATAATTTCCACTCGTGTCAAACAAATTAATCACTTGGTGACTGGTTTTCATCATTGGATTTGACTCTTAAAAAAGAAAAAGCAATGCAAAGGCATTAATTGATTTTTATTATGTATATGTCTCCACATAACTCATACCATTTCATTACCATTATGCAACTGACCCTAACAGTAGAGTAAGTTTAATATCTGAAATGTTTGCCAATAGCAAACATGGCTGAGAAAGCATCCTACAAATATTTGGTCTTTGGGCTTCTCAATTGATACTTCTTTTACTAGGCCCAGTGCAAGTGATAACATTGGTTTAACTGAACCTCGCTTTAATAACAGAATTAATCCACTAAAACTACATCAGTACACACTCTTATTCACTTATTGTACACTCGAACTTATACCTAGGGGAAACATCATTTTCTACTTGTGCTTCAGATTCTGGGTCTATAACTTGGGTAGGTTAAGAGATATGACAACTATGAATAATAAACAATAAAATATAGTATATATTATATAATATGTTATATAATAATTGAATAATATACATATATAATAATAAGAATCAATTAAAATTCTGTTTTTTTAGAGACATGAATCAAAAGGTGAAAGGTAATCTAAAATAATCTAATATATGCCAACAGAAGTAGTCTAGATAACTAGTAGTCTCAGAGACAAATCAGGGCCAAGGTGTCAGTAAATTCTTATTTAAAGGACAGGAATAAGAGCCACAAAGTTACCTGACTCTGATGGTCATAAAATGATTCTTGGTATGAATAGAAAAAAAAGAAGGGCTCTAGAAGTCAAGATGTGGCAGTTTTAATGCAAAAGTGGTTATGGTGCTATTTTATCCTCAGTACAACATTGTCTGTTCATTCTTCTGATCTTTGCTTTATTATCTCTTCTTAGTCACTCAGGCTCACCAGTCGTCATTATTCTTCCACCCTGTTATATGGCACTCTCATCCCTCGTACTACTGTTGCACACCCTGGGTCTTCATACCTTCAGATTATTAGCGGCCTAATTGCCCTTTCTTAAAATTACTCCTCCACATTAAATGATACCTCTCCTTCTTGTATACATCTTTGCTGGGTAAAGGATAGTGATTTGCCAAATTTGAACTCACAGGTAAAATCAAGGAAAATACCACAGCTGGTTAAAGAACAGGGCTTCCCTGGTGGCACAGTGGTTGAGAATCTGCCTGCTAATGCAGGGGACACGGGTTCGAGCCCTCGTCTGGGAAGGTCCCACATGCCGTGGAGCAACTAGGCCCGTGAGCCACAGTTACTGAGCCTGCGCATGTGGAGCCTGTGCTCCGCAACAAGAGAGGCCGCGATAGTGAGAGGCCCGCGCACCGCGATGAAGAGCGCCCCCCGCTTGCCACAACTAGAGAAAGCCCTCGCACAGAAACGAAGACCCAACACAGCCATAAATAAATAAAAATAAAAAAAGAGTTCCAATATCAACGGTCAGCTACTCTTACAAATTCCCATAATCAGAAAATGCAAACTTATAAAAAAAAAAAAAGAACAAAGGAGCTGTGACTTCAGATGACTCCTACACTGACTGATGTCGAGGTGGAAGCACAGATTTTAGGCAAGAGGTTCTTGAGCAAAGGTTACTAGGAATAGAAGAGCCATATTGATTTGAAAATATTTATTGGACACTTACCATGGGGTAAACACAATTCTAGGCTTCAGTAATATAGCAGTGAACGAGCCATACAGTATCCCTGATCACATGGGGCTTATTCTAGTGTGGGGAGATGGTGAACTACTAAATAATTAATTTTGATCGATATGACAACTCCAAAAAAAAAATTAAATGATGGCAATGATATTGACTGGTGGGAATGAGTCATTGTGTCTGTTGGGGGATGTGGGGTTGTTGGGGGGGCATGGTCTTCTCAATATCCACTGGTCAAGGGAGACCTTTCTGAGAACTAACATTTGAGCAAATACCTGAATAAGGGAAAGGGCAAAGCCGTGCACATTCAGATACTCTCTTTTCTTGTACATCAGGTACAGAGGTCCTAAGGAGGAAGCTTTCTTTGCAATTCAAGAAAAATTAAGGATGTCGGTTTAGCTGGAGTAAAGTGAGCAAGGAAGATATGAGTTAAAAGGGAGGTTTAGAAGGCTTGTAAACCACATTAAAGACTTTGAATTTTATGCTAAACATGGGGGAGGTCATTAGAGATTTTTCAAAAGAGGACTGATATTTTGGAAAACAAGAATACAGACTCAAAATTTAGAGAAAAACCTGTTGTTCACTAAAACTGTGCAGAAGAAACAATAACATAATGGAAGTTGGTAGCCCACTACACCTCATTTCCTGGGTGGCCTTCCTGGAAAATGTTACAGAGAGAAACACTCCGTAGAGTTTTGACTTAAAATTGAGCTACAGTTTAGTAAACTTAGGTATTTATAAAAATATCAGTGATGCTACCAAATGTAAAATAGATAGCTAGTGGTGAGCAGCCGCATAGCACAGGGAGATCAGCTCGGTGCTTTGTGACCACCTAGAGGGGTGGGATAGGGAGGGTAGGAGGGAAGGAGACGCAAGAGGGAAGAGATATGGGAACATATGTATATGTATAACTGATTCAGTTTGTTATAAAGCAGAAGCTAACACACACACACACACACACACACACACACAATATCAGTGATGTGCTTTTGAAAACATTCATACAGGAGAGTAAATCCCAACAGTCCATCAGTTTGTTAAGACATGTCTTAGCTGGCAATCAAATGTAACATAGAACTCAGACTATAAAGAATGGTGTTTTCTTTTTTGCTGACATGATATAATTTGTGTTTTACAATGATCACTTTGGGTGCTCTGTGAGGATTGTTATAGTGCACCTAAGAGGGAAATAGAGAGTCAGTTAAGTTATTGTAGCATCCAGGGGAGAGAAGGTAATGTCTTGAGCAAGGAAAGTAAGAGCAGAGATGGAAAGAAGTGGACAGTTTCAGATGAAGGCCTTAAGATTGCCTGATAGATTTAATATGGGGTGAAGTGGGAAGAGATAAAAATAGAATGAAGGATGAATCCATTTGAGTTACGGGTTGAAAATAATATTTTGCCTAGTGGGAAGAAGACACCTCTGTGTAAACTGTTTTTGTTGTTTGGTTATATTGAGAGAATAATAACACTGGAATATTTTCTAAGTGCGTCCACCATAGGAAATGATTGACTTGTAGCTTGAGATAGAGGAAGGAATTGAGAAATAGTGGAACAGGGAAGTTACAGATACCTGATACTGCTCACCATCCCATGTCAGAAACACCTCCTTTGTCATTTTTCATAAAGACATATACACAGATTGTATGTAGAACTTTGTGACTACTCCTATCAAAAACTGATACTCACTTGGACTACATTTCATGTATTTAAGAAATTGGAACAGAGCTAGGAAGAGGCAAACTTTCCTTAAAGGAAAAGAAAAGGGCTCTGTAACATGCCACAGATTCTGTTCCTGATTAAGGGTGTACCTGCCCACCATACACCCAAATTGAACTTTTTTTTTTTGCATTTTTAAAAGCAGTTTTATTGAAGTATAGTTTACATATCATAAAATTCATCTAGTTTAATTATAAAATTCAATGCTTTTTACTAAATTTACAAAGTTGTGCAGGCATCACTACAATTCAGTTTTTTTTTTAAGATTTTTAGAAATTTCATGTAATGTCTAAAACATTTATATTAACATATTTCCATACAAATAACCCAAAGAAAGTTTAGTATTAGTTGGGGTTTTTTTGTTTGCTTGTTTTTTTATACAGCAGGTACTTATTAGTCATCAATCTTATACACATCAGTGTATACATGTCAATCCCAATTGCCCAATTCAGCACACCACCATCCCGACTCCACCTTGGTTTTCTCCCCTTGGTGCCCATACGTTTGTTCTCTACATCTGTGTCTCAACTTCTGCCCTGCAAACCAGTTCATCTGTACCATTTTTCTGGGTTCCACATACATGCGTTAATATACAATATTTGTTTTTCTCTTTCTGACTTACTTCACTCTGTAGGACAGTCTCTAGATCCATCCACGTCTCAACAAATGACTCAATTTCGTTCTTTTTTATGGCTGAGTAATATTCCATTGTACATATGTACCACATCTTCTTTATCCATTCGTCTGTCAATGGGCATTTAGGTTGCTTCCATGACCTGGCTATTGTAAATAGTGGTGCAATGAACATTGGGGTGCATGTGTCTTTTTGAATTATGGTTTTCTCTGGGTATATGCCCAGTAGTGGGATTGCTGGATCATGTGGTAATTCTATTTTTAGTTTTTTAAGGAACCTCCATACTGTTCTCCATAGTGGCTGTATCAATTTACATTCCCACCAACAGTGTAAGAGGGTTCCCTTTTCTCCACACCCTCTCCAGCATTTGTTGTTTGTAGATTTTCTGATGATGCCCATTCTAACTGGTGTGAGGTGATACCTCATTGTAGCTGTGATTTGCATTTCTCTAATAATTAGTGATGTTGAGCAGCTTTTCATGTGCTTCTTGGCCATCTATATATCTTGTTTGGAGAAATGTCTATTTAGGTCTTCTGCCCATTTTTGGATTGGGTTGTTTATTTCTTTAATATTGAGCTGCATGAGCTGTTTATATATTTTGGAGATTAATCCTTTGTCCGTTGATTCATTTGAAAATATTTTCTCCGGTTGTCTTTTCATCTTGTTTATGGTTTCCTTTGCTGTGCAAAAGCTTTGAAGTTTCATTAGGTCCCATTTGTTTATTCTTGTTTTTATTTCCATTACTCTAGGAGGTGGATCAAAAAAGATCTTGCTGTGATTTATGTCAAAGTGTGTTCTTCCTGTGTTTTCCTCTAAGAGTTTTATAGTGTCCAGTCTTACATTTAGGTCTTTAATCCATTTTGAGTTTATTTTTGTGTATGGTGTTAGGGAGTGTCCTAATTTCATTCTTTTACATGTAGCTGTCCAGTTTTCCCAGCACCACTTATTGAAGAGACTCTCCTTTGTCATAGATTAGTTGACCATAGGGGTGTGGGTTTATCTCTGGGCTTTCTATCTTGTTCCATTGATCTATGTCTCTGTTTTTTGTGCCAGTACCATATTGTCTTGGTTACTGTAGCTTTGTAATATAGTCTGAAGTCAGGGGGTCTGATTCCTCCAGACCCCAGACCGCAAGACTGCTTTGGCTATTTGGGGTCCTTTGTGTTTCCATACAAATTTTAAGATGATTTGTTCTAGTTCCGTAAAAAATGCCTTTGGTAATTTGATAGGGATTGCATTGAATCTGTAGATTC